>NC_090023.1:110747955-111061478 GCF_037176765.1 Anolis sagrei | reverse complement strand
GTGCATCCTTGTATGTACATATGCAGAAGTGAAGAAAATCAGGGCAGAAAGTGCAGAGACTGGCTTACGGTGAACATTGAAAAACAAAAAGAATGACCACAGATAATGTACATAACTTTAAAGTAGATGATGAAGACATTGCAATAGTAGGAGATTTTTCATACCTTAATCATTAATGGGAATGGAGATTGCAATTATGAAATCAAAAGAAGACCATGACTTGAAAGAGCAGCTGTGAAGGAATTAGACAAGATGCAAACTGTAAAGATATTCATTGAATACTAGTTACGACAGTCTAAACCATTGTATCTCCCCTTTCTGTGTATAGGTATGACAACTGGACAGTGAAAAAGATTGACATAATCATCCGTTGAAATATGATGCTGAGAAGATTTCTGTGGATAATGTGTACTGCTGAAAAAAAAGACAAAGGGATTATCAGAACTCTCCCTAGAAGCTAGGAAGACTAAACTTTTTTTTCATGTCAGGAGTGACTTGAGAAACTGTATGTTGCTTCTGGTGTGAGAGAATTGGTCATCTTCATCTTGCCCAGGGGACACTAGGATGTTTTACCATACTGTGGGGGACTTCTCTCTTGTCCTCGCATGAGAAGCTGGAGCTGACAGAGCTTACCCCACTCCCTGGATTCGAACCATCAACCTGACAAAACAAGGGTTTAACCCACTGCACCACCTGATGACTAAACTGAGACTGTTGTATTTTGACCATATTGTGATAAGTCATTAGGAAAGACAATAATGCTTGTTATAATGAAGGGTAGTATGAAAACAGAACCATCACATTCTGGCTAGATAGACTCAATCAGGGTAGCCATGAACTTGAGTTTGCAAGACCTGAGCAAGGCTATTGAGGATAGGATAACTTGGCAGTCTCCATTCACAGGGTCACCATACGTTGAGGTCACCTTGAATACAGTTAACAAGAAGATATGGGCTGCACTGAGTTCAGTGAAGCTGCCAGGGACACTGGCATAGCATTGCAAGCTGTAATTCCAAACTGTTTTACCGATGAGTAAGCCCCATTTAACATAATGATGCTTCCTTCTGATTAGACATGCAAAGAATTGTGCTATAAATCAAATAATTCCAAATGGCTCATCCCAACTACACATCTTCTGAATTAGCAGCTGATTTAATTAGTTTCTGTAGTTGGATCAGAAGGAGTGAAAACGATTTGGCCCTTCAGATGTTGCTTGAGTTCAACCACAGTAGCTCCACCTAGCATAGCCAATGTTAAAGAATGCTGAAAGATGCTGTCCAACAATATTTGGAGGTCAATATTATTCTTAACCCTACCCCAGAACTCTTTTTCAAATGAATCTATTAAACACAAATAACCTACCACTTTCTATGAGGAAATAATGTAGCTTAAATCTTTGACCCCCCCTCCCCCCCAACCTCACAGTATAACCAAAACCCACCAATTGTTGAATCATACTGAAACTGAATATTGCAAAAATTACTTGGCTATTGCTATCTCTTCTCTCCTGTAAGTTTAGCAATCCAACAGCATGATGTGATACCACAGTGTTCTGTATTTCCTGGCCACTTCTCCAAATCATTGGCTGCTGTTTGTGGAGGTGGGGGAATTTGGGGCATGGTGACATCAAGTCATATGTTCTGGATTAGTAGACTTTATCAGAGAACAAGAGATGAGAGCTTGGTTTTCACCAGCAGCCACATGATGATTCCCATAATGTCTAGTTACGTGTTTATTGAGAACTGAACTTGGATCTTGTTCTGGTATATCAATCATGTAATCTCTATGCCCCTTGGCTGTCCTTTTCTATGACAGAATCCTTCCCATGACCATTATGTGTCAGAGGACAGCAGCTGCTCTGTTGTGTGACTACTTACAAAATAGGCTACAGTTCAGTTTCAAGAGTATAATAATGGCTGAGTCACTTCAGAGATACGTATACAAATATATAATGTCTTCTGCTGCATGAGATCATCTAGTTTAGCAGTATTTGTACTGACTGGAAAATTCATTAATCTATTACATTTATATTCCACATGTCAGTTCAAGGTGTTTCACATGGGCCTCCTCCCAGGTTTTATCATCACAACAGATCTATGGAGAAGCTTAGGTTCAGAGCTGTCAATAGGTTCAAGGTCAAATACTGTCTTCAGAGCTTAGTGGGGATTTTGTATTCAGGTTTCTCCCATTCCAATGCAACACAATAACCACCATAGCACATGGGATTTATCTCTTCTCTTCATTTGCCAAGGGCTGGAGGCAGATATATAATTTGATGTGAAATTAATATCTGCATGCATTGGAGTTCTGTAAATTGGATCTTAGTACATATTTTATATGGTAAAACACAACACAGAAATCTTTATATCATGTCACAGAATAACGATAAGATCGTTTGATTACCTTGAATGCAGGTTAAGCATCCCTCATCTGGATTTCCAAAATCCAAGGTATTCCAAAATCCATTATAGCTTTCTTGGGTTGCTGAAATAGTGACATGTTTCTGATAGTTCAATGTATATAAACTTTGTTTCCTGTATCAACATGTTAAGTATTGTCTATAAAATTACCTCCAGGTAATGTATAAAAGTTGTGTATGAAACATAAATATTTTTTTCTTTAGACTTGGACCCTATCTCCAAAATATCTCATTGTGTATGTATATGCAAATATCAGCTATTCTGATATTTGAAAAAATGCCAAATCCCAAATACAGCTAGTCCCAGGCATTTTGTATAAGGGATACCCAACCTGTATTCTGTGAATGAGCCATTAGTTTGATTTAAAAGCACTGATTTTAGAAATCATTACTACAGTAGAGTCTCACTTATCCGACATAAACAGGCTGGCAGAACGTTGGATAAGCAAAAATGTTGGATAATAATGAGGGATTAAGAAGAAGCCTATTAAACATCAAATTATGTTATGATTTTACAAATTATGCACTAAAACATCATGTATTACAACAAATTGACAGAAAAAGCAGTTCAATTCATGTTAACATTATGTTGTAATTACTGTAGTTATGAATTTAGCAGCAAAATATCACAACGTACTGTATTAAAACAGTTGTGGATCTGGGCAGAAGGCAGATTGTGAGACTCTACTGTACGTAGAAAAAAAAAAGAAACCTGAACATTTAACCTATATATTCTCACATTAACATCTGCAGAACAGAGATTAGTTTAAGCATCCTAAATGCTGTGCTTCTCCCTGGTACTTATTAAGAGACTTCTCACTCTTTTATTCCAGAGGTTTTTGCAAGCATGTGATCAAATTGAAATTTAACATTACAATAAAAGAAGTTAAAATGAGAAACATAGATATCCTGGTGCTATTGGAAATTATACCCTATATCCATATCTATAAAATGATATCAAAGATTTTTTTTGTTATATTGTGCACTGTGTTTTGTGCAGAAGCTAGGCTTTTTGGGAGGGGATCTGGAATATATATATCTCGTTGGCGTAGAAAACAGTTTAGAAAAGTTTTTTAAAAAGTGTCTAGTGGGAGTTCTTTCTCCCACTCTGGACATTCCAAGGATATATAAACCCCACTCGCTTTGTTTCAAACAAACCTCACAAACAAACCCTCTGAGGATGCCTGCCATAGATGTGGGCAAAACGTCAGGAGAGAATGCTTCTGGAACATGACCATATAGCCCGGAAAACTCACAGCAACCCAGTGATTCCAGCATGAAAGCCTTTGACAACACAATGTCTAGTTTTGCTCCTTTTCTCATTGGCTGCTCCTTTATCTCAGATTAATTTCTGAGTTCTACTGAAGTCTTCCCTTACTTTCAATTTATCAGCTACTCCGTAAAATATCCTTGGAGTCATGAAATAAAACTCAAATAATGCCAGGTTTTGCCAGTTTAATTTCTGTGCTTCATACATTTACATTTTGTTTCATGGTTCTTTTTTAATCATCTATTATTCACAAATAGGTTTAGTGGACAGCCTGGTGAGCAGCTCAAAGTTACATTTTTTTATATCAGAACATTTATGTAGCAATTACAGCTTGATGGCTTGTCAGATCCATGCAGTCAGTCACATAATTGGTTCTAATTAAAAGAGAAAGAGAGAGAGAAGAAAAGTAAGAAGAATATGAGTCCTGCTGTACAAGTAGCCAAAGAAAACAAGAAAAGGGGATGAGATGTTAAAATCATAGTCAACTGCTTTTCCTTGGGAAATCCTGTAGTTTCTACAAAATGAAAAGGAATGGAAGGGAATCAAGAAGAAAACTCTACCTGGGCAGGTAGTTCAGCACAAAGATGTTTTACATCCATTGGTTTTCATTCCACTACAGTTATCTGGACCAATTCTTCCCAATTTTGCCTAATTTTGCAAAAAGGGTGATGTTGGAACTGGTATGTGGTGTTTTGTTTGTTTGTTTTTTTTTGGGGGGGGGGGGGGGTTGGCATAATTTTTCTTTAAGATGAGAAGCCCCTGAATTAAAGTTGGGTGCCTGAGACAGAGGCAGGCAATCCAATAACCTCCAGATGTTTTGGGTCAGAAATCCCATAATCCCTTACCATTGGCAATGTCAGCTGGGGTTTGTGTTTGCAGTTCAAAACATCTGGAGTGCATCAGGTTGCCTATCCACAGAGAGCCTGAATGTGAAGCAATGCAGATAATGGCAACAAGACAGAGAAACGACCAGCAGGCTTCTTTGGAACATTTATAGCTTGCCTGTCCTACAAGCTGCTAACATGAAAAGGAAAGGGAGGGGAAACATGGAGATACAATAAATGCACAATAATGAAATCATACAAATACTTCCAAATGAGTCTAAATTTTGTTTAAGTATTTTTCTTCTGTTTAATTCAGAGGTTCCGTCTTGTGGACAGAGCTTTAAAAAGGTGGTTCAGTCAGTAACATTTGCAGATGTATTTGCAGCTCTATATACACTACTACTTTTTTAAAAAAAGTTTCATCACAGTCTGAATGAAAGGGTAGTATGTAGTACAGAAGTCTTCACTCATAAGCCATTGGAATGGATAGAGAAACCTCTTAATAATTTCTTATTATCCCCCTCAGGGAAATAGGGCAGAATATAAATAAAGCTTTTATTATCTTTTATTATTATTTAAAAATAAATTGCTTTTACTTATTACCCTACTTATTAACCCTACTTATTACCTAACTATAAAAGCATAGAAGGCTAGAAAAGCCTGATAAAGTGGCTTCATAGAGACATACAGCCGTCCCTCCACATTTGCAGTTTTGACTTTTGCAAATGTGATTATTCATGGATTTGATTTAAAATGTTTTCTCTGGGAATCTCTAGATCCTCCATTGTGACTGTGGTCAACTTCCTCCAGTTATGTTGGGGCACCTAGAGATAGAGAACCCTCCTCTAAGGACTTCATCACATTGGGGCCATAATTAGCCATGGATTGTGGTGAATCTGGTGGGGCCCAGCAGGGGGCATAAGGAAACTATTGCACCATGCCCCACATCACTCGCCTTGCCCCTCATCCCATCCCATGGGGGAAGCTTCACTGCCTGGCTTCTCCCTGTTGTTTCCTGTACAACACAGAAAACCTCCCATGTTGCAAAAGTGGCCTCTCACCACATTTGGACTTCAGTTGAAGCACGAAGCTCTGCAAGAAGTAGATTGACATGTGTTGGAAGCTGGTGGGCTCCGTGCCTCAACTGAAGTCTAAGCATTGTAGGATGGGCAATATTCATCCTCAAGTGTGATTCTATGTTTAGCTTCCAGCTGAAGTTGACTATAGAGTTGTGTTGAAAGATTTAGAAATTCCTAGATATGTGTTTTCTCAAATAAAAGAATTGCAGTTTTTTTAATTTTCATTGAATTGTGTGCCCCTAACCCCAGTAAATGTAGAAGTCTGACTGTATCTGTCTGTCTGTCTGTGTATTTATGTATTTCCTGGCTTATATCTGAGGATCTCAGGGCTTCACACAAAAAAAATCAACCTGAACAGTTTAAAAGAAATTAAAATTACCACAACACTATAAAGTCTAAATGTTTATTAAACCAAACAGCATAGAACGTTGGGCAGTGTGAGAACAGTTGCAACAATTTAAAATCACTCATATTTACAGATTTGGAAGAAATCAATAATCACCCCACAACTTTATTATCCAGTCCATGTATTCACTTGCCACCAGAATGACAGCAGTATTGATACCAGTGGGGGTTTGAAAAGGAGACTGTTCCTCAAGTGTGGAAGGACTCTCCCATCTCTTTCAACAGCCAAGCTAGACTTTCCCATTTACGCTTGGCTTCAGGATGCATGGATCATTCCATTTTACCTTTTGTTGATTGGCGAATACATTTTTATTCCAGTAAACTATTGTCTGTTTAAGGGTTGTGCTTTATTTTTGGTCTCTTTTGCTGTTTTTGCTATTGTTGTTTTATAGGTTAACTGACTGTCTATCTTTTTAAATGTTATATTGTGATTTTTAAACTGGGGCATGCTACCTTCAGCAGCACTAGAAGCAGTGGCTAAAACACACACACACAACCAGAAGCTTATTCTACATTGCTGGTGATCTTGAGCTTCCCTTGGGAGCGTAATTGAATGGGAAGTGAAGTGAATAATGAATATATGTAGATACAGAGAAAACATGGAATAGTCATGTGCAAGAGTCTAACATATGCAACTTTGCTTCTGCTACCATCAGCTAGACACATCTATTTGCATTGTCATCATCATCAACATAATCATCTCATATGAGCGATCCAACTTGTGTCTAAGGATGTCACTGTTGTTCCTAAAACTGGCCAGATTCACTTGCCCAGTGCAACGTTAGTCAAAAATCACCCCAGAGTAGAAATCACACAATCAGCTTTTATTATGGACGATCTGCAGAAAAGTTCCAACTGGGAGGTCATCCCCAAAAGACCAGTTAGCCAAAAATTACAAGTTTCAACATTATATTTACAGTATCAGGTTTCTCTTCATTAACATACATAGCTCCTAATTGGTTATATGCAAAAATAGTTACATTGTCTAGGTTATATCATGTATGCTTATCGCAACTACAAAACATCAACAATAATTTGCATTTAATTGTAATAGCAGAGGGCATCAATTTTTCCATGTAAATGAAGACAGTTCACCCAAAGTTTATGCTAATAGAGTCCATACCTGTCAGGTCTTTCCAGGACTAGTTTCAGCCAGTCAGCCAGAGCAGATGCACTCCCTTATCTCGTAACAACCTTTTTTTTATTGCTCTTTCTTTTAATTATTCAGCCAGTGGCCCTGCTAGTGGCCTTGGATGATCTGAAAATAGTGGATTATAACAGAAATGTGTGTGTGCATGTTGGTTATTTTTGGAAGGCATCATCATTAACAAGATGCCAGTCTGCTGTGGGGCTAATAAGTGTTGGTGCAATAAAGTTCAGACAAAGCTGGCAGAAATGTTGGAACTGCAACTTCCAGCCGCCCTAGCCACTAGAGTAAATTGAAGTCCAAAAATATTTGGAGGGGCCCATGACCCATCTCTTCTAGTTTATGACAAAAAGGAATGAGGGGACACTTTACTGCCATTTAGTGGTATTCCCAGATTCACCTCCTAGGGCCACTTCATCCTGCCTGTGCAATAGCACCAGCACTTAGCAGGAAACTTATAACTCTGTTTTACTTCATAGGTTTTTACAAACACTTGACCAAATGGAGAAATACACTCACACACATACACACACACACACACACACACACACACACACACACACACACATTATTGTAAAAGGGGCTAACTGGAGGATATTTTCAAGGGTCCTTTCAGGGGTTTTTTTTTGTTTGTTTGTCTTTTGGTAATGCTACTATCTTAATGAATAAAATACTATAGTACTGGAAGAGCTTAACATTGCACAAAAGTTCTTTTTAAAAGTTGTTGTAGAAAAGAGAAATCAGTGTGTAGTTTGGCTCTCAGTTCTCACTTAGTTTTTGTCTTCTACATATTACCTCATTTACTTTCAATTTATCAATCATGCCTTTAAAATATTTTTGGTATCACAAAATAATATTCAAATAAGAGCAAATTGATAGCTGGTCAGTTAAAATGGCTATTTCTACATGAGCTATTTTGAACGGTCAAAGGTTTATTAAACCTCACTGTGAGGCATTTGCTCAGTACCTTGTGGATAAAGTCACTCTGATCCATTTCAACCTGAATACCACTTTGACTGCAGTACCTGAAGATGTAACTCAGTCATCTGCTTGTCCACCTTTACTGAATTCATTTCAGTTGGTGCAACTCAAGGATGTGGACAAGATCCTTGGAGAGGCAAGGGCAACCATATGCATCTTGGACCCCTGCCCATCTTGGCTGATAAAGCAGGCCAGAGGGGCTTCGGTGGAGTGGGTGAAGGTGTCGTCAGTGGCCTTCGATACAATAGACCACAGTATCCTTCTGGAGTGCCTCATGGGAATGGGTCTTGGAGGCACTGCTCTGCAGTGGCTCCAGTCTTTCCTTGAGGGTTGTTTTCAGATGGTTTTGCTGGGAGACACCTGCTCAGTCCCACAGATCTCTGGGGTCCCATATGGTTCAGTGTTGTTCCCCATGTTTTTTAACATCAACATGAAGCCTCTGGGAGTGATTATCCAGAGTTTGGGAGTTTGTTGCCATCTGTATGCAGATTACATCCAACTTTATCACTTTTTTCCACCTACTGCTAGGTCCAGGTCCTGAATAAGTGCTTGGCAGCTGTGACTGTCTGGATGAGGGTGAACACATCGAAATTGAACTCCTAGTCAGTCAAAAGGCTGAACAGGTTATAGGGTTACAGCCTGTGCTGGATGGGGTTACACTCTCCCTGAAATCACAGGTTCACAGCTTGAGAGTTCTCCTGGATTCATCATTGAGCCTGTAACCCCAGGTTTTGGCAGTGGCTAAGAGAGCTTTTGCACAATTAAAACTTGTGTGCCAGCTGCACCCATACCTTGAGAAGCCAGATTTGGCCATGGTTGTCCACACTCTTGTTACACATAAATTAATGATCTTGCAGCTGGTAACGACTTGGCCTATAGGTTTTTAGACTCATTAATTTGAAGCTTAAGGTCCCAAATTCTCCTATCCGTCACCTTCTCCTCCCACTCACAGCATGAGACTGTTTGAAACCCATCCCTATTAGATTGTGGGACATGGTGCATATGAGTCTCAGTTGTATACATTCCTTGTGATTTTTATCACTTTACTACAAACAAACAAGCCTCTTTTTCGAATACATGGTAAGGCAATCATCACAATTGGTTTGCTACATCAAACAGTTCCCATATAGATGCATTTTTTCCAGCCCACAGCTATCACACTTCTATATGCTTATGTGAATCCAGTCAGTTATTTTCCCCTTGGCAATTAATTCATCTGCAACACTCCAAATAAATGCTAATGGAATAAACTATAAAACGAAAAGAAATAAATGAACCCCAATGGAAAGTCACTTTAATTAATTAGAGAAGCATCACAGAATGTATTCATTCCACAAATGCCTTATGGAAAGAATTGTCCCTGGTGAATACAGACAAAGTGAAATTAATTACTCTTAACCAAATGTAAAGGCAAATCTTGTTCACAGCTGATTCCAAATTCTGTTTCACAAAATTTCTATCACACTCGGCAGCATCTAATTGTTTAACATCAGTGGAATAGAGTTTAAAGAAATGTCTTTTTAAAATACAATACAGGCTATTACAATAACCCCTGCTTTACTCCAGGCATACATTACTTTCTCACCCTGTATTGTAATAGGATGTTTATAGGTGCTGAACAGATAAATGTATAGCTCTAGGATTGCCCTTCTACTATGGGGTTTGTACAAGAGAGAAAGGGAGGCCGTGAGTAAAGTATTTTTTCCACTGTTTCTCAAAACTGACAACAATAGAAAGAGGTTTCTACCACCTAGAAATTTGATCTTGCAAGCCTGACTGCTTGCAGGACATTGTAGGGCAGCCAAACAGACTTTTCTTTTTCACAGAGAGAAAAATCATCTGTCTGATGCATAGAAGTGCTGACATATGCACTTGGTAACCTTGGACAAGTCAGCATGCAGCAGTGTAAATGACAGTGCATTCTCCCAAGGTAGAGTGACCATAAAGAAACAAAGAACTTAGGCAACAAAGAATTTTATTTCCAAAAAGGGTAGCAGGAATCCAAAGGCCTATGCAATTAAATCCATGAAGAACATTTGTAAAACCGGGTTTTCTCCCAGAAACTGAAAGGCAAGCTGCCTTTATAACTAAAGGGAGTCTTTCAAAATGAGTTTGGCAGAAGGGATCATCAAGATAGATGATATAGATAGACAACAGGGTTACTTCTTTGGACTACACCTCACCATATACTCTGGCCCCATCCACACAGTTCCTTAATCATGAGAGCTCCCATTTCAAAATGGGGAGTGGCTAGATGATGTTACTGGAAAACCCTTGATGATTCTTTACAAAGGAGGGAAGCCGTGGGATAAAAATATCCCCTTTTTCTATCTGAAAGATGTGGATCTTCACATGTCTATGTGACCCCATATGCCAGAAAACATTATTCACTGATCCATATATGTGTACATGCAAGTATGCTTGTATTTCTTATACATGGATCAGTGCATAATCATATACTTAAAAAAAAAACTTCTGGTGGATGTCTGGAGGATGGTGGGCAAAGAAAGCCTGGGACTGGCAGGTCTGTGTGGGGACTTGCTCTGAGGTCCTGTTTTGTTTTGGTTTGGTTTGTTTGTTTTTGTTTTTGCCCCTCTTTTAAATCCTGCAATTTAGCGCTGTCTGGAAGTGCCCTCAGAAAATTAAAAAGGAAGTTTAAGACATGATGCTGTATATAGATATGCCCTATCAAGAATCTTGTTCAAATTCCTCCGCATCTACATTTTAGGCCAATCATTAACTATCTCTCATCTGAATCCACTTTATCATGTTGTTGAAAACATAAAATAAGAACTATTGTGTTTATCTCCTTCAACCTCTTAAGGATAGGACAAATGTCATGAAAAAGTAGCATTTCTTGTTTGTGGTTCTAAAATGATCCTGCAGATGGACCTATGGTTGAATCAAGATTTTTGGGATGCCCCATCTAATGAACTGGGGTTTCAAATAATGTCACTTTTTCTTTACCATTTTGAATAGGTGAAATGGCTGACAGAGGCTCTTCACCATTAGTTCAGAGAGAATGCAAACCTTGAGAAGATGCTCAAAGATGCTGCCAGAAAAAAAAGGAAATGCATAAGTTCACCATGGGTCTATTCCTCAGAAATCAATACCCTAAAGTGAGCCATATGCCTGGCACAGCTTACACCAAGAACCTCTGTATGCTGAAAGTACAGGCAGATGGGTGCCATATGCCAACGCCTCCAAGCAGAGGCGGCCCTAGGTAATTTTCAACGGTAAGCAAACAGTATTTTGCCCCCCCCCCCCAACCAATAATTGATATATTTTTCTGTTCGTCGTGGGAGTTCTGTGTGCCATATTTGGTTCAATTCCATCATTGGTGGAGTTCAGAATGCTCTTTGATTGTAGGTGAACTATACATCCCAGTAAATACACTTGCCGCACTTGCTCCCTTGCCTGGCCCACTTTGGGTCGGGAAGCGTGCCTGAAGACCCTGGCGTGTGCACCAAAAGTCACCTCTTCTCCTGACTTTCTCCTCAGTCATTGGGACCAAGAGAGAGAGAGAGAAAGAGAGACAGAGTGGAGATGCCCTCCTTTCCTGAAGGTAGGCACAAAAACAAAGGAGGGAGCAGAGGTTGGAGATACCTCCAGCTGGAGGGGCTCTCTCTCTTTCTCTCTCGGTCCCAATGGCTGAAGAGAAAGTCAGTAGAATAGATGACTTTTGGTGCGCACGCTGGGGTCTTCAGACACGCCTCCGAACCCAAAGCGGTCCAGGCGAGAGGAGAGAAGAGGAGATGGATGGAGCGCCAGGGGATCGGGAAAGAGAGCCGGTCATGGGGAAGAGATCGAACGCGGAGAACTATTGAGCGCTGGCTCTGCTCACGCACCCGGTGGCCAGGTGGAGCAGGAACGAGAGGGGCTAGGTGAGGCTCAAGGGCCCGGCCCCTTTGGGAAGAGGATCGCCCGGCAGCGAGGCAAGAAAGCCGAGGCTCCCCCCAGACTGTTAGGGCTGTTGTGAGCTGAAGGGGCGCTCCTCAAGTTGCGGTCGAGGGGCATTTACAGAGGCGCCTCTGCACCCCTGGCAAAAAAAGTGTTCTGCGACCGCTTACTTCGCGTAATGGACGAGCCGCCCCTGCCTCCAAGTATGTTCACTACAATATTCGCATGGATACTGCAAGCAAAAGTGCACTCTAGAGTTTCAGTTTCTTGAAGTGCTAAGTCTGCATCTGCACTAAACTACTTTAGATGGCAAGTAAGAGAGAGCTCATACTACTGAATTTAACTTCATATAAAACTTTATTTTAATATTTTAATAAATTACACATAATATACAAGGTCGCAATACAGTAAAAAAAACACAATCTAAAATTTTGTGTTATACCATCCACACTCCCTCCCCTCACAGACATTTACAGATTCCTTCTTTGTCAAATATCTTATTGAGAAATTATCTTTTATTCCTTTGTGTAATTTATCCATAACTAACATATATCCCTAATCATTTAACCAAAATCTCACTCAATCTAAAAAAAACCTATAAACTTTTAAGTGTGTGTTTATTAGACTTGTGCTATCAATGAAAAAAATGGTTTAAAACTCATTACTAAATATCATAAGGAGTCCATATCATGGTAAATATTAAACAGACCTAATCCTGCTTAGGTTCATAGAGCAGAAGAAATCTAATGCCTTTGGGTATTTTCTCTCAAAATCCCTGGATGTATGTCTTCAAGCTCCACATAGAATGCAATTGGGGTTATTTAGGGGCCCCACTTTCTTGTCAAGGAAAGCCGAGAATAAGGGTCAGCATAAGTCACTGACATGACAACACGTGGCAACAAGAAACAGATGAGGGGAAGGGGGAAGTAAGGAGTTCCCCCAATAACCTGAATCAGAGGAAATAGCCAATTGCATTCCTTAAAGCAGAGGTCCCCAAACTAAGGCCCTTCGGGGTCATTTATCTGCCCCCACCCTCAAATTTAGACTTAGGATCACATTATGATGAAGGGCAGCAGGGGAATTCACCACGCAGCGTGCCAAATCCATGGGCAGTGGGGGGAAACAGTTTCCCCAAGCCCCATGTTGCCTACTGCATCCCTTACCTCATGTCACAGGGGAAGCGCCACTGCCGTGCTGGGAATTGTCTTATGTCGTATGATGGCATCCAGTGGGCGCAAAGGAGGAAGCATTCTGGCAGAGTTTTAAGATGCTCATTTTCCTCTGTGTGATGTGGTCATAAGTCTGAAATAACTTGAAGGCACACATGAACAACAATCTTAATTAATTTGACTTTTGTCATCAGCCAAAAGCAGACCCACACTTCCCACTGGTTAGGATATATTGGTTAAAATTGTTCTTTGTTTTAAATATTGCATTATTCTATCAAAAAAATTGCACTGCAAATAGGATATGTGCAGTGTGTATAGGGATTATTTTCTATTGTTTTCAAAGTATAGTTTGCCCCCTCACCCAATAGCCTGAGAGACTGTTAACTGACCCTCTGCTTAAGAATTTTGAGGACCCCTGCCCTTAGGGTTGAATTGAAATTCACTTTTTGAAGGCCAAAAATCTCACTCGCCTCCAATTTTTGGAGTAGAAAGCACTGAAACACACAGAGATTACAAAAACATCCGCAAGGTCTTGCTTATCCCACTCCTGTTCTATAGGGCATTGTTTTGTTCTTGACTCCACACTCACTAAATCAAACCACTGCTTGATTCATAGTCAGTTCTTTCTGCAAAAATACTTAGAAGTGGACTCAGTTTTACAAAAATGACACTGAAAAGTGATAGAAGTCTCCTTGCATACAATATGAAAGGGGCAGAAAAGAAGTTAATGAAAGCAGGACAATATGAAAGACAAGGACAGAGGTAATTGTGTGCAAAGGTCCTAGACAGGAAGAAAATGTTACAAAAGAACAAATAACTTCAAAGTCAGCCATGTGTCAGAAATTAGACGAAAGTATGGCAATTCCAAAAATGGGAGTATGAATAAGGAGAAATGAACAAGACCATCATGTCACACAGGAAAGAAGATAGTTCTCATCAAGGCATGAAGTGGAAAGGTAAAATGACCAAGTATTAAATGTGCTTTTTTCAGTTGACCATTGCTTTTTTCCTCCCAGTCTTTTGTGTAAAACTCAAAAGGAACAAATGACTGTCTCTACATTTTCACATGCTATATTTGCTCTCTCATGATAGTGACCTTTCTCTGCTGTTAAATTGCTTTTTAATTCAATTTTTCATTCTGTCTGTGATGATATCCATTAATTTTTTTGATAGACTCTGATTTTCAGATACCTTTTTCAGGTTATGTGCACTACCACCACCTAAAAAGACTGACTTTTGTTTAGCGCTGTGCAGACAGGCAACTGGAGTTGATATCCAAGGGCTTTGCCATCACTCCTTGGAGCACTAAAGGATGGCTCAGATCTGACTGCACTCCAGTGCAAAGATTTTTGCCAATATTATTTTGCCTTGTTTTCTACTCTGTTTTAAGACAAATGGTTTAGGATTTGAATTTAATTTTCTGTTGGCTGGTCAGTTATACCACTCAAACTTTAAAGCTGTTTTTCGAAACATTTCTAAAGTTGTGCAGACCCAAAATGAATGAGTCTATGCAAATATACTATTGTTGCTTTTTCCCTTTTGAAATAGATGAAAACGACAAACTTACTTGCCAGTAAAATTGATCTTTTGGGGAAAGGGATTATCGTATATTTTGCAAGGCCACATGGGAATGGGGGGGGGGGTAATGTAGTGAAGAGATCCTTAAGAAAAGAAATTCAGCACCCTTACCTGGAAATTGAAAGAGTTGCCACTTTCTTTTTTCTGTCAATCAAGCATTAGTCAGGCAGGACATGGAGGTGAAGATATGATTGTTCCTTTTGTGCCACTCTAAAGGATTTGAATTTCCCAACAACTGGAACTAAGCTGAGAAGAAGTCTGTGTTACTGAAGGAAATAATGTGCAGTTGTGATCAGGGAAGAGACAATATCACAGAAAAGAAGCTATTGATTCAAGCTTCCCAGTGGTTTATACTCTGAGAGTTGGCTTTTGCTCTGGAGAAAAAAAATATAACAAGTCTCCACTTAATGTTGATCTTTCACACATGAAGCAATCACAGTCACAAAGAAATGCCATTTCCCACATCAGTGCTTGCCACAGGTAGGGGCAAAAAAAGGCATCTATCATAATAGCATCAGATTTGATAAAGCATTATGTAGTGAAAGTCAATTTGGTGTAGTGGTTATTTAGAATGCTGGGTTGGGATTTAAGAGATCCATAGTCAAGTCTTTGCTGGGTCTGAAATTTACTAGATGACCTTGGACCAATCACTCTCTCTGCCTGACTTGTGAGAGTAAATGGAGAAGGAGAACTGTGGATGCATGCTCCCTTGAGCTCATTAGAAGAGTAGTGGCATATAAATGTAAGTTATACATACAAAGTAGAACTCAACCTATTATTTTTGATGACAGTTTTAATTTTTTAAATTGAAAATTTGATGTTTATAATATTTGTTTTAATTTTAGACTTCAATCGTTTGAGTCCAATTATTCAAGAGCTTAGTGTCTGCTTTAGTGCAGTTTATGAAGTCTCTTCCAGCTTCTTCCAAAATAGAGGTATGTCTTTCATTTGATAGTGGATGTGAATTTGGGAGACACGTCTAGAGATCAGAAGTATCTTCTTGGTTGGTCATGGATGTCATATTTTTCTACGGAGGTATGGCAATGAGACCATAATGGTTGAGTTACTTAAAGTTGAATGTTACTTCATTGGAGACATGGGAGAGCAAATTGTTACAAAGCAGTTCCAGCCTTCCTGGATCAGATAATAACGCAATTGTAAGATGGATGTAGCAGGTCCAGGTTATTTGAAGGACAGTTTCAGTGGTGCTGCTTTTAAGGTTTGTATATGGAGATTTCCTGGATTTAAATATTTTAACTTTAAATAACTCTTATATTTTATACTTTTGGTATGACACTGTTTAAAATGTAATATGGATAGTATTTAAATATGTTGATAGCCACCATTGTTGGGAGAAATTCTACTGAGTACCAATATAGGAAGAAATACATAATATAAATTGATAAAATAATCATGTATAATGTGTAGAATATGTAGCTTTTCCTTCAAATGTGTCTTTTAGTCAAGTCTCACAATGTCTGTTTCAATAATACTTTTCATGTAGCAATTCTGTAAGATAAGTCTACAACCACCCCTCCACCTAACCCCTATTACAGATCGGAGAGATAATGATTTGCCCAGAACTCTCCGAAGCTGGTCATTTAGTCAAATATTTTTCTAAATAATAAATAATACTACAGCTTTTACAATGAATACACATAGATGAGTAAGCACATTCTGCCTGAATATTCTGCCTTAGTGCTTAGAACAAGTGCTTTCAAGATTTTCCAAATGAAATATTGTCAGACTTCATAAATCTGGAAGGGAAATTCAAAACTCCACAAAACTTTAAAGCATGGTGACATGAATGGAAATCTAAAACAAACCCTCTTATTTGGGATGCATCATAATCACATCTTATTGTGATTTAGGTCACATGGTTTCTGAATTTGTGTGCAGGGAACTGGATAAAGTTGGAGAAGTATGAACTTTTCATTGGGGTTGGGGAAAGAACTCTACTCAAAATCTTGGTAGACCTCTTCTATTCTTTGTCTGGATATAGCCATTAGGGCTTTGCACATTTCCATTTTTTAAAATGGGCTCTGGATAGTTCAGAGGATTTAGCTGCTGAATCCATGAAAATGAGCCAGGCAAGAAGCAGCTGAAGCCTTAGCTGGAACAGATCCCAGCAGTCACATCTTTTTGGCTAATGGGGGCTAATAGGGACCAATGGAGCTGAGTGAGCAGCATTGTCTCTACCTGAGGCGGGTGTGGCAGCATTTGGGCCAGGCAGCCTCACTAATCAGAAAAGCTCCTCCTCCTCTTCCTTTACTTTCTTCCCTGAAGCCCCACCCCACACGCCCAGTTGAGGGAAATGGGAACTCACTTTCCCAGAAGCATTTTGTGCTACGCAAGCAGTGAAGGAGCTTTGTGTTCCCTCCTGAGGCATGATGAGAGTTGAGGTTTTACTCTGTGTGTTTCTCACTTCCTTTCTCAGCCAATCAAAGACCAATCAAAATCCTCCTTTAGTCCTAATTAAAGTAGACCCATTAAATGTCTATATTTTTCTACATGTTGACTCACCTTTCAACAGTTAATTGAACAGGTTTACTCTAGCCGGGACTGAATTTGAAACATTCTTAGAAATCAATGTTTAAAACCAACATTATTTTGAAACAAATTTAAAGCACTTTTAAATTGTATTTTCAAACTATAAAACACTGGTGCAATGGTTGTGTGGATGCTGGTGGGCTGAACATAATCCGATAAATTTACACAAATCACTGAATGTACTGTTTCTACAGCAAAACCTATTGCAGCATGCTTCTAAGATAAAACATACTTAGTTTGAGGAGCTCCTTGGTTCCATTTTATATTGAGCTCTGCTAGGATTAATAATTTATTTTTATCTTAGGAAATGTCCCTAAATAACTGCATGACCTGATTGTTAATATATTAGTCAAGAATGAACAGTTTTAATTACTTCTTAGCCACTGGAGCTAATTTTCTTAATGTTTGTCATATAAAAACTTCCCAGTTTAAATGTTATTCTGTACATATCAGGCAAGCATGACATGATGAGGATAAATTGCTCAAGGCATCGTGATGTCATCAATCTGCTATTATCATAGTGGTGGGGGTCTTGGAAATGCTTTATGTTTCTAACAGGTTGCAATGTATTTGATGGTGCAATCAATTTTTAACTTTTGTTTTGTGTGAATTATTAACTATTCTAAATTGTTGGCAGTCTTGAGTTCTAAACCAGAATAAAAGTCGGGATATAAATAATTATAGCATAGCCCAACAACAAAAAAAATGTGTCTTCATTTTCAGACCTGTTATTGAGGTTATTTGGGGCGCTGATTCAAAAAACTGCATTAGGTAGACTGCATCAACTCCAGTTTCTTAGATATGGTTATCATGATTATGTATGGACGAGCAGATAAATACTGGTATTATGTCATATGTTCTGTATTTCAAAATCCACAGCTGACAGGGGGAAACTGGTATCATTTTTGGAAACAGCAGGTCAAATATACCCACAAACTGGTCTAACGTTTGAAATGTGTGTTGGTCAGTGTAATTATAATGTTATTTTCAATGTACCATTCAATTCTCATCATGCTAACTTCCAATTCTATTCCACCAAATGTAGCCGGAATGTAATTGACTTATTATTACAGTATTCACATAGGACTGGCACCACAGGACTTAACTATGAATTACAAGGTACACTTAGGTTGTGCCTTCATCTATTTGGGTAATGTGGGTGACAGCACTCCAGAATTGTTCTGTTGCAGCCCAAGAGCACCCCCAGAGCCTTTTGAGCATCCACACAGCTGGTCAGGTTTAGAGTGCATTGTTATATCACTGCCAGCAAAAAGCTCCTTTCCAGAGGTTTGCTGGCAACATCACTTTCTGATCATATTATTGGATGCCTTGGTGTAACATCACCAGATGTAGCATTGTCAGCAAGCCTCTGAGAGGGAGGTTCTAGTTGGCAATGGCACAGCGATTTGTCAGTCCATACTTCAAACACCAGGAATACTACAGAGCTTCCTAGATGCTCCAGAGCAAATCCTGTTGTAGTCTAACTGCCAACAGCAAATTCAGTTGTAGGTGGTCATCTGCTTGTGAGGAAAAAGGGGGCAACATGACCACCAGCCCATATAAATCCTTTGTATAGGACTTCTGGGGCTTTCAGAAGATATTGAAATATCCATGTGTACATCACCACCATTTATAATAAGGGACTTATTTTTGTATCCATTGAATCAAGAACCAAAGGTTATAGAACATGCACAGATTTTGGAAGTACACTAATCAGTCTTCTTAAAACTAAACATAGAACTTTGAAAGGTCACTTTTGGGTTATCCAAAATGGTCTGAGGTTTAGCTGTACCAACAGAGGGCAGTTCTATACTGACAGATGAATCAGGTTCAATCTGGCATTCCAGATGTCAGACTGAGCCCACTTCACTGCTGAGAAGGATTCCCATAGCAGCCTCAGCTGCAGCACAAAGTCCCCACTGCTTATCCAAGTCAAACATGATTTGAAACATCTGGGCAGGGCCCTACTGTACACACACACACACACATCCCGATGTTACACCCCCTCCTAGCCTCCTTAACAAGGCCCAAGACCTAGCAGAAGGCTGCCCATCTCCAGTTGTAAGGTAAGTGGTTGTGTCATGGCTGTCACCACAAGAGAAGGCGAGGGGCAGCTATCTGGACTACCAGATCCTGGGGATGGCTGTTGAGACAATTATGGCTAGTTCCACTTAGGAACCAACCCAGCTGTCTGTATCATCCCTAACTTGGGATTGGGTTTCACTCAAAGTTAGTTTAAGCTAGGGGAAATCCATGTTGAGTGGCTTTCTCCCAGGCTAGCCCAGATCATTTCGCCACTGCAGGGCTGGTTGCACCTCACCCTAATCTATGGTTAGTATAGTTGTGCCCATAAATGACAAGAGCAGCAAACCAAACAATTCATATACAGTATCCCAACTATTTTTACTGAACAGTTCTGATTTCCTTCTTTTCCTTTTCCTGTTTGTTTTATAAGATAATAGCAGGTTAGTGCTGTGCTGGTCCCATTTTGAGGAGTGGTGATCATAGCTGTGGCATGATGCTTCACATACAGAGATAGAGAGCACTGATATGATTCTTTTCCTCTCCCTCTGGTGAGTCATGCAGCATCTATGTGGCATTTTCTTTCTTTTAAGATTCTATTCTCTCTCCTAACCTCTCTGACCTGCCCTTATGACTAGCTGACACCTCCCCTGCATGGGGTTAGGCTACCTTCAGGCTTCCCTTTGAGGAGGCTTTTGTAAACTCTTCTTTTAGAAGTCAAACAAGGCGTCACAATTATGAAGTAATCCAGGATTCTTTCTCTTGCCGCACTCCCTTTCTGTCTCTCTCTCTTTCTCTGTTTTAACTTCTTGAGCAAGGCTTTATGCCTGCTCAGCTTGAAGGAGATAAATTATAGGGGTTAAAGTGACCTGTGATTATCTGAATTGAATCTGACATGGATATAGTGAAGTCTAAACATTACACTGGCCCTTGGCAGGCTGTTAAGCCCCTGCAATTCAACCAGCTGATATCCCCCTCCTCTCCACATTGGGATGATGACCCAGCTGAAATACTCATATTCTTATCCATTGCAGAGCTGGAAGCTTTAACTGATAATTGTATCAGCTAAAAACAGCCATTCTCTCAAATCAAGTGATAACCTTAGGCAGAAACAGGCTCATTCAATTAGCACTGCCCTTGTTCAAATGGCCTATCTATAAACTGATGCAAGCACAAGGAGTTAAATCAGAGGTATCTAAACAGCCAAATACTTGAAGAAAATACTGTGTTTGATCCTGGGCAACCTGTAAGAAAAACAAGAAAGGCAGACTTTTTTTGTTTGCGCAGATAAATTAGAGACAGTGCAGTAACAATTTTGCATTAAGGAGCAAGGAGGGTGGAAAGCTATGGACTGATAGGTTTTTTTGAATTTTATTTCTGTTTTGTAACTATTAATGCCCAAATGCAGGTGCATTTTTTTTTCAAATAACAAAATTGACAAAATAATGTGTATCCCAGTCTAGGAGGCTAGCTGGCTGAAGGAAGGAAGGAAGGAAGGAAGGAAGGAAGGAAGGAAGGAAGGAAGGAAGGAAGAAAGGATTTTGATTGCATTGATGGGGAGGACAGAGATTTTTTTAAAAAAAATAGCAGGAGGCCAAAATGAAGTTTTTTCCCCCCTTTAAACATTTTCAAAGTTTGATTTTGTTCAAAGTTTGATTTTGTTAAAATAGAACCAAAAAAGTGAACAAAATAAAATTGATGTTAACAACAATGCTTTCAAAACTGCAGTGGAGGACCCTATGGATTGGGGTGAAACAGAGAGGCATCAGGTATGTTTTAAGTGATTTCTAATGCCAACCACAGAATTTCATAGGATGTTGCCATGACAATTGAAGTGGAATCAGCATTCTGAAACAATGTGATGTGAATGGGTCTCTGGCATTAAATGGGCAATTTGTTTCTTAACGTTGCTGTGTGCCTTCAAGCCATTTCTAACCTAAGGCAAAATTATTGCACAGGGCTTCTTGTTCAGAAGAGATTTGCTTTCCTAAGCCTTTTTTTGTGTCAGGAGTGACTTGAGAAACTGCAAGTTGCTTCTGGTGTGAGAGAATTGGCTGTCTGCAAGAACATTGCCCAGGGGACAGCTGGATGTTTTACCATCCTGTGGGAAGCTTCTCTCATGTCCCCACATGGGAAGCTGGAGCTGACAGACAGGAGCTTCATGGTCAAACAGGCATTTTGAAACCAGTCTCCAAAGTCATAGCCCAATGTTCAGACCACAACACCATGTTGACAATACCCCACCCACACATATAATGTGCAGTTAGATCCAGCCTTCTAAACCAATCATTTCAAGTGCAACCAATTCATTGATGTGGTGCAGTGATTCCATTCTTTCCTGCTTATTATTTTTTCTATATATGGAAGAAGAAAGAAAAAAGAAAACCCATCTCAAGTATTACAATTGAAGTCCTTGTCTTGTCTCTTCATGAAAATCCATGAATATTATACAATAATTTAAATTAAAACTTCAATTTAAAATATTATGTTCATTGTTACATGTTTGTAGGAGGAGGATCACCTCCTACAAATAGTCCTGACAGGGACCTTATACATTTAATAGCTGTTTGAAATTGTAAAAGTTTAGTAAGTGAAGCTTTTCTTATCACCAGCTGATATCCCGGGAAAAACCCCTGGTTTCTAAATTCTTCTGGTCTGACAGATGACTGTTAAAGGCATTATTATCCTTTCCTGGGATTGTGGATTGACAACCCTGATCAAACCTTATATTGGCCTACTTCGTAAAGGATGTACTATCTGGTTGAGCCCTACATTTTTAACACTCAGTAGCTGAGTCAGTCAAATTCCTGTTATCAGTTGATGAAAATGTCCCATGTTAAGGCCATCACAGAGGATAACTCTATCACCATTCTCTTGGTTTTTAAGCCTGAGAATGTCTCAGCTGAAAACTGCCAGAATAGGTGTGGGAGGCAGAGAAAGGCAGGAAAAACTAAACATTATATTAGAGCTTAGAAGGAAAGAGAGAATCCCACTTCCATTTTATAACCGGAAAGTTGGAAATTGACATCATTAAGTTTATGCACCAGTCTAAATTTATTCCCTGAAGCATGCTGTTTTGCTCAATAGCTCTTGTATTCAATGGTCAGTTAATCTATTCATTTTATTGTTGTGCTACCAGAATGCAATCAATGCCAATTCTCACAGAGATCCATAAACTGAGCTTTCATCAAGACTTGATATTAAAGTGTTCTGTATGATAGCTATGCACATTGTCTACCCTCCTTTCTTCATATTACTCATCATCCACATCACCAGACTAAGTACCCTTCCTTTGGGAATGGGTGTCTCTGCATTCATCAATAGAAGCAGAGCTGGGGGTTCTGGGAATTATAGTCTTAAAAAAAGTATTTTTCCCAAATGTTGCACTGGAGGTACAATTATTGCCTTCTGATCCAGATTTTCTAATCCTCATACTCTAAAATAAATGTGAGCATACCATCAATGGCTGCCATGGTCCTTCACAAAGATGAGGTAGAATTGCAAAACCTACTCTGAAGCTGACACTGGCACCTTGTGAATTGATGGCAGTTAGTTTTATCTACTGTTGTTTTAAACTTGTATTATTTTGATTTTATGCTACATGTGTTTACAGGGATTGTTATTATAATTTTATATTACTTGTTTTATACCTCTGTACCATTTTTACTTGTATGTTATATGTGCACCCTGGATGGGGGATGGTGGTGGAATATAAATAAAGAATTAGTAGTAGTAGTCATCGTCGTCGTAGTAGAAGTAGTAGTATTACCCTCCCACTGGATGCTCTGTTCCTTGACAAAAGATAGCTGAAATTATTTTGGCATCTCCAAATTGCCCCACTTTAGCCAATTGTAGGGTCAACACTGCTATTCTTAATCTTACTATAGCAGGGCTTCCTGGCATGTTTCTTCACATTATCCCTTGCCTCTAACTCAATGGTCCAATGAATTGGTCAGGAAGCAATTGAGACAGATCGATAGATGAAGCTAACAAGGTTGGGCCTGAGCAGGGAGACCACATTTTATATCAGATGATGAATATGATGAACATCTCAATGAAAAAGATGCATACATGTAGCAAATTAATACAGCCCTTAATAGTTGCATTTTATAGATGTCCCAGAATATTTGTTAACATGCGGTCATGCCCATGCCTCCCCCACATACAAACAGATGACAATTTTCCATTCAAATTATTTTACACCTCAAAAAGTCTCTCACTTGTCAGGGATCTGTCATGTTTTTGTTTGTAAGGGAATTGTTAACATTGATTTGAACAACTGAAAGTTGTCACTTCTGCTAATAGAAGAGTGGAGGGAAAGTGTCCAAGAATTCCTTTCTAGGGATAAAACATGCAGAAACGAAAATGAAGGCAGCTTAGATTTGTGTTACCTCTCTTCCCTTCTACACCCACCCATCCTCCTGTGAATTCATGAAGGCATCCTATTTAGAAGCATGAATTAATAAGAATACAGAAGATGGTATGCTTCAAGCTTTGTGACCATTTTAAGTGAAATACTGAGACATGTTAGAAAATGTCAGCTTGAACCAGAAGGCAAACTGTGCACAAACTGGCTTCAAAAACAGTTATTTAGACATGCCCAGGATTTGACTTATTTGAGACAACAAAATATAAGAAGGAAAGGGAGAATTAGCCAGGTGGGCAGACATGGATACACAGTCTTCTGATATATTACTATTCTAATTGTGTCATATCAAGAGGTAGATATTGAGTCATGATCACTCTCCCATTTTTTAACCCAAACACAAAAGATGTGGGACTATGTGGGAGTGAGACCATCAAAGATACCATGTGCTGCTATAAAACCAGAACTGTGTCTTTCACCATAGTCTGGGAAAGAAAAGTTAAGTGGATTGAGCTTCTTGTATAAATTTATTTTCATAACATGAACTACATCCAGTGACCTGCCTGTTACTCAGCAGACATGAAAGCATGATCAATAAACAAATAAGACCTATCTAGGGAATGTCTTAGAAATGGGGCACCACTCTACTCCCATGTGAGGCATCCAGAGGAAGGAAATCCAACTGTATGCCATGGGTCAATGCTCCATTCCTTTGGATAGTTTTTGGGACAAGCCTAAAACAGTGGCCAGAAAAACTCACTCCTCTCTGAGATTGCAAAAGTGGCTTTCATTAACATTTCTCACATCTAAGGAGCTTTCCTTCATAGTCTTTCCTTTACTGATATTACTAGAAAAACAATTCCTGTCTCTCTTGTGAGAGAGATACAAGTGGGTAAGGTGATACGTTTTACTGGGCCGACTCCTGTCTCCCTTGCGGCAGGGCCATTAATCACTCATGGCTTCCCCCTTGCAGCAGGGTGGCATTTAGAAACTACAATTGTCCTTCTTGCAGGAAGCCTTAAATCATCCAAGTCCAATGCAATCAAGGCAAAGTACCTCAGCACTGAATATCTAACCCATGACCAAAGTATCCCTTAGTCCTATGATGTCTTTGTCCCATTATAGCTTATTAATTGGTTCCAGCCAGATCTTTCAGCTTTTTAATGGGCCATGGTTGTCATCTCTTGCTTTCAAAGTACTGGAAAATAAATTTTCATTCTAAGCTTTTCCATGGTGTTCAGTTCAGTTCACTGTAACAAAATCTTTTGGGCAGCATACACAATGAGGACTCGCTGCAAAAAATAGAGATCCCCAAGTTGTACATTGGAACATAAAGGCTTGAAGCCTTTCAAATCTCTGGCTCAAGGGTCACATATTAATACAGTCTTTTTCCATTTTTACTATCATTTTAGGACAACCTTTTGTCCTAGATTTCAGGCCCTCATTCAGGAAGAGCAGAGCAATAAGGCAGGGTTCATAATCCTGGGAATTTTGCAATCACATTCTAATAGGGTTACAAAGCTCTCTTCAGACTTTCAGATTGTGGAGTGGCAAACTTGAAAGAAAACAACAGGTCCTATTGGAAATGACAACCTTCTTCAAGCCTTTTTTAAAGTAATGTCTATCTATGATCCTGTTGCTTACTGTTTCCTTTATGTATGTTCCGGTATGCAATTTCCTTTATTATTTATTTATATATTTACAGTATTTATATACCGCTTTTCTCACCCCTAGGGGGACTCAAAGCGGTTTACACATAGATAATGGCAAAATTCAATGCTGTACAACTACAATAGTAAAACCACACATTAAACATAAATCATATTAACACAGTACATCACCAAATATTGAAACAATTATTAAAACCATAAAACAATTTCAACAGTCAGGAGCGAGGGAGCAAATCTTACCTCCTTTGGGAGTGTGTTCCATAGGCGAGGGGCCACAACCGAGAAGGCCCTGCTCCTCATCCCCACCAGATGCATTTGCGCTGTTGATGGGAGCAAGAGCAGGGCCTCCCCGGATGATCTTAAATTATGAGGTGGGATGTAGGGGCAGATGCATTTGGACAAGTAAGCTGGGCCAGAACCATATAGAGTTTTCTATGTCAAAACCAGCACTTTGAATTGGGCTCGGAGATGGACTGGCAGCCAATGGAGCTGGCATAACAGAGGGGTGGTATGCTCCCTGTATGCTGCCCCAGTTAGTAATCTGGCTGCCGCCCGTTGAACTAACTGAAGTTTCCGAACTGTCTGCAAAGGCAGCCCCATGTAGAGCGCGTTGCAGTAATCTATTCGGGACCACCGTGGCCAGATCAGACTTCCCAAGGTATGGGCGCAGCTGGTGCACAAGTTTTAACTGTGCAAAAGCTCCCCTGGCCACTGCCAGGGGTTCCAGGCTCAGCGATGAATCCAGGATCACTCCCAAGCTGCGAACCTGTGTCTTCTGGGGGAGTGTAACCCCCCAACACAGGCTGTAACCCTATGCCCTGTTCAGTCTTTCGACTGACCAGGCGGACCTCTGTCTTGTCTGGATTCAATTTCAATTTGCTAGCCCTCATCCTGTCCGACACAGCAGCCAAGGTCTGAACAGCTTCCTTAGTAACAATCCAGGCACCTCAACAGATGGAATGGCAGGCTGCGGCCTCTGGAGAGGTGAGCAGCAGTAACCGGGAGTGATGGAATGGTGGGTGGCGGCTTTCAGAGATGTAAGCAGCAGCAGCTGGGAACGAAGACTTCCAGACAACAAGTCAATTAGGGAGGGGAGGGCAGGAGCAAGGAGAATAATGAACATAAAGTGCTTGGCTCACCACTCAATCCCACTCCCAGGGAGCTGGTAAGAATGTTGGTGTTCCAGTTGATGTTTCAATTTTCAGAAATTTAAGTTCTTTTGACTCTGATGGGCTTTAGAAGATCCGCGTCCAGGAAGGGAGCATTTCAGCCTTGCTCTAATGGTGGCCACGCTCTACCCTCCTCTCCTGGTCTTCTTCTATGTCCCTTTTATCCCCCAGACCAGATCAATTTTCCACTCAGAGGCCTCTTCCGAGATCACCAAGAGATATACGAAAGGTTGAGGGGTGACGCAGGAGGGCCGATTGCATTGGATTGTCAGTTTTCTCACCCGGAGCCACTGTAGGTTCCTATAACCTCGGTGCCATCTTGGGAAAACTTTACTCTATGGCTCCTGAGAATAAAAGGTCCTGCAGACCACATGATCACAACAGACTGCACACTACTAAGAGTTGTCTTGGCCAGATGGCACAGAAAATTATCTCAAACATATCTGAAACTGCATTGATAAGTTTTGTACCTGTGTTTACTGAACACATGAAGGTTCTGAGTAAACTGAATCTGTTATTTCTTTTTATCAAAGTCTACTTCATTTTTGTCTCTTGAGTGCATGTTATAAAACAAGTTGTTTTATGGGAGGGTATATCTTTTTGGACAACTAAAAACACTTCTGAAACACTGCTGTTTTTTATGCAATGGCAAATTTGTTTTCCTAACAAATCAGAGATAACAGGTTATTCAATCTAACAACTGAAACCATTGTCTTGCATAATTATATCTGGTTGTATACCACAAGAGAAGATTCTACTCTAAAGAGTTTTGGCTCTTCTCTGAAAGATCATGCTTTTCTAAAAAGTCATGATCTCTAAAAGGTATATTTCCAAAAGGTCATCAGGTGGGCTCCCTGGGACAGTGACGGGAGCTGATTTCCTGGGTCTGGAGGCCATGAGGGCTCCTAGTTGCCAAGGGCTACCATCCTTCCCTGCACTTAGTGATATCAACCCTAGCGATACCACTGATCATATAGTAAGAAAAAAATCAGTGTTAGTGGCATTTTTCAAACAATTGTGGGTCTCCATATTTAGTTGTATAATGCTGGCTGATTCAGGAGGCTAAACTCTAAAACATCCAGAGGAGCAAAGATTGTGACCCATTGTTCAAGGGGAAGGGAGGAGAGCTTTTAAGGGGAAAGGTTTTGGCAACTCAGAACTTACCTCCTGGCCTTCCCTGCAGTGCTTGTTCCTTGCAAGATCACTAAATGTATGGAAAGTTACTGGCTGAACAGTGCATTTACAAATATTTCCAGTGAGCCAAATTTCCAATATGGCATCAAAATGACAAACAATCTAGCTGTACCATGAGAAGGAATAAACTGTCTCAAGACTGCTAAACGGAAAGTTTACTTTAAGCTATTTTATGACATTCTTTTATACTGTATTTGTGGTGAAGGAACAGCATGCAAACAGTGTGTTTCTACCAGCTGCAAGAAGAAATAGAAATGCTTGTGTAAGTTCATTTTTGGCATATGGAGCCCTTGCTGCTTTGTCTTTAAAATATTTACACTAGAGACGGAAAATGACAAAATAAAATAACCTACCGCTGTAAAGCAGAATGGCAACATGGAGAGAAAGGGGATAGGTGTTTAAGTTGGAAGAGTATAAATGGATTGCACATACTGGCTTGGGTACTGCCTTTGGTTTTATTGCTGAAGCAACAGCACTGCAAAAATATGCCTGGTGCCGATGTCAAACTGGCAAATGCACAACACAGTAAGAGCAGCAAATGTTCTACTCTCATCACTACTGAAGGACTATAAAGGACTACTGAAATTTCTGCCAAAAGCTGGGTTTATTTGTCTCACAGCTTTTGAATGTCTCCACCATGAAAGTGCATTCACTGTGAATGAATCAAACCTGATTGAGAGTACATTTTTTTATTAATTTCCAACTAATTGTTCATAGCATATCTAAAAGATGACAGGGCCTTTGCTTTGTAACTTGTGTAAGAGCAAAAATTACAATGACTGTTGGCTATTATGTTTAGCTCTGATTGACTGCTAGCCTCTGATTTCCCCCCCCCCCCCACACACACACACACACACACTTTGAATTTTCTACTTCTATCTAGAGTAATTAGGCACCTTTTAAAAAGATGTAGGTTTTTATTACTGTTCAGAAGTTAATATCTTACAAATTGATAAAATTGTCATGCTGGCTGAAGAGTTACACTGTA
Organism: Anolis sagrei; assembly: GCF_037176765.1. Taxonomy (NCBI): domain Eukaryota; kingdom Metazoa; phylum Chordata; class Lepidosauria; order Squamata; family Anolidae; genus Anolis; species Anolis sagrei. The sequence goes on along the minus strand of NC_090023.1, from coordinate 111,032,747 downwards.
AAATTAAGACCGTTTGACATCACTTTAACTGCCATGGCTCAATGCTGTGGAATCATTGAAATTGTAGTTTGGCAAAGCACCTGCACTGTTTTGCAGAGAAGGCTAATGATGGTCTAAAACAGTAGTTATCAACCTGTGAGTCCCCAAGTGTTTTCGCCTACAACTCCAAGAAATCTCAGCCAGTTTACCAGCTGTTAGGATTTCTGGGGGTTGAAGGCCAAAACATCTGGGGACCCACAGGTTGAGAACAACTGGTCTAACACTACAACTCCCAGGATTCCATCACATAAAGCTATGGCTATTAAAATGGTGTGAAATGGTCTTTACTTCTACAGTGTAGACACATCCTTAGAGGCAGGGCAAGATTCATCACATGTGTTGATATGGGATGTACACAAGTGGAGCAGCAAATCAACTCCTTGTTTTAGTCTGAGCATTAAAGCAGCAATCTAAATATGGAACCTTTGGGAGGAAAAGGATTCCACACCTTGAATGGTTTATTTGAAGTTTGAACCAAACATCAGCAGACTCATTGCCTCTCTGACCATAAACCCATCAAACAATAATAAAGCATTGCAACCAATTAAACACCACACAGCTAAAAATTACATTTTAACCAGACTTGAAAAATTAAGATTAATCAAAATTACGTGGGTGAATAAAAGAGGTGTTTTTTCTCTCTATTTTCAATTTGTTATCTCTATTATTGTGTGCCTGAAGTCAATTCTGACTTGTGACAACCCTAAGGCACACCTTTCACGTGGTCTTTTTAGCAGAATTTTTCAGAGGGGGCTTGTTCCTTTGAGGTTGAGTATAACTTGTTTAAGGCCATCCATGGTTGGGCAGGGATTTGAACCTTGTTTTCCCAATGTCCTAGTTGAACCTTATCAGCTCTTGATCCCTTACAAGTATATAACACAGTATCACACTTGTTTCTTTAGTGGTATGTAATACAGTATGTAATCATTTGGTAAGCTATCAGACTGTTTTTATTAAGTGATAAGGAGACTTACTGTTCTTTGCCAGACTTCTTTTCTTATTCATTAATTAAACAGCGGCCAGCAGCCCCTTATAAGGCTACAGGTTGATCTAATCTAATTTCTCTGTGGTTTGCTGACGTGTATGCCTTCAAGTCACCTGTTAACTTATGGTGACCCCATGAATTTCAAAAGGTTTTCTTAGGCAAGAAATATTTAAAGGTGGTTTTGCTAGTTCTTTCCTCTGAATGTGGCCTACAGCAACTATATATATTTGCTGTCTCCCATCCAAGTACTAATCAGGGCTTACCTTTCTCAGCTTTTTAGACCAGAGAGGATCTGGTGCCTTTAGGGTATTAGGGTTTATCAGATTCAGAGAAGTACAGTTTAAAGTGCATGGAAGATTAAAATCTCCAGTTGCAAAACACTTAGAGTGATTTACGATAGCACATCAAACAGAGAGATATTTGAGATGCTTGCTTAAGAAGTGCTAAAAACAGAGAATACAACATTTATATTATTCACAATCCACATATAATTTAGTACAAAGACCACCTCTGGACTAATAGCCATGGTAAGCCAGGGTGGGGAAGTCTTTGAGTGCTGACAATCAACTCATTTTAACATATATTATGTTAGATCAAAAATTATCAGAATTATAAAACTTTGGTCATTCAAAAAGAACTCTGCTCAGTTTAATAACGAATGCAATTTAATAGCAAAACCTCAAATATATACACATGCCTCATGTGATTCCTGTGTCCTATATGCAAAAAAGGAAAAGGAGGGCAAAAGGCTGGGTGATGAAAAGACAGAGAAGTGTAATGTGAAGGGAAAATGAGAGGAAAAAAGCAAGAAGACTGGGAGGATGGAAACAGGATGGAAACTGATACAGGAACAAGGCAAATACGTTACTCAGATATTAGAATTCTAAACCAAAATCCTCAAGAACATGACATACTTTAATGAGGGAAACGTTTAGGCTGTGTGTGGTCTACCATTGTACTAACTTCCAATTTAGATGCCAAATAAAAAACATGTTTATTTTATTGTATTTACTTCGAAAGATTATAGCCTTGACTTCTATATCAGGATATGTTGAATGCAGCTCCAAATTATTTTAAAAGTAAAAAAAGAAAAGAAACCACAACACTAAAACAACAGGAATTATTGAAAAACACCAGTTAGTTTGAAAGGGTACTAAAATGAGTGCAACAATAACATTAATACGCAAAGACGGAAGAGGTTAAAAATTTGGTTGAGGAGTTGACCATACAGTTGTGTTGGAAGGCCAAGAGGTGGTCTCAGGAAAAATATAGCATTTTTATAATCATAATAATCTTAATAATCATAATAATGGCTTTTCCACTTTTGAAGGAATCCTGTGTATCTTAGCCCATGTAATTATATCAAATATAGTCACTATATCTGAAATATTTTTGCAAAAAAAAAAAAAAGACTTTGCTGTTGTTTTCAGGTGATTTTAGCCAATTTTGGCCAATGGCTGTGAAGTTACAATGAACTTTAGAGATGCACATATATAAAGCTGCACATATCCACACCTTGAGTAATTGACCTTTTCTTAATTCCCTGGTGAGACAAGGATTGGTGCCCAGAGCAATAACTTTGAAAATTGAAATGTTAATAGAGCTTCTAATTGGTAAACACAAAGGTAACTTGGACTGCATGGAAAACTCCTTCTTCTAGATAACTTTTTAAAGTTGAAGATCCTGGTCCTCCCTCATGTTTAGCCTGATCGCTAAAGATAATTCTAGGAATAAGAAAAGAAAACAGGTTTGTGTGTGTGTGTGTGTCTGTGTGTGTGTGTCAGGAGAAACTGCAAGTCGCTTCTGGTGTGAGAAAATTGGCCATCTGCAAGGATGTTGCCAGGGAATGCCCAGATGTTTTGATGTTTTACCATCCTTGTGGGAACCCTCTCATGTCCCCATATGGGAAGCCAGAGCTGACAGAGGGAGCTCATGCGCAGTCTCCCCAGATTCAAACCTGCGACCTGTCACTCTACAATCCTGTCGGCTCAAGGGTTTTTTTAACCCATTGCACCACCAGGGGCTCTGTTAATACAGGTGTGTGTGGCCAACTCCTTTTCCAATCTTCTACCAAATTTGCATAATTATAAAAATGCATAATATTCAGATTAGGTCAGAAAGATTCAGGAAGGTAGAATACAGCGACCCTATCCATGGACCAATATATTTCCAACCATTCTTATGGCCTCCATCTCCCCAATACTGCTGTAATTGCTGCCTTCCTCCACTATATAAGAAGTGTATTTCTGCTGAGAAACATGTAACACAGGAATCACACAAGCCAACAGAACCATCATATAACATTATTTGGCTGGGAAATAAAGTGCATAGAATCTCACATATTGTTTCCCAGAGGAAATGCACATTTTTTTATTACAGCCCATTGGAAGCATCAGCAGTGAAAGGACATAAACCTGAGTGTGCTCTAAGGAAGACAAAGGCAATCCTTTAATACCTGAATAAACTTACTAGCCTTGTTCTAAAATCCAGAGCAAGACTGTAGATCTCAAAATGAAGAGCAGGTTGGGCAGGATGTAAAATGTGTCTAGAACGCTTACAATTTTGTTCTCTTGAATATTTTCCCCAAATCCAGTGTCAGTCAGTGGAGCTCTCAGCATCTCCCTCTGGTAAAGTTCACATTTCTGAACACTTTTTAAAGGTGACCCCCAAATGGAGCACATGGCTGCAATCATGCTTGGAGCTCACTGGAGCATGGATGATACTGAATAGTTTCTCTAGGTTGAGAGGCAGTGAAGCAGTCACAGTAAATATCTTGCCCAGATCCGTTTGGAGACACATTAGCAATATCCAGTTCATACAGGATATTTTTTTGAAGTCCAAGCCACACTCATTTCTGCCTCTTATCTTCTCTAATTTTATATATTATTAGTAAACTCACATGAGGAATAGAGAGATTTGAGCCAAGGTAACTTCTATGCTCTAAGAGGCCTAGAGAGATAGGGATGCAAGTCTTTTTTCCCCCTGGCAGCACTTCATTACTTCAAACAAGCAGAAAATTAACAGAGAAATTAAGAATGTTATGCAGGCTGCTGTAGAAGGCTGCTAAAAGTGAAAGAAACTGCCCACATTGAAATGAAACTGTATCTTGGATTCTAACTTGTACAACTGTTGAAGATAGAACCACAGCTGATGGGACAGGAAAGGTAGGGAGAAAAACAACCCTGTTAACTCCATCCTATAAGAGAGGGATCAACCTATGAGCACGTCGCTTATAAAAGTGTGTTGCTTACACAAATTCCTCAGTCAGAAAATGAAGTTGTAATTCATGTTATGTTGGGAAATAATGTCTGCAGATAGATGTTATGTTTAATGCTGTTAATGCAGACACCTGGATGTCTAGTGTGCCAATCATACTTTAGTTGGCTGAACAGACACGACTCTATTCAAGATATATTTTTCTGTCTCTTTTGGTGAGCATCCTAGTCTTCAAACTGGCAGTGTTTCTAAAGGGAAAATCAACACAAAAAAGAATTATTTGAGAGCTAAAGCCCTTATTGGGAAATTATGAGTGCATAGAGTTATGCACACGTGATTATTTTATAATCATGGTCATCATATAGGCCCTAGTTTAGAGGATACATAGGGATCGTGAAAGTCCTTTCATTCTTGCCTCTGAAATCAATGAGAGTGTGTTCTTTGTCCCTCTGCATCCCCTGGCATGACCAATCTCAAGCACAAGGAAAATTATAACAGGGGTCCTGCTTCTGCCTGTCTCAATGGATATTGCTCACAAGGGAGTGGGAACATTTGTCAGCAGCTTCCCAATTAACAGAAGAATAAACCCATATTGCTCACAGTGGCTGCTGCTTGGTATGTGGGATCTTTAGTGGGATCAGAACTGGATTCACTGCTTAACACTGTAACTATGGTTCTTATATGCTCACAACTTCCCAACAGGATTCTAGCCATTGTTGTTGTGTGCCTTTGAGCCATTTCTGACTGAAGGTGACCCTATAATTATCCTTTCATGGGGGTTTTTGGGTCTGAGAGTGTGTGACTCACCCAAAGTTATCCAGTGGGTTTCCATGGTCGTGGGAAATCAAACCATAGTATGCAGAGTCATAGACCAATCCCCAAGCCACTATACCACACTGGGTCTGCCATACTGACTGTATACATGCACTTCTCACTGAACATTTTTATTGAAGCAATGCAGGCAGCTGGTGGTTTGTATTTTTTTTACTTCTTAAAAGACCATGTTGCATGTTTTAGAAGCAACACTTCCTCATGCAATAATCTCTGGGCTGCTGAGTCCCTTTCTTTTTTAATACATTCCTACTTTTGTCCGGATAGACCACAAACTGTGCTATTATCATTTTGTTTTCCACTTAGAGCCTATTGATCTATCTTGGGCTCTTGCTAGAGAAATGGGCTGTATAATGAGATACTAAATTCTGACTTTTGTACTCATTCGATAATTAATAGAGCCATGTCAGCAGCAGTTTAAAATGCCAGTACATCTTTTCCTTTCAGGTTGCAATGCATGTGTTGTAAGACATATGTTTCTGGTCCCAAGCATTTGTATAAAGGATACTTAGTTAAGCTACATAGGGAACAGCCTGATACCAAGCTGGACAACTGGGGTATTTAGCCAGGACTCTATCTCAATTATCTGTAAAATATCAGAGTAGGGTTCTCCAGAAATTTTGACAGTCCTTGAATATGTCAGAGATACAAATAAAGATCTTTCACCTGCAAGACATTTGTTTTACCACTGATTTACTGCTGCTACTAAGCTGTAATCTTGTATACACTTACCTAAGAGTAAGTTGATTGAACTCAGTAGGATATATGCCAGAATAGGAATGCATAGAGTGTCATAGAAAGCTAGCATTCTACATTTGCCCTTTGCAGTTTATTCAATAAGGAGATGAGTAATAGTAAATCACCATTAGATGAAGTTGGTAAACCTTGACTCAAGATTCTTTGTGAAGCTGAACAATGGAATGTCAACAATTCCTTGACATCTACTTGAATGTCTCCAACATATACATAAATAGATATTCACAAGTGGAAAGAGCAGTATCTATATATATAAATTTGTTAGGGGCATCCAACGAGGAAACAAAACTCAAAACCCCCCCAACGAAACTTAACTAAAATTCCCATGCCCATAACACAACCCACAAGGTACAAACATATCTACTCAAAATGAAAAACAACACAACAACACACTCACAAAACGGCAAAACAACAAAACTCAAAAAAAAACCCCAACGAAACTTAACCAAAATCCCCATGCCCATAACACAACCCACAAGGTACAAACATACCTACTCAAAATGAAAAACAACACAACAACACACTCACAAAACGGCAAAACAACAAAACTCAAAAATCCCCCAACGAAACTTAACTAAAATCCCCGTGCCCATAACACAACCCACAAGGTACAAACATATCTACTCAAAATGAAAAACAACACAGCAACACACTCACAAAACGGCAAAAGAACAAAACTCAAAAAACCCCAACGAAACTTAACCAAAATTCCCATGCCCATAACACAACCCACAAGGTACAAACATATCTACTCAAAATGAAAAACAACACAACAACACACTCACAAAACGGCAAAATAACTGAGCATGCACATTGGCGCCCAGCCGCAAGTTCCCTGGCGCGCGCACATGGCCTTCCGGCCAACGTTCCCTCTGCGGAAACCATGCCCACTCCAAGCCCTGCCGCGCTGCTTCCCGCACACACCCCCCCTGCCGCACACACACACGCAACCCCACGCTCCATCACTCCCCCCGCCGCCGCATACACACACGCAACCCGACTCCCCCCGCCGCCACACACACACACGCAACCCCACGCTCCATCACTCCCCCCACCGCCGCACACACACGCAACCCCACTCCCCCCGCCGCCGCACACACACACGCAACCCCACGCTCCATCACTCCCCCCGCTGCCGCACACACACACGCAACCCCACGCTCCATCACTCCCCCCGCTGCCGCACACACACACGCAACCCCACACTCCATCACTCTCCTGCCCCAATCTTACCTCCTTTTACTTCACGCCACCTCCAAACCCCACCCCGCCCCTTCCCGCCCTGTCAAAATCTAGGAAAGACAGGAAGGAAGGAAAGAAGGAAGGAAGAGAAAGGGAGGTAAAGAAAAAGGGGGAAGGAAGGAAAGTTAGAGGAAGAAGAAAAGGAAAGAAAGAGAAAGATGGAAGGAAAGAAAAGAGAGACAGCAGAAGAGAAAGAAAAAGGGGCAAGGAAGGAAAGAGATAGAGAAAGAAGAGGAGAAGGAAAGATGGGAAGGAAGGAAGGAAGGAAGGAAGGAAGGAAGGAAGGAAGGAAGGAAGGAAGGAAGGAAGGAAGGAGGGAGGGAGGGAAAGAAGGAGAGAAAGAGGGAAGATTGGCCACAGCAGCGTGTGGCGGGTAAAGGTTGTTATTTCTATTATTATTATTATGCTATTGTTCCTCTGAGACCCTTTTAGGGGGAATGGGAGAGGTGTCAGGTCCCGGAGGCAATGCATTGCATTATTGTTATTGTTATGATGGTGGTGAAATAAAAGGAAATAAAAAGTGAAAGAAGGAAGCAAACAGGGAGGGAAGAAAGGCAAAGGAAGAAAGGGGGAGGGAATGAAGGAAAGAGAGAAGGATGAAACCAAGTAGTGAAAGAAGGAAAGAAAGAAAGAGGTAGAGAAGGAAGAAAGGAGAGAAAGTGGGAGGAAAACGGGGAAGGAATAGGTAGGGACCTCTCTTTCATAATAGTCCAGATATCTACCTCAACTTTGATAAGTTTTACTATAGGCCACAGCAACGCGTGGCAGGGCACAGCTAGTATATATATTTTTTCAATTGGAGACCGAAGGTACACCTGCAATCCCATGGAATTCTGAGAGTTGTAGTCTGATTAGATGCCAGCACTCTGGCAAAGAATGCCAAGGACCTTGCAAAACTACAATTTATAGGATTCCATAACATTGAGTCTTGGCAATTAAAGTTATGTCAAACTGTCTTAATTTTGCAGTGCCCATATAAGCTCCCTCTCTAACCACATCAACAATCAGTTGGCTTCTACCACCATCCCTCTGCGTGGAGTACTTTATGAATTATTGTTACTAGTATTGTGGTGTTAATATTTTATGGACACAAGTTTGAATGGTTTCCGCTTGCGTTGCTGGATATTTTGTGATAGCCAGGGCCCCTTTCCCTTAAGGAGCCTCAAGGCTGTAGGCAACCAAGTCATGGGCAGATGATTCTGCCTTACTCCCAGGTGGCAGGGCAACTACTCAGTGACTTCTTTCTGAGTAGATACCTGCATCCCAGCACTAACCAGCAGGTGGGTGAATGAACTGCCATCAATATGTAGGTAAATTTGTCAGTGCCTAGTTTGGATTCATTCTGTAAGCAATCAAGTTGTGTCCTTCCCTATCCCAGCAAAAGGTGCCATTCTTGCTAAACATGAAGCCCTACATTCACCTCTATGGCTGCCATGGTGAGAAATAGATATGTCAGATTTGATGAATATGTCATAGATTATATCCAGTGTAGGTTTGTTGTCTTCTTTAATATGATGAACAATTAACATAGCAAAAATAACACAATTGTAATTGTGGGTAGTATTAGAAATAGAAGCAGGGTTTTTTCACATGAAATTCCACTATTAGTTTGTGGAGTGCTATGCCAGTTGTGCCCAATGTAGCCTCATGCCTATTTCTTTTCCATTTTTTTCCCCAAAAAGCATCTTATTGGATAGGTGGCTACATTGGTCTGGATGTTTTTGTGCCACTGTTAATGAAGGTTTATTCAATTTTTTTTGTTGTAAAATTTGTGACTTTTTTTCAGATGCTGCCTGAGAAGATCAATATAAAAATTTTGCACATTTAAAGAAGTGCTCCAACTCTAAAGCTGGTCTTTGGCCATGTCATAAATGGCATCTTTTTTTCTAGTGAAAGTTTTTGTTTGCTTGCATTACTTTCTGCTCAAATATTGATCTCCTGCCTATAGGACTAGGAATCACCTGACAACAATATTGTGAATGAGATGAAACATGGAGTGGAGGTATCCCTTTCCAAAGAGCCTTTCCTCAGAGAACTGTGAGTGGGGAAAAATGAAATAAAATTGCTATTACCTTGAAAATCCCTGCTAGAAGAAGACACCGATGATGGACAGTTTCAACCGGGAGAACAATGGATTATTGAGATAGTATAGCTATATCGTCATAGCCAACATGATGTAGTGTGTTTTAGTGTTGGACTATGGTAAGCCCCTCTGAAAGAAAATCTTATGAAGTAAACTCAAGATAGGTTTTCAGTTCAGTTCATAAGAACACCAGGAAATGAACATATTGCCCCCCAAAAGCTTGTGCCAACAATAAAATGAAATACAAATGCAACAAAAGTGTGTTTAGTTGTTGTCACTTTTCTAAACCTTTGTGGCAAAAAATAGATGGGGCAAAGTATGTTTACTGATGCAGATGTCCAGAGCAGGAGCAGCTGGCTGATTTTACGTTTGCAGTTAGGTGAATCTGCCTTAATAATCCAAATATGAAAGGAGCTATCCAGTGTTCTGAATCTCTTTTGTGAACAGATTCAAGCTGCTTGCCAAACTAAAACCTGATATGAATGCATCTGACTATTCCAGGGTTGGTTGGGCGGGGGACATTGGGACCCTTGCTATCAGTGGCAAAGAAAGTTATTAGGCTTCCATGCCATGTCTACCTTTGAAGGAGCACCACAATTTAATTGCTAAAGTTATAGCAAAATGGCTAACATGTTCATTACTTAGATCCAGGGATCTCATTGTAGTCACATTGTAGAGGCAAAAAAGAAATAGGTTTGCATCATTACTCTGCATGTACATGATGAAGCAGTGAGGATGTGGGAGAGTCCCACCCATGGGGAAAAAGCAGGATAAAAGTAAATAATAATAATGATAGTAGTTGTAGTAGTAGTAGTAGTAGTAGTAATGGGAGGGATTATATCTTAGGAGGCTTGTCCATTGCAGATCCTGTATCTTCTCCCACAAGTGAAACATAACCAGAAAAAGAGCTTGACTTTGTAGCTATTCTGGAGCAAGTCATCCTAAAGCTGACAGGCAATTTTTTTATCTCCTCTTGTATTTTCTGCCAACAGACCCTATTGGATCAGGCCGACCCAGAGAAGCTTTGTGCCCCAATGAACGGACAGGAAAAAGTTGCTACAGAGCCATTATCTGCTTACAAATGTCCTTGGGTTTTCAGATAGGTTAAGCAGCATTGACCCATGTTCTCCTGTATCCAAACTGAAGTACTAGGTAACTCATCATCTTGAACACTGACATTTCATTTGAAGTGGGCAGAAAAACTTGGAGCCTCAAACACCAGGACAGATATTACATAGTAAAAATGGAAGTGAGGAGAGAAGAACACCTTGGAGGTGAAAAAAGAGCCAAAGAACATCCATAGAAGGCAACATTTCCATAGGAAAAAAATATTTTTATTTTTTTTAAAAGAATGAATTCATTTTGAAACAGAAGTGGAATGTGATCTTCATAGATTTCATTTTCTGGAAGGGGCTAACTGCAATGTAGAACAAAAGCAGACTTCAAAATCTATGATAATCTAGGGTTTTTTTTAAAAAAAGAGAAAAAAATATTTATAACTCAAGCATAATACTGTGTTACTTACAAACTGGACAAAGGAATTCTTAAATAAATATTCATGGTACACAATTACAGCACAAATATGCAGCAATTTGGCAACCTTTTTATACCTTTTTTTTTTCCTGGATACTGTGCAAAGGGGAATGACACGGCCTTTAAACAAGCTGTAGCTAAATACATAGCAAAAAGTCAGATTTTATACAAAACATCTCGCTTAGACTTTATAAAAAACCAATGTTGCTCTATATACACAATCCGGTTAAGAAAAGATGTTTATTCTCGTTTCCATGTGTATTTTTATTTTATATTTATTTTTAAAAAGGTGAATAAGGCTACTGTAACACCCCGAATCCATATACAGTCAATCTGAATGTATTTACAGCATCTTCACTCTTTAGACATTGTGGTGAAAATTTCTCAAAAAAGTTAGGTGATCAAGGGGTAAACACAAGCAAGGCATTTACAGTAACTTTTCAAAGCTGAACCAAACACCAACTAAAGGTACAGTTGGCAAGATTGTCATTATTCTGCACAAGACACAACACAGATACACGGGGTCCTCCTCTTCCCCCCTCCCCAATCGGTTGCAGACTCCTCGCCATTGATTTGTCCCATACGATCTCCCCTTCCCCAGGTTGAGAACATAATCAGAATGGAACCAACCAACTCAACAATATTCTCAATTAAAAGGGAAAAGAAAATAAAAGGGAGGGGGGAAAACCCAGGCCCATCTATTTTCCCCTCCCCCAAAATAAAATCTTAATGACTTACAAGGAAAACTTTGCATGGATGGATTCACAGAGAAGGCGGCTTCAGGGGAAAAAACTGCATCTGTATTGTAGTCAGTTACCATGGTAACCTCCCACAGGCCCTTGCTTCTTCTCCTTCTTCTCCGCTCTTCCCTCCCCTCCTTCCCTCCATCTCTCCTTCTTGGACCAACATCATTTTCGGGTTCAGGAAATACAGAGAGTAATCATTTTGATGACAGTACATTTTTTGCACGTGCTCAGTGGAGGCTCGAGACCCTTAAAATGCTGTAGTTACATGTTCTTTCCAGTCCAGAAAGTGAAGTGTTGCCATGGGAACAGGACTATGTGAAAAGACATCTATTTTGCATAGCACATAAAAAAGTAGATTTATTTTCCCCAGGGTACAGAGAGGCTGGAGGCAGGACAACCACCAGGCTTCAAGCAGAAACTTGATCCCACAGCTCTCTTACTGGTGTCCAGCTCAGTTGCTCCATCTCATAAGGCAAGGGACAGAAAAACAGAAGCAAACCGAAAGACAGAATAGAAAACCCTCATCAGAATATTTTACTGTTCAAATACATGACACAGATACGCTGACGTCATGATTCAGAGGCAGGGGTCGTATTTCCTATTCGACTAGTTATGCAAGACAGCTTAGAGGGCTTGGTTATTTTTGTATTTCCTTTCTCCGTATTGTTCTTTTTGGAGCAAAGCAATTTCAACCCCTTAGAAGTAATTACCTAATTGTTTCGCTTAAGAATGCTGACACAATTTAAGATTGATTTCATTGTCACAGATGAAGTTCACATCTTCTGGTATAGATTCTGTGCAATCTCAATACATAGATATATATATATATATTAGTAATCATAACAAAATCTGCTACTTATATCCCTTGGGTTCTATACACCTATTATAAATAAGTCGCACCTTACTCCCTCCCCTCTCTTGTGTCTAAAATGTGTTGCATCTTTATGGACCATGCAGTTTACCATGTGTGCTTTAACTCTGAAAGAGACTACCCTAGTAGCAGCAGTGTCTAGGACAGGTTTACCTCGCAAATGCACTGCCAGAAACCAGAGTGTTAATAGGCTCGGTTGGAGGAAAAAGTAAAATCCTGATCAGTTCCGAGAGATGTGAATGCTTGTGAATACTTGTGTGTGTGTGTGTGTGTGTGTGTGTGTAAAAGTGATGGAATCATAGCCCTCTTGACTGTTAAGCTTGTGATTTTGTTCTTCCATGATAGAAGTTACTGTTTTTTAAACACTCCCCCCCACACTTTGTGAACAGATAAATGTGTTAAGTATAGCAGCTGTGTCTGCTTTTCTTTTCTCAATAAAAAATGTCATTTCAAGCAGACCAAGATTTTTTTTATTTTATTTTTTTTGCTACAGCTAGCTCAAAGCTGTGCGTCTTATTGCTGGTACAGTACCACAGCAGTCCTGCCCTAATATATCACCAATGGCCTTCTACTGTCTTGTCTTCGAGGCACATTCACCTACTTACACTCTTTGTCCTACTTTGAGAGAGAGGAAACTATTTTCTCCTGCAAGTTACTATTGGAGAATAACCTTGGCATCCTTCCACCATGGACCTGAATCGGCTGTTTGTGTGTTGCTGTGTCTCACATGCTGCTCAGAAGTCCAAATGTCAAAGTGCTGTGCTACCTACATTGTTTGGCTTTACCCGGTTGAGCCTCCAAAGGCTGTAGCGTTTCATCAGCCCTTCCTCCTCTCTCTCTCTCTTTATCCACACACCCCTTCTCTTATATTCTTGACTCTACTGGCAAGCTAGCTTGTAAGCTAGAAGATTCCCTTTTTAGCAAGCCTGGGTTCTCTCAAAGCATTATCCTTTTCAAGTGAGGCTGCTATCACAAACAGATGGAGTATGAAATGGCAAAGGAAAAAAACCACACAAACAAAAAAAAGCCCACACATTTTAAGATTTCCGACAGCAATGCAGGATGTGGAGTGAAAGAATTCTCAGGTGAAGGATGCCAGAGTGCTACTCAATTGAAGTAAAATACAACAGGGACTGACTAAAAGCAAGAAAATGATCAAAAGTCTTACTTAAAAGCCAAGGTCTGTATGACAAATCCATACGCGCCATGAGAAAAGCGCACACACAAAGTCACAGGGCTGCATTTTCAAGCTTGATGACTTAAGACTTCTTTCCCAGAATGCCAAAAACTATTAGCATCTACGAGTTGCGCCATCTTCCCTGGGCTTTTTATGTGTGCCTGAATGCCTGCAGCACATGGCTTAGAAGGTGATGAACGAACAGCAGTTGGTATGGGGATCTTCTACGTAAATTCTTCCAGCTTCCAAGGAAATGCTTGTTCACCAAGGCAGGATTTCTACAGACTAGAGATGTCCATCTCGAAACTGCTCTTTGTCGACGTGGTGGGACTTGCTGTTCTTGCCACTGCACCTGGTCCAGTAACCAGCACAGGGGTTCACCATCCCAAACCCTGTCCCCCCGTGTCACGGATAGCATTTGACAGGAGAGAGGGAGAGTTTCCAAAGGTACCACGCCGAGTGTTCATCAGACCTTATAATAAATGTTTGCTGGACTCTGAGGGGGCATCTCTTGAACAATGTAGACTGGATGTCCATAGTCACCACTGACTTTTTCATAATGAGGGCAAAAGACATTATCTGCAGTCCTCAGAGGTATGATAATGTCACTGGGCTCAGACCCATTGTTGTTTCCACTACGCTTTGGGGTGGCTAATGTACTAAGTGACAGTGTCGTCGTGTGCTGTGGAGAATGCTTCCTGTGTCTCCTTCGATACTTCAACAAAAGAACCACCAGCGTGATGATGATGATGAGGAATATGATGGACCCTGAAGCTATCCCTGCAAATAAGGCCACCTCTGTACCAAGGATACTGGTATGTCCAGCTTTGTTTCCATCTGAGTTGGAACCTAAAGTTAGAAGCAGGATGGGGCATAAGGAAAAGGGAGGGAGAGAGAAAAAAGTGGAGACAAGAGATCTATGTTTAACACGAATACTGCTCCATCTTCGCTTTGTAGTACTGAAAGACTTAACTGTCAAGCTGACTTTGGCAAACCAATTACCCTGCAAGATAGCAAGGCACAACCGGTCAAGCCCAGCCATTCCTATTAAGCAAGATGCTGCATGTCTGTTGCTCTCGCTTTTTATGTTGCTCCCAAACCGCACTGTGTTCTTTCCATCTATCATCACCCATCAGCAGAAAGGACTGGCACTGACAAGGCATCCCTTTGATGCACACTACCTCTTAACAGATGCTGCTCAGTTCAAGGCAGCTAATGGGGATGAAACAGGAATTCAGGACTTACTATTGCCCTGACACTGCGTTTATTTCATTTTCTTTTTTCCAGAGACCAATCTTGAGTTAATCTCTTTACAGTATTTCTGGGTGCCCTTTCTAGAGAGCCTCTCTTTGACACAAATCAGAAGCAATTAAAAGAAAGTAGAAGAAACAGAACATATCTGACAGCTGGGTAAATATCCCTTTGGGATTGTAAAATATTTTAAAACTATATAGATCATGTTAAATAGGAAATGAAGTATAAGGCATTTTGGCTCCATTAATCTAAAGAGCCAGCTAAGTTTTCAGAAGCATCAGTAAACCTGTCCTAGCACTTATATGAAGGGGTAACTGCTTATCTCATACCCATAGTTTGGAAACTTTGCTGGTTTTTTCTTTTAATTTTTCTTTACTATAACTCCAAGATTTCACCAGACAGCATGCTGGCTGGAGGATTCTCAGATTTGCAGTCCAAAATCAAAGTGTTCTGAGCTATGCTTATATCAGTGTTAAGACTTTACTCAGACTCCAGCTCCACAGCTAAATTCAGTAGCTCCCATGATTTTGTCCTTTCCTTTTTTTTTCAGTCTCGAGTGGAGCATCTTGGCTGACTGGAACTATACAGGACTGCCTTAATGTGTAGCAAGGGATCATGCAGCCAACAGAATTTCAATATGGTTATGACTAATAATATAGCAAGAAGAAGGCAAGAAATTGGTTTGTAAATCACGCTGCAAAGGTGTTTCTAATTTAATTAATTAATTTTTGTATTGTCTCATCTAGAAAAGTTGTATCTTAGAATAAAATTGTTAATGACTGCTCAGGAACTGCCATGATTGCAGACAAAGTTATATTGATAAGAAGCTGTGAAACAACCAGTGACAATAGCATGGATGAACAGTAATCTAAATTGACTATTCTTCCCTTCACACTATTTTTCCCCAAGTGGCTCAAAGGAAAGGAAACAAAGTTGCACTGGTGACCAGAGGTTACTTGGCTTTTTTTTTTTTTTTTTTTTGCTTCCAAGGTTTGGGGCAGAGATACCTTCCTGCTTGTTTGTTAGTGCTAGAAGGAAGGCAATGAAGATTCAGAATGTTATAGCCAGTATCAGGCAGACAACAATCACTAGATACAGTGGTCACCACAGACTTGACTCAAGCTGCAGACATTACCAGGGTCACCATTCGTCCAGCAGCCAGAAATGGACACAACACTATTAGCTGCAATATGCTATGTATCTACCATGACCTCTGATAGGCAAAATTAAGAAGGTCTCCCCTTCCAATCCCCAAAGGGACATACCACTCACTGTCTACCATTCCTTTTAGCCCTGCCCACCTGGTTCTTCCCAACCAACCCTGTGGTTTATCTTTTCCTTTTTTCTGGGGAACTGGGCACATTTAAACACAAAATGCTATTACTGGCCTCAGTGCTAATACCATTCTGGTACCAAGTCAAAACATGGAATTATACTAACATCTTCAGGCTTTTATTTGATTGTCATCAGGTTATATTCAACACTATTTTATTTTTTTAACTCGTTTTAAAGTATCTGGTTTGAAGTATTATGTTAGTCAATATAGTAAGCTCCTTCACTTTTGTGGGGGATAGGGCTGCAGGATACCTGCAAAAGTGGAAAAAATCTCTAGGAATATCCAGGTCCTCCAGCATGACTTCATGATCATATTGTGCCAGACATTAACTATGAGCCGCACTGGAGGACCTAGAGATTCCTAGATAAAATATATTAATCAAATCTACAAATAATCAAATCCGCAAATGTTAAACCCACAAATGTTGAGCGTGGACCATATATTTTAAGTCCTTTCGAATTATTGCATTGGTGCTTATTGTCCTAAATTCATACCAGTGTATGTCAGATAGTCAGATATAGTTTGGGATATAGCTATTTTAATTAATGAATTAAAATTAAAATGAATACCCTAAAGCCATTTTTATTTTGAAAAGGTGGTTTTTGGGTCCATCAGCAGTCAGAGGCCTTGCCAGAACTAAAATGGTGCTTAAGAAAATTTATTTACTATTTAGTAACCTCCAAGATTTTTTTTAAAAATGCAACATAAGCTACATCACCCATCCAAATGCATCCAAGGGTTTATTTATTGGCATCATGTTAAAGACCACAGAACCCAAGTTATGTATGCTTAACTATGTGCTGGATTGCAACCATAAATGATCATAAAGCCCGATTTTCCCGAAAACTAGTTCTGACAGTTACAAACCCATTTAGATCAAAGCCTATTTCCAACAAATCAATATTCTTCCATGAAGTCATTAAGCCTCTATGGAATGCAAATGAAGAGAGAGGGGCTTGCTTTTGCAAAAATGTAATAATTTCTGACCTCCCACATTGGTGCTCACTTGTTTTCTCTCACTGTATCAATGCTTCTTTCTATTTATTAACAAATAAATGATTTGCTTGCAATCCAAGTGTCCATGGACAAATACCAAAGGACATTACTGATCTCCCCTAGTGTGGGTGAATTGAGACACTGGGAAGGTCTTCCCTTCATCAGAAACAGAAAGCTATGCTGGCTGACCAGGGCAAATAGCGGGGAACTTTGGATTTCCCAAACCCACGGCCCTTCCCTTTCCACAAATATGCCTGAAGTTAAGGAGGGAGACTATGTCAGCTATAAAACTGGCATGATCTCACACTTTCTCCCACTGGAATCAATGAGTGAGGCTTGAAAAATTGGTGGCGGGGGAGGGGGGGACAGGGGAAAAGAAGAAAAGCCACACTGCCACATTGCCTTCCATATCTGGCATAAGCCCTGAAGTGCTTAGGAAATCCTCATTAGTCTCTTCACCCCACATCCCACCAAACAGCTATCACTGGATTGCTCTGTTAAACAAAATGTATGTGAAGTAATCTAGAAAATAACCTCTCCCAAGATCTATAAGCTCTCCTGTTTACCTGCATGATCCTTTACAAAGGGACTTGTTGTGGAGCTTTTCCCGTTGGTACCAGCTTCCTGTTCCGGGCGTTTAGTTGGATCAGCATTATTGGGGGACCCACCAGAATTGGGAACTGAAAGAACACAAATTATTCACTACAAACTAACAATATAGTGCTTTATAAGCTGATTATCAATTATCATGAGGAATGAATGGCTTGGAACAGAAGATCCTTTATGCAGGAGGAGGAGGAGGAGATATGAGAATGTAATTTTCCACTTTAAAACAAGCTAAAAAAAGCCATGTAGCTATTTCACAGATTTAGATTGTGGAGCTATCAGCAGAAAATGAAGGGGATTCCTGAAAATAGCAGAAAAACCTTTGCAGATGACATTTCAATGTAGTCAAACAAGTTGATAGACTACTAAACCAATGTCTAATTAGATTTTTTCCTCAAAAAACCATCTGCACAATAGGTTATCTGTGTATGAGAGAAGGCCAGTGAACAAAACCTTCTTCTTTCAATGAAGTTTTTGTTACAAGCAAGCTATAGAAATGTTAGCTCCCTCTCCTTTTCATTTGGTTTTGAATAATTTTGAGCTGTGAGACTGCATGTTAATATTTAAAATACAACAAGAACAACTGGAGCACATGTTGTTCATGGATGACCTTTCCCTCCAAGAGGAGCTCATCAATGAAGAGATCTTATTACATTTACTCTCTTCTTGAAAAATGTGTCTGTAACTTAGGTGCAGAAAATAGGCTTTGTCTTCAGAATCTAAAGGAAGATGAACTAATAGATTCCACTATTTCACACTGTTCCTTCTTATTTGAAGAAGCTGAAGCACTCCATGGGGTTAAAGACAGATCAAAGTTATTTGAAGTGGGAGGGAGGAGGTACAAACAGATGGTCTTTACCTTGTCCAACTTTCATTAGGATCTTCATGGCTTTTGTCAGGCACACCCCTCCCTCCTGGTTATCCAAGCCTTCTAGGGATCCATTGGATGTTGCTGATTGAGAAACAAAAACAAATGCCAAATGAAACACTTCAGGATACCACCAGGTGCGGTCACACAAAACAAAGAGTACCTGAAAACTGATGTAATCTGTCCAAATTCTCTCCTGCTGTTCAGGTTTGGCCAGAAAAGGCGGTAGCATGTTGACAGCCAAGAGAACAAATACAAAGCCAAAGCAGGCTGTGTTAATATATGTAAACGCTGGAACACATTCTCAGGTTGCAATTTCATCCAGGCACTTTTCTTTCATAAACAATCAACCGTCTTGTTATTGTGCCACTGCTTGAAAGAGTAGACGTTCCCCGCACCCACACTTGGCTGGGAAAAAAGGGTGAGTCCTGCTAGGCTCAGTAGAGCAAGAAATTTACTTCCTTTCACTCCTCTAAAAACTAGAACTCTATCAGCAGATGTGCATGCAATATAAAAGAACTGAGTCCATGTTGACTTTGTTTAAATGTCCAGCTCTTTGTTGATACATTTCAGTATCTGTCAATGTTTTGCTGATTTAAACTCTTTAGATGGGTGCTATCTGTGTCTGTTGGCCTAAATCTGCCATAACCTTAGGTGCACAACACATCAGAAGCAGCTAGTTGTAAAGGGATTGTACAACTCATCAGAAAGGAAACTCAGCATCCATTTCCTTCTTTTTCCTTTCTGCAAGAGGAGAGATTTTGTTCTGGCCTATATTTAAACACCCAAGGATTCTAAAATTTCCAATAAGCAGATGCACAAGCACAAAATTGTGTGAGGACACAAAATAAATGCAATTGGTGAACATTTAATATTTGGTAAGGGGAACTACCAGTATCTTTTTTCATCTGTGATTTCTTAGCTTCTATGTGTTTGCTATTTCTTAGCTCATCTCTACCTTAAAAGAAAGGTAACACAGAGCTTAAAGTTTTAACCAATGGTTTTGAAATATATAGTTGTGAACATTAAGCATAAGCAATGTTATTTTAAAGTGATAATTCGCATTGATTATCATTTTAATTAATTACTGAACATTTCTATGGGGTTCAAACTATTATTATCATTATTATTATTATTATTATTATTATTATTATTATTCAATTTAAGGGCCTCACCACTGGATATTTTGTTTTGTTTTCTAAAAATCTTAATGGTAAACATTTATAATGGAAGTTTCTTAAATGATTTTTTATACAGTTACCAATGCTAACAATTCCTATCCCCACCACTACCTTGCTCCAATTTATACAGCCTCAAAACCTGTCCCTAAATGGCAGGGAAGACATGAGGATCATCTGAGAGCCAACTGGAAAGGCAGAAACTACACAAGAAGGATGTTAGAAGGATGGAGTTGGGCACTTCAATCACTGGTTGAAAAGGAGTAGGATGCTCTAAAAGCCATGATGGACTGAATGGAAAACTGAAGATCATCAACGTGATTTTTGGTACTCAGAATTAACGGCAGTAGATTTTGCAGGATCTACTACAAGAATCTTCAAGCTGCAACCCATCTTCCACACTTAGCACAAGAAATAGCAGTGCTGATCTTTAATGAAAAGAATGTTGGTACCCTTTATATTAGCAATTGATTATAGTCCTATTAAATTTGATGTTGATATATTTAAAAGCCCTCCCTCGCAGTTATGTCTTTTCAAGCACATTTGCAACATCTGGCCATTTACTAAAATATTAAAAGAAAAAAGGAAGACTATGAAAGTACTTGCAGGGGGTTCCTATGGAGAAAAAGCAATTAAATGGCACTTCTGGCAGCAAGAAGAATCTCCTTTTCATCTAATTTAGATAGGGGGCCCATAAGTCTTCTCTTTCTTTAGTTATTCCAGATCTTTCCTTGGGGATTTTCCAAAAAATCAACCGTACATACATTTCCTATTTCCTTCATCAGGCTGTATTCCTCGTTTTCACTGTGTCTTCCCAGCCCCATGTTGATATTTTTCTTTCTCTAATCTTCTCACTAGCTGCAAAAACTATTAACTTTTTCCTTCCCTTTGATCTACTTCTTGCTTTTGTTCTACTTCTCCCTCCTTGTGGGTGTAACATAATTCCTCACGACATGAACTTCCCTTCTTGTGGCTCCCTCTTGCATTGTGCTCAAACCCAGAGGTTTCAACCACTAACTCTTTTTTTCCATCTCACACAAACAGTGTCAGACAAATTTCACCTCTTTGTTTTCCAATTATGCGTGTGTGTACTTTTTAAAGTAATTTGGTGGGGGGGAAATGGATCCAATGTGTACACTGCACTGCAACGCCGAGAAAATAATTGAGATGTATAGTTTTGTTTTCTGATATCTTTTTCTCCCTCCCCAGAGAAAAGAAAATCAATATAAAGAAGCAGTTTTGGACATAAATCAAATATCTTTTTGCTATGTTCTTTATGACCTCTTTTTTTCTGCCCTTGTGCCTGAACATTTGCTAACAGTATACCAAAATAGCAAAATTGAAGTTCAGCAGAGAGGACAGCTAATAAACAGTGACCATTTTGCTCCTCTTAGTGCTAAGCTACAGAAATTCACCTTCCTTTACCTACCTTTCCTGATTAAAATGTAATAGAACCAAAGTGCAGTCAGTGTCATTCTGTTCTTCAAAAAAAAAAAAAAAAAGACTTGTAGGCAAAAGAAATGTAGTCTAAACAATCCACAGCTTAACTACTATATGACAGCAAAGACAGCTGAACAAGAAACCCAAAACGACTATAGAAGGGTTATTATACCACTGCATTCTTTAAGGATCTCAGTCTGTCTTGCTTCCTCCGAATCAGTTTTAATGCTGGTTTTGCAGAAATATTCATAAGACCCTCCTAAAATGTACATTATAATTTAACAATGGAAAACACAAAAGTCTCAAGAATGATTTTGCTCCCAATGTCGGAGGTTTCCAAACAGTTCACCCCTAATAAGAGATATGTACACATACATAAGTAGTAATAATAAGATGTATGGTGATACAAAAGAATTGATGACATTTTTTAAAAAATGTATTAAATATATATTATTTATTGCTTATTTCATATATATTCAGATATTTCCCCTTACATTTGTGTGTTACACCTACATACTGCATCTGACACACAGTTTGGAAAGCTCTGATCTATGCTGACTGTTGGCTAGTAGAACTGGAGGAGTCAGTACCTCCTTTTGGCATCAATTCTCTGTAAATGTCATCAAATAAGTCTCATTTGCTTTATTCATGTCAAAAAAATATGTGTTTGATAATCGTTTGGATATGGACATTTATAGAAGTTAGGGTAAAATCTCTTAAACTTGTTGGATTCCTCATTAATTTTATGGTGCTACCATTTTGGAATGCCCCATACCAGTGATGGTGACCTGATTATCAAGTGCTTTGTTTATTATATGATTACCAAATGGAGAGTCAAGCATAGTGGTCTGAGTGTTAGGTTATCATAAGTTGAAATCAACTTGAAGGCACTGAAAAACAAATCAGGTGGAGAAGAGCAATTTTGATTTGTTCTTGGTTATCAGTAAACTGCAAGGTATAATGTGCCCTTTCATATTCCTCTAATTGCTGCTTAAAGTTGAGTGTGCAAACACCCCCCCCCCCCCCAAAAAAAAAACCAAGTCCAGGGTATTCTCAAATACTGTATCTCTCAGAATACAGGGTGATTCCCCCTTATTGGGGAAATACAAAAGATTCCTAAAACCTTCTGCATTAGATAACCACTTCCATCTTTGGTGAAAAAGGGTTAGTCACTCATCCAGCACCTGCTGAGTACTTGTTTTGCAACCCTTCCATGTTCTCTCCCCCGCCTCCCCCCCCCCCAACTTTCCACAAGCATAAATTACTTGTGTGGCCTTCCGCAATTCATTCTGTCTTTCTCATTATCTTGTCATGTAAGGGTTAGAGCAGGAGTAAATTTAGGGTAGACTTTAGGTTGCTTGGATCTACTTTGTTTTTAAATAGAAACTCAAGATCCAAGCAAAATAAGATGAAAGAAACATATTTAACAGGACAACACTAAGCATTTATTTTAAATACAAAAATTGAACTGAAATCATAACAGTTTGTATAAATGGCACATCCTTCTACTCAATATCTTCTTTATTTCATCATCCTAATTTTAGGGAAAAAAGTTGTTTTATTGTTGCCATTATTTGAATGAGCCATTCTCACCAATCTATGCAAACATCCACCATCCACCAATACATTCCAATTTAACATCTGGACACCTATAACTCAAAAATATTCTTAGCAGGAAGTTAAATAAGACCTTTATTATCCATTTCATAACAGACACAAGAATACCCTGACTCGACCAAGATATATGGTGATCAGGTCCATTGCCACCTAGTGATTCAAAAATATAATAATGCTATCCACATCCAATTCTCCACCTGCAGTCACATATACCAATGGCCCTCCAAATGTTTTGAATTTCATCTTGCTATCTCAGATAAGACTTCCAAAACAGTGTGAGCTCAGAAGATCAAAGAGCTTTATTGATCTATATCACTACAGGACTACTGAGAGTCAACATGTAAGTAAAATGCCAGCATCACAATATAAATGAAACAATAATAGTATGTTAAATGACTCCAAATTTCTATTCCAGCTGACTAAGAAGATCAGTGGCCTTTTCCACATTTGCTGACACAGCAAACAAGTGAAGACAAATCTAAGTTTCCAACATGGATAAAAAGATTTAACTTACTGTTCTGTGAGAGAACAATTCTCCCCTCTTTTCTCTCTCACAGAAATATAAATATATGGCATAAAACAAGCTATCCATATAAAAAGGCACAATAACTTGCAACATGGTTGAACAGTTGGCTAAAATTCTAGAAATTTAAGACACCCACTTGCAAACAGAACTGTCTAACTTCTCATTTAAGAACAAAACAAAAATAAGGCAGTACTTGTGACCTACTGTGCCAAAAGCAACTTAATATCGATGTAAGGATAATCTGTTTTTAAAGTGCTTTCAATGTGCTCTGTAATTTCATTTTCTATTTTCATATTTTGAATGGTTTCTGAGCTGCCTTCAGTATCTCATATTAAGGTAGAAAATCTGGATAGTTATTTTAAATTAGTATATGAATATCACTCCACTGTGAGCTCTATAAACATTCAGTTTGCCGGCCATATAAGAGTACAAAACACCTACACACCTAGCTGTTGAATTGCGGTCAGCATGGTATGTCAGACATTGTGAAGGTCTAATCTAGGTAACATGTTCTCATCACTGATCTTTCATATTATATCAGTGTCCCAACCCCACATTAACCCTAAATTACAGGAATTATCATACTGGGGGAAAACGCAAGATTAGAATTATCATGAAGTACATTCTAAACATAGCTTGTCGCTCAGGATTGGCTTGGCTGAAATATGAAGATAAGTTTGGCCTTCAATAGGAAATCATATGTTAAAATTGGAAGAAATTCTATATACCAGTATTTGATTTGTCATATTTATATGCTTCAAAAACTAGGCAACCTCTATTTATAGAGTGAAGTGCATTTCACTCTAAATGCAAAGGAAAAGAATCAGTGAGACAGACAGACAAAAAGAGTTTCTGGGTTATGATTTTTATATAGTCTCTGTGGAGTGGAAGTAATATTACATTAATACATCTTCATTTGATTGTTATTACTCTGCCTCCCAGGAGGTTAAGCCACTGCCTGAATCTTGGCTGTTTTCAACCTATCAAGTTAGTAACATTGCTCTAATCAGATGGAGAATTAAGCTGCTGGATTTGTGCCTGGATACAGCCTTTCATTCAGAAAGAGATTAAAAATGAAGACAAACAGAAATCCCCCCCCCCCCCGCAACACACACACACACACACACACAAACAAAGAATCGAGTCCCCTTTCCAAACTGAACATATTTTAATATACAGAAATGTCACTGGAATGAAACCACATAGATAAACAATCAGTTATGAGCCATTATTTCAGGTCCTGCATTCTAGTGCTCCTTTCAACCACAACTCCTGTTTTATGTTTAATCATATATATGATAGTATGATTAAAATTAATAGTTTAATTTACACAAATATGTAATCCAATTTATACTTTGACAAGCAGGAAGAGGTTACACAGAAATGGCTAAAAGTTAATACTGCCAAGCAGCTCTGTGTTTTCTGGAAAGGCAGGATTGCCTGGTATAGGAAAAGCCAGCTTTGAACTACAGTATTTCAGCCTAATTCAGTACATTTTCCATTACTATTTTGCATAGCATTATAAAGAAGTTGAGAGGAGTTGGGAGAGGAGATGGTTAATGGAGCCAGAAGGATCACAAGAGACTCCCCTAGCAATCCTGGAAAAATTGCTACTTGTTCGTTTTGTTAGAGAGGACTGTCAATTGATCTTTCTTATATATTTTGAATAATAACAATAAAATAAATTATATTTGTTACCCACCTCTCCCCATGGGTCACAGCAGGGTACATCATAGTTCAAATACACAGATAAAATGTAATACCATTATAATATATATATTAAAATGCACTGGACAAAGATAAACACCAGTAAATAATATGGAATGCTTCCAGAATTTGTGTGCCAAAATGCATTTCTGTAGTCTTTATGGGGCCCTTCCAGAGGGTGATGGAAAACCAACCTCTGTACCCATCACAAGGCTGAAAGAACATGCCTTCAGCCTCAACACTCTCTTGGTCAATCTAGGCTGGTGCGTGTGAGAAGAAACAATAGAAACTGCAGCCTCACACACGATGAAAGAAAAAAACTGAGACTAAAGACATGAAGGAATGAGCCCAAGGGTAGTTTGTTTTCCTGAACATCAGATAGTTGACTGATTGTCTGCTATGGCATACAAGCTGTGTTCCATATCTGGTCTCTATCTATGTATTGGTATATGGACTTTCATGCTGCCAAAACAAACAAATGAGTTGTTTTCTATTAAAGAAATGCCTCACTGCTCAGAGAGATGGGATGAATATAATTATAAACATTTGGCATGGTTCGTCTTAAATTTTTATGACCTCCACTGCTGCCTTCACTTTTCATTCCCATGTCAATGAAATGTTATATAGTTTTGAAGAGAAAAGTTGGCAATCTCATTTTGAAGACATTATTACCCTCAGTAAACTTTGGAATATACAAAACAACCCAATTTTGGTATAATTTTAAGTTATGGTTCAGCATTATGCACCTCAAGTTCATAGGTTCTTCCTCTCTCCCACATCAAACACTGCCATGAGAGTGAACAGTCTCCCTCAATTTTAAACAAATTGCAATTATCTGAGTAACATGGTTCAGATATGTAAGTCTATTTTGAACACTAGCATGTTTTTACAAATCACAGATTTGGACATATTGTAATGATAAACAGTAGTGAACTGAGATAAAGAATTAAAAACTTCACACTTTCTACTTATTACTAGGAGGAAAGGAGGAAAGCAAAATGAACCATTGTTTTGATGTAAGCCATAGTTTTTAACATAATGATAAATTATGGTTAATTGAGAAAGAAGTTAGCCATAATTTAACATAAGAAGCTTCAGATTACTTCTCATGATTGACTATTTCAAAAGAGGAAAGAGAAGGCATGACTGTACAATCTGAGGCTCATATATATAAAGTCATGATTACAAAAAGTAAGGCCTGTGTCATGCACTCATTTTTAAGACAAGACGTGGCTTGAAAATACATCTTGCTCTCTATAGTCCTGCTACCGACATGCCACCCTCAAGACATCTCATTTTGTCTGATTTTTCAAGATTAGATCTGGATAGTACTTGGAATAGAGACAACCAGGGAATATCAACAATCTCCCTGGGGATCTCCTACCATTCACAGTTCCCTATCCTGGGGAAAATGAACTTGTTATTTGAAGCTTTCTATGTTCATCAATATTATTTCTTTATTCTCCTGCCATTCCTGAACAAATAGGATTTTGGAAACTATTTAGAAGAGGCAGAAGGTGGGTGAGTGTACATGTCTGTATTCTTTCAAAGTGTTTGCAGAGAGGGAGGCTTTTATGTTTCTGGTCCGTAAGACTATCATGGCCAATGCACAGAGCTACTGCTTTCTTGAGATTAGCATGCACTGGTCAATAAGAATGGCTGCCATCAAATCAAAGGAACTACAAGGTCAAATGTCTTCTCTTGGGTGATCAAGCACAGAGACAGGCTGGCTGCCATCCTCCACTCCCTTCGCCTCATTGCCTTCAGTGTGATTGCAACCAACTGGTATGCAGAGAACTGTCAAGCCCATCCCACGACTCCGTCAGAGAGAATAAAGCTCATTACTCAAAACTCTGCTTTCAGAAATTAAGGTTCTTAAAAGTTAAGAAGCCTGCAAATGTGAACTGTTATCCAACTTTCTCCAAATATTCTCCTTAAAAGACAGATAAGCAACAAAAAAAATCCTAAAAGGAAAGTATGTGTGGATGGGGATTGGGGGGAATAGCTAAAGCTTTAGATTCAGTAATAGCAGTAATAACTATTCTTGATGCAAAGCTGTCTTTGATCTCATGTGAATTCACGGGATTATGGAGTATGTTTTTTAAAATATATATATATGGGTGGATGTTCTTTCTGTAGGATTGCATATCTGTACTGTGGCTTCCGCCATTCGTTCCTGCCTTCACTGAAGCCCTTCCTTGGCAAAGAATCCAGTAATTACTACTCCTTACAAATATGTTATCTAATTTTACAAGACAGCTTTTAAGAACATCCAGACCTAAACAGACAAGCAAGACAGAAAACCCCTACAAATCAAGGTGCTTGTTTCTGGAACAGCTAGAAGCTGCACATAAAGCAGCTGTGGTGATCTAAGCAAGTGTTTTAATTAAATGGTTTAAATGTGTGTTTTTACACATGAAGCCCCCTGATCACTGCACTTCATGAGTTTGGCATATGTAGGAGAATCTCACAGGGAAAGTTCAAAGCCAGCCTCTTTTATTGGACTTTTTGATCTGTGACAAATTTACATTGGGAATTAATTCTTTTTTTATCTAACGGGGAGAAGGAAAAAGAAAGAATAACAACCACAAGCAACTATTTCTGCCTAATGTGTGGTTTACAGAGCTTTGCAATGCTAGAGAGGGAAGAAGATAATAATAATAAATAATAAATAAGAAACTGCATTTGTATACAATAGACAATAGAGCAGTATTCAATTACCAACACAGAATGTACAGAGTAGCCATTATAAAACATAAATATAATACTATTGAAACAATCATATACATTTAAAAACCATTTCCAAAACTATTCCATTGTGCAAAATTAAACTACCAATGTCCAGAATTTCAAAGATGGTCTAGACAGTTATGAAAGGGCTAGGCCAGGGCTAGTGCAACAAACTAACGTAGGGTCAAGGGAGCGGCTAAAGTGCAGAACTGGGTGCTGACTGATGGCCAGGCCAGGGTGGAGCCTGGGGCTACTCATTCCAAGGACTACTGGGCAGCTACTGTGAAGTCTCGGCCTAGTTTTACTCCTCTGTTTATTTCCCTGTTTGCTCTCTTGGAGGTGGACTGTTCCATTTGCTGAGTTTTAGGGGAGGAGGTTAGGATCCCCCTAGAGGCCGAGCTCTGTTGGTTCAGTCCTTCTAGCTCAGAGCTTGGTGGAAGGACTTTTTTCCTCCATTCTTCTTTGGCAGAGCTTTTAGCTAGTTGAGCCAGAAAGTGTCTGGTCTGGCTTGCGATCTGAAACAGGCAATCCTAAGCACTTGCATGCCTCATAGCACATAGATTGTACATGGCAGATATCAAAGTTGTTCACCACCCCAAAGATTATAGTACTTGCCTCAAAGATCTAAGCAGTACTGGCCTTAGAGTTTATAGTTTTGTATTTGCCCCAAAGACTTTAAGCTGTGCATGCCATAGATAATAGATGTACATGTCATAGATAATAGCAGTATTTGCCCATAGATCAGAACATAGATGTACTTGCCCCATAGATTAGAGCTGCACCATCATAGAGAGTAGTTACCTTAAGAATATAGTTTTGTTTTTTTCTCAGCGCACATACCATCATTATACCTCATAGTCTCCTGTTATCTATACTTACCTCAGAGTTTATACTTTATATCTGTACTTCACTATTCCAATCCTGTGTCATTTTAGTAATCAAACTGCACCTTTGTACTACCTTGTTTTGATTCACCTTGATTGCTCCAGTAAACTTAATTGGTTAAATTTAGTCTCGTCTCCAGAGTCTTATTTGGGGGAACTAAAGTACATATAGGGCATACTGATGGTCACTGGGAAAATAGCCGGACATGTATAGTTTTCTTTTCATTCCTGGTGTGCCATCACAGCAACAAAAGGTCTGGGCCAGGGCTAGTACCACAAAGTGGCAAAGGACTGGGGAAGTGGGTAAAGTGCAGAGCGAGGTCATAACTGATGACCAGGGTAGAGCCTGGGGCTAATCATTTTTAAAGGCCTGCTAGAACCATCAAGTCTTCAAGTCCCTGTGGAAGGAGGATAGTGATGGGGCTTGTCTTATCTCTCTGGGGAGGGTGTTGCAAAGGCAGGCGGCAACCACCAAGAAGGGCCTCTCCCTCATCCCCATCAACCGTGATTGGGATAGCGGCGGGAGTGAGAGGAGGGCTTCCCCGGTAGATCTAAGAGTCTGCACCAGTTCATAGGGGGAGATGCAATTGCGGAAATGCAACCCGCAAATACCTATTTGTTTAGTATTGCAATTTATTAAGAAAGATTTTGCATCCTCAACTAGCAGCCAGAGGATCAGAAAGTTTTCTCCTCCATAAAAACCTCCAACACACACTTTTTTTAAAAAAAAATCTACACTATCAATAACCTATCATATATTGGAGGCCAGAACCCTTTCCTTTATGGGAGAACCCAGTTATAAATTATTATCCCCGCATTGTCTTTGCAACTGACAACTTCTTTTTTCTTGTGTATTTCCTCCCAATCAGGATTTACCATTATAAATATTGAATCTATAGAATGGTTCAGTATCATCTATGTACCCTTTAATTTCAAAATAAAAAGAAAGGGAAGTTAAAGACGTGAACCTGCTTTTGCAAATACTCCACACATTTACACTCAGCATGGAGAGAACATGGGATTGTACCAGCTGAAGTCCCATCCCTATTTAAATACATTGCTCCAAAACTGAGAAGAATGTTTCAAACACAGTTTGGACAACTTTGGCTGCGAGGTTCTGGCAGTTTTAAACGAGTCTTCTGGCTCTTTAAGACTAACCAATTTATTTCAGCATAAGCTCTTGTGAGCTACATCTTACACCCGAAGAGCCCACAAAATCTTAGACTGAAATAAATTGCTAAGTTTTAGTTGTTACAATACTTTTCTATTTCTCTCTCTCTCTCTTTGCTGAAGCAGATCAACATGAAAATTAATCAAAGCAAGCAAATTTTTCAAGCTCTCGTTAGTACATCAAAATAGTGGTATAAGATTAGAGTCTTTTCATCCTGGAGGAACCGTGGTTTCAGGGAACCCCTGCCTAAGTATTTATGTGTCTCAGTAACCCCCAGCCCTACATAAAACTGTATAGATAGCTCAAATACACACACACACACACACATACACAAAATCGCTCATGGAAGTCATAGCAACTTCTTGAGGAATCTTGATTGAGATATCCTAGATTAGACCATTTGGGAACTAATTTTATTTCATTGGCAAAATCTCATGAACCCATCAAGTTGAAAGCAAACACATGGAACATTCACTGAAAGCCCAAAAAACTCTCCCATCCATAACTAATAGTTGCAACCCCTTCAAAACCCATTATCCTCATTCAGCAGCAGACAAGTCAGGGGAAGAAGCATCAGAAGCAAAGCACAGGGTAAAGTTTCATTAATTTAAGAGAGCATTTAGGGCTCTGTACCACACAGGATAATTGTTCTTGAATCCAGCATAAATCACATTATTTAATATTGAGCTTAGTCATACCAGTAAAATTATAACTAAACTAACAAGAGAATTAAGCACAATTTAAAAATAAACCTATTAGAAAGCAACCAACATTAAAAGTACAGCACACTTTTAAAAGTCCTTAAATAGTTCTGAAATGCCTGTCAAAAAACGCCAAGCCTTCTGCTGGTAGAAGATTACAAAGGAGAAAGATTGCTTAGCCTTTCTAGGAAGATGTTCCAAAGTCCGAGCGTAATCACTAAAAAAATCCTACTTCTGCTTTCCCACTTGATGTGCTTCTGAGGAGAACAGGACAAAGAAGTCTCCCCTGAAGTTCTCAAAAAACTTATATGGGAGAATATGTTTATTCCAGCTATACAGGGCTGTAAAGGTCATAGTCATTGTTTCTAATTGTGCCCAGAATTAGGCTGGCAGCCATCAAAATTACTGTAATGGGCTAGTTTGTTTTAATTTCTTTGTGACATCAGATTTTTGTTTTGAACCCTTGAATTCACCCTCTCCACAGTAAAGACAGTGTGCATCTTTTCTATCAATTACAGTAAAGCCTAGCATATGAGAAATGGCCTAGAGCGAAGCCTACAATATTCCATTTTCTTTCTATAAGCAACAACATACAAAGGCTACAAATGTCAAGGGAGGATGCAAAAGTAATGCAGCTCCTTGCTTAAGACTCCTTGCCACATTTCCTCTTGCAAGGTCCATGGTATCTTCAATGCCTTTTCTCTCGATATGATCTGAAATGGCGAAAAGGACAGACTTGTTTGGACAACACAGCAATCTATGAGAATTTTCTGTAGTGTTGTTTTAGTCAGTGGCCTCTTCCCACTAAGAATTGCTCATGAGAATGCAATGTACAGCTTTTTGATAGGGGAAGAAATGTGTTAACACTGAAAAATAGTGCTACACAACTTCCTTGACAAGTTTGTTGTCCCTGCAGTGGTTGCAGATACAATTCAAGAATACCTTCTCAGCAGTGCCCCCCCCCCCCCCCCCGCCGCCTATGGAACACCCTCCCTAGAGATATCAGATTGGCCACCTCCCTCTTGTCTTTTAGAAGGTAAATCAAGACCTGGTTATGGGACCAAGCATTTGATTAGTGAGCAGCAAGTAGAAGAAGATCATACAACTTATGGCAATGAATTGACCCGGACTGGTTTTTGGATTCGATTTCAATGGATATGTCTTAATTAATTGTTTTAATTGTTGCTTTAATTTTTAATATTTTGATTGAACTGTGGTTGTTTTTATGATGCTAGCATCGTATGATGCTTTTGTTAGGCTGCCCTGAGTCCCCCTTCGGGGGGAGAAGAGCGGGGTATAAATATAGGAAATAAATAATAATAAATACATTCAACCTGGACGAAAGGAGTACAGAAGGAAGGAAGAAATCCAGCCAACCAGACAGCAATTGGCTGTGAAGTGTGTATGTGCATGTCACCAAATCTGTATTTTTCCAGATGTAGAAGAAGTGAAGAGTTCCAAAAAGATAGTAAAAATATTTCCCAGCATCTTCTATCATTTTCTTTTCATCTCAAACACTCTACTGAACAAAATGTATAAACATTCAAGTTGCAAGTTTTCTTGTTCAAAGGAAAATGGCTGCCTTAATATAATATGGGAAGATGCTGTCTATTATCTGTAATATTTTTTGTCCACCGTCTTTGGGTGGTTCTTACCATTTCTTACTCCATTCCCTGCTTGAGAAAGGTTAGAACTGAAAGTTCCTGCAGGGGCTGGAAAAATAAAACAAACTCCTTGTGCAGTCTACTGTCACTAATTGCATGCAATGATATTAATGACCCAGTAATTGCTGTAAGAGTGGCACTGATGTGGAAAACATCATCTTGAGGCAGGGTTCATCTCTAGGTGGTAGGACATCACCATTGACTGAGTTAATGCCTAGTGACATTTTAGAATATAACACTACAGACGAGAAAATGTGCCACTCGCACAGTTCTAATGGCTTAGATGGACATGACATTATTTGCTGTGACCGCAGAGAGTCCAGTGGTAACCCCAATGAAGTAACACAGTCAGGATTTGCCCTACAGATGAACCTCATTCCTTTCAGGGGAGACATTCTCCACTATAACAATCTTGTGCAATTTTCCACATGTTTGCTTCAATAAAAGAATACCTTCATCTCCTCTTTTTACTTTTAACACAAACAAAAGTAAGCTTTATTGAACAACACAAAGAGCTATTTGCCACTGTCTATCACAAAAATTATTTGGCATTTTGAATCCAGATCAGTTATGAAGCCCATAAGGAGTTTTAACTCCACTGCAGTTTTTGTATACTTTGTGTCCAAAGCAATATATGTATTTAAAATATGATCAAGAACTGCTATCTGGAATTGTGTGAAACAACTGACTTCTAAAAGGTACCAGACACTTAAAAAATAATGTTTGGCCACTCTTTCTTATCCCGGCCAGCCAAAAGGCCAAGCTAACGTCTTTCACACAATAACAGGCTCATGAATTAGAACATGTGTACTTTTTGGTTAGCTCAATGCTTTGGCAGAATAAACAAAATGTTAACCAAGGTGAAGGAACTGGCAAAACCACCTCATGAAATCCATTAGGTCACCAGAAGTCAACAGGAGTCTTGAAGGTATGTACACTCAAATGCAACCAAGGCAATCTTCCTTAAATATACAATACAGCTCCTATATCTGCAGAGAATACATCTCCGACTTCATGTGGATACATGAAACTATAATACCATAAAGCTGCTCTAGAACAATTAGAAAATGGCTAGAGAGTACATATTTTGTTGGATATTGCTAAATGAAACTGCAATGACTTGTTCCACAGATATGGGGGTCATTGTCATTGTCTAATATGTTGGTGTGATTTACCTGTATTTTATGTAGTTATGGCACTTTTATGTGCTTCTGTAAGCCACCCCAAGCCTTTTTTTAGGAGATGGTGGCAGGATATAAATAAAGTTACTACTACTACTACTACTACTACTACTACTGTATAAGTCAATTCTATACACAAAATTTTGGTTTTCACACAATCAAATCTTTATGGCAATTGATTAGCTCATACCACAGTTAGGAATTATAGTTCAAAAAGGTAAATTTTCTAAGCTTTATCTAAGATCATACTCAGTTTTGAAAACTTAGTATAAGCTACATACACATGGTGGATATTTTATATTGATTTTGATCCATACTCAAATTATTTTGACTGTCATATATTCAGTGTATTTTTGGGAGAAATCTGTTTTGGGGATTAAAAGAAAAACACTGTAATATCCACAACATCAATATCAAGAATGCATGCAAATCACTTTGCGTTCTTTGCAACAGTGACCTCACCCTATTCAGAGCAGTAACACAATGTAAGGGCAGAGCACAGTCTTTTACATACTAGAACTTCAACTAGTGCTGCATATGTAGTTTCCATTGTTGATTTCTTTATCCACCATTCTCCAGACTGAACTTTAAGTGGTATGTGCTGTGCCAGGTGGATCAACAGTATGGTCAATGCTAAGATCATCAATCATATACTTGGGAAAATAGGAACATCCCTCCTCTACTTAGGGGGAAAGTGAGCTTAGGCAGGTTCTCCTACCCTTCTCAAACAATAGCACTGTCATCATTGATACTTGAAAGAATTTGTTGGTATGCAAATTTGATATTGCTATATATACATCTTTTGGACTTGGCGTACCACGCATCTGGACTCTGACTAAGGCTATACAAGCAGAGGCCTAGGATAAATAAATCAGATATGCTAATATATGTGTATCAGAAATACAGGATTCTGACACTGCAAGCAATGAAAATCGTAGTTGATTAGACTGACATTGCAGTTTGTCTAGGATGGGGTCCTAAAGATATTCCAAAAACACAATGAATCTCCTTCTATGCAGGCAGGTATGTTAAACCATCCAGTATAATAAGAGTCTGACCATTCAAGCTAAGAATATGTTCTCCTAGTCTTGGAACAGAGAGGATGAGAGAAATCCTTATACTTCACTGGCCTCAGAATTCCCCCCCCCCCCATTTTTTAATTCATCCCACCAAGTATTATAAGTAGTCGTGGCAAAGCATTTAACGTCTTTTTCATATTTTTCATAACATACATACAAATAATTGTACATGTAAGTTGTGATGTATGCAAACTTGCATTATTCCAAGCTGAAATATTTTGGTCATCTATGTGCACATCACATTTAAAATATTTTATAAGATAAACTGTGATGTACACATTGAACATAATCTTTTGGTTTGGAGTAGTGCATGCATTCTTAATTTTATTATGGGGTATGAGCATTTATTAAAAAGAATAGCTTCAAATGGGAAAGCCATTTGCACTTAATAATGGGGTATATATTTGACATACAATATATTAGTTGTATTCCCCCCATCTTTTCAGCCATTTCTATTGTGGTGTAGAATGCAGAAAATAATAAAGTATACTCCCACAGTTCTTGCGTCAGAGTTGGTTCTGAAAGAATCGAAATAAGAAAAAGAGCATGCAGTAATTTCCCTTACTCTTGGCACAAGACTCTCTTGTGTCACTCTACAAAATGAAATACATCCGTGGTAAAATATAAAACTGTAAAACCTATAAAGTTTGCTGCTAAGTTGATACAGACATGCTATCACCCCATCTGTACTATTTAGGGAATTGCATTTTGCCTACTTGTATCTATAGAGGAAAAATGAAGAACTTTTCCAAATGGCAGTCTCCTGCTCATTTAAATTTATTCTGGCTCTTCTTTAATGGGCCTATCTTCAGCAGGATGCAAATGACTCCCTTTGATTTAATGAGAGTTCTCCAAATCCCACAGCAAGAGAGAAAGGGCCTAGGGGCACTCATTTTGCAGAGTTTTACACTAGTAGTTAACTTTACACAAGGGAGTAGTCCTACTTAAGTCACAGAGATGGTTTATATACATAAAATTAAACCTCTGGGTGTAAGCCTTTGTAACACAGTGGCTTAAGTTATTTATTATGTTTAAAACATTTTCATTCGTTTAATGTTAATCTGCATAATGAATATATAAAAGCTCCTTTAACAGAGAAACGGCACTCTTCTTTGTGGTATTTCATTGTTAAATCATTTACAGAGCAAAGTGTGTGTATAGAAAGAGGGAGCTGGGAAGAGAGGAATGCTATAAATAAACAGTAGTTGGAAATATTCAGCTACATATTATAAAATATTAAAACCATTTCATTCTGAGCAATTCCTGAACAATTCCTCTTCCTTCTATGCAATCACTTTTCTTTTCCTGTCTGGTTTCAAATCTAGCACACGCCAGGGAGGAAGACTTCTCATTTTGCTCACTAGCTCCCACCCATTAACAAGCAAAGCCATCTTGTTCTCTCATTTGCTACCCTTGAGAATAAAGAATTGGTACTTACAGATTTCTTGATGTAGTACCTTTTCGCCTAGTTTTAAATGAAAGTGACTGCCAACATTACCTAGGTAATGGCAATGAATATGAACAAAGAGCATTTAAAATAGCCATATTAGTGAGCTTACAAGCCTCATATGGATGAGGGAAAAACACCCCGATGAACTGTAACCCCATTACCTCTTCCAACTCTGTACATAGACAGAAGCTTTGCAAATCCTGCTTCCTCCTCCAATTCAGTGATATGACTTGGATAATTTATATTGAATTTGAAAAGAGATGAACTGCGAACAAGAATTCCTTTAAAAGACTGTGTGATGGGTCTTCCCATTTCATCTTAAAGTAAAAAAGAACTGAAGATCATTTGTTTAGCTTTCTAAGTGAGGAAAAGCATGCAGAATTTATTTTGCCTATGGCCAGCAAAATGTGCCTATAATTTTAAAAAAATCTACCTTTTGTGTCACTTTAACTTAATTTCTTTGTTATAAAAATACAAAAATGAACAAAATTGGTATATCAAAACAAGACAAGGCACAAAAAGCATATTGATATTAAAAATGAAAAAGGAAGAATCAGGAGGGAGATGGGCATACCTTCAGACAAATATTATGTTCTTGCAATCTAGAAATGATACTATTTTTTAGAAATATGTAGAAACATTTTTAGAAATATAAACAATATAGTAGGTGTTCTATATCCATGGGTTCCACATCCATGGATTCAACCAACCACCAATCGAAAAGCAGTGAAGGATATCTCATCTTTCTCTTGCCCTGTCCAGTGGTCACTTAAAAAGAAGGTGGCAGAAACTGTTTTGAGCCCTCCTTTGTTATGGGTGAAGAGAGCACTCAAGAAGGATGGAAGAAAAAGCAAGAGGAAGAAGAAACAGAAAGGAAGCAGAAGGGGGCTCAAAGCCAAACCACAGCAGGCTTGGCTTATGTCAAACTGAAGCTGGGCAGAGATCAAGGAGTCTCTCCCTGTAACAGCTGACCCATAAAGTGGACATGTGGATAGGCAACATCTTGGCCACTGGCTGCTAAGATAGGGACATGAGCATCTGCGGACTCTAGCATTTGTAGGGGCCCTGGGGCAAATCCCCCACAGATGTAAAGGGTTAGCTGCATTGGTGAAAGTGGAACTGTGACTTTTTTGTTATCAATTCACAAAGCAGATAGACTAATTCATTTAGGGGATATTTTACTTTAAACTTCAAGATAGGATTAACTTCCCTGTGTAATCCAACCTTCCATCTGTTTGAAAAACACTATATTTTAATTTGTTTTAATCTAAGCTTTATTATTTCTGTATACGGCTTTGAAAACTTCAGATGCAAGAAGTTTGTAAGTGTCTGTCAATAACAGCAACAACCTTTTTTATTGCCATTCAACCTTGGAAACTAAAGTGTTGAGCTTTCCATCTTTGACTCATTATTTTATAAAGCAAAAGAAAACTTTAGCATGCAGAGGCACAGAATGGGGTGAACTCCGTGTCTTCAAGAGCTATAGGTCTCCTGGTATAGTGACCACATTCACTAGAAAGCCAAAACGATCAAGTAATTGTTTGTTCTGGGTGGGTTGCGTGTTTCTAATTCTGTCACAAGCCTTGCCCAGATAAGAAGAAAAACACTGCTTCACTCTCCGGATATGGGGTTCTTAAGATGCCTAGTGAACACAAACAGCATTTGACTAAAATAGTTTATACAGGTTTATACAGGTTTATTTTTTGTTGTAAAAAAACTATTAGGGGGAAAACATGGTGGGAGTTTTTCCATCTGAGCTATAATAACACTAAGGGCACATCTACACAAGTCGGTTTGGAACCAATTTCTAAATGCCCTTCCCTAGTTCTCTCCTGGGATTCTACAGAATGGAACCATGGCAATAAAAATAGAGGCCCCTAAATAAAATCATAAGAAAATATCATCCTTATTTGTATGATGCTTTGTGGTAACTTTGATGACTGAGGCCTAGAACAGTAAGGGTTCTCTTGTACAGTCCAGTTCAAAGTTCCCAAATATACCAAAGTGTGATTTTCGAAATGTATCTCAAGGCCTGGTTTAACTTTTGTTTTTTAGCTCTTACAATGTTTTTGCATTCACTTGTTTTGCATTCACTACACTGATCCTAGTTTTAATCTTTAAACTGCAAATACATCTGGAAACATAACTTTATGTTATGAAAGAAAAGATGTGTGTGGGAATTAAGCATATATATTTATTTCTAACACCTGAAAATACATCACTGTTTGGCTGAGATTCAGGAGAACCACATAAATGCCTATCACTACTTTTCTCAAATTATTGAGATGAAGCTATACCCTTTTTCAACATTGTTCTCAAAGGTCAAAAAACAGAAACAGATTTTTAGGTTTAATATGTACATCCACTGCCTGCTTATTTTTAAGACAACACTTGGCTTTGATTGCTACCAGAAGAAAAGTCTTTGTTCTTCATTCAAGGTCTGCTAGCTTTTCTAAATGAACCATTGGTGTAGAATAAATTAATATTATAATCCAGAATGTTTAAAATGTGGCCTGGGGATAAACAGTGGGCTTCACTCTATCTTCAGGTTGGTCTAAAAAGCCAATGACCCTGTCAATTTCTTCTTCACATCTTTGTAAGACATTGGTCTGCTGGGGTTCTTTCATTGGACAACAGCCTGCAGCAGCAAATCCCCATGTGTGCAACATATGGGCACATGTGACAGGCACAAAATGATTACAATATGGGAGTCTAGCAGGCAAAGCTAGAAGGATGGATGGATGGAAGGAAGGAAGAACAAGCCATTTTTTTCAAAATCAAATTATCACAGGGACAGAAAGTGAGGTGAAATCTTCTGAACAGGGACACAGACAGCAAAACAAACACCACAAGCTTATAAGCTTTGGATAGTTTAGAGAAGGTTTAACATTCCCGTGGTGTTTGTTTTTCTGTCTGTATCCCTGTTCTCTCTCTCTCTCTCTCTCTCTCTGATAGATAGATAGGTAGGTAGGTAGGTAGGTATGGCTGTAGCAGGGCCGTAGCCAGAAAAAAATTTCGGGGAGGGTTGACAATTTCAGGGGGGGGGGGTTGAAAATTTTGGGGAGGGTTGAAAATTTCAGGGGGGGGGTGAAACCTGCCTCCTAGCTCACGCTGAAGCAAAGAGCACAGCAGGGGGCAGAGCAATCTTCAATAGCCTGCAGCTCCACCCCTGTCAACCACCTCCACCAAGTCTGGCCTCCTTAATGAGAGCATTCAACACACACACACCCAACTTGGTTGCTTCACTGCATCGCCTATTGCTGCAAGTAATGACAGTGTGAATAAATTGTCACTATTTGCTTGAGATAGCGCTTGCAGTTCTGGAGGGACTCTTGATTTTTTGCATCTCATAGACTTAGCATGGGGATTTGGTTAACCAGTTAAAATTCATGAAAAAAACAGTTTTTTTTAAAAAAATCTGAAACATTTCGGGAGGGGTTTGAACCCCTAAAACCACCCCCTCGCTACAGGCCTGGGCTGTAGTTAAACTTAAAATTGTACCTGTACCTGTTCTGACTTACATACAAATTCATCTTAATAACAAACTTTCAGAACCTATCTTGTTTGCAACTTGGGGACAGCCTGTAATTGTGAAGATAAGACCATGGTTAGCTGAAACTGCAAATATGACTGAATGCCATTAAATCACCTTTCTTCCAGTCCCAGCATAGAATAGAGTCACTCTGGAGGACCTAGATATTTCAAGAAAGTAACCTCTGCAGTAATTTGTTGGGTCTTTGGGGAGACCTAATGGTAAATTCCAGGGGAAGCATAGTGTTAAATTGCCTGGATACCTTAGCAATATCTAGAAAGGTTGTATGAGCATCATCAACAAATGAAACTGCTTTTCCCCCCTTTTGCTGGCAAAACACTAAAATTAAATGCTACTTTCAACATTTATGGTGGTTCTGTAGAAAAGTATCTACATTCTGGGATGTATTTTTCTCTGA
This sequence comes from Anolis sagrei, assembly GCF_037176765.1. Taxonomy (NCBI): domain Eukaryota; kingdom Metazoa; phylum Chordata; class Lepidosauria; order Squamata; family Anolidae; genus Anolis; species Anolis sagrei. The sequence goes on along the minus strand of NC_090023.1, from coordinate 110,992,930 downwards.
AATAATTTATATTGCAGACCGATATCACAGAAAGGCTTCAGAATTAGCTCTCTTCTGCTTCTTTCAAAGGTATCTCATCAATCTGTAATCAGTTATTTATTTGTAGCTCCCAGTTTGGTCATTACTCAATTATGGAAAGCTTTAAGGGGAAATCTGTAATGACTTGGTATAATCAAGTGCATCAATTAATTTGATCGAAAAATTAAGTGTAAACTACAAAAAGCTATGGAAAATTATATTTTTGCTTGAATTGTTTTATTGAATATGAGGGAGGGAAACATAACGCTGGGTTTCCAAAAGCATTCAAGTCTTTTCCTGTGAGGGAACACTTTAGTCTTTTTTAATTTAAGTATATTGGCTGTATACTTTAATATGGAATTAACTTTGAGTACCACTGGGCGAGGATGTTATACAAAATCAATATTTTTTAAAGTTATCAGAATTGTATCAAATAGGATTGTAAATTTCAACTGAGAGATCAACACCAGATTTTCTTAAGATTTTGTGTCACACCATGATAACCCTGACACACTATATAAATACTTGACATTGGCTGACATTGTACATTAACTTCATATTTCTGAATTAGTTACTTTTGTAACTAATAACCTCAATTAATGTGGCTATCTATGATATGTGGGATAGCTAAATGTATCTTTTAGATTACATGAACCTGAATAAGACTCATGAATTCTTATCTCTTCATAGAATGTTGACATTTAAATAGGGAGTAATTTATTTCAACTAAAGAACACCATATCAAAATAACTTATTGCCTCTAATAGTAACTGCAATATCACAATTTTTTTCATGCTTAGAGAGAAAGGATATCGTGACAATATTTCCAAATCACACAAATAATCTTTGATCTGTCATCATGATTAATGGGTGGGACAGATATTTACAAAAAAATAGCCTTGACATATACAGAAACACTTAAACATTCACATAATCTTTGAAAAATATCACTTTTTCATGGAAGAAAAAGAAAAGAAAAACTGGAAATGATAGTTGTAAATGAAGAGTTGCTCAACTTCCACAACCCTGGTTGTGAAGCAGTTGAAAGAAAAGGTTTTTTTATCCTTATGGTTTTTGGGTTTTTGTCCCTGGGAACTGAACTGTTCTAGAACCCAGATGACCTCTTGCTTCCTTATTCCAAATTTTGTTCTACTGAGGAACAAATTTCCCAAGGACCTTCCTGAAAATAATTACAAAGAAGATCTGCCCTACAGCTCCTTAACTTGGTATTAATAAAAGCTTGGCCAAGAGATGCTTCAATACATAAATCACTGAGAAAGGCTTTCAACAGCTGTTGATATCAGGATATGGCCTCTAGTTAAGTAGACCTTAAGAGATTTAGTCCTATTGCCTTGAGCAATTATTCCAATTGCTTTTCTAACCCATCCACCCACAACAGCAAACTATCAAAGGGATCAAGGTAGAATAGTATAGACAGCTATATAAAGATCCAGACTTGAATACATACTAATCAAATGTACTTGGGAAATTTACAAATGATGGAAAAGTACACCTGTTCCAAGAGTTTCAAAGTTCTGGAATTTCCTGTCAGGGATGGCTAAACATGTTTCTCCTCTGTCCTCCTTCCATTAGCATATAAGTACTTTCTTACTCATTTATTCATATTTTGTATCTAAACTGGGTTAACATCTTTCTTTTCTTTGTTTCTTTGTAAAAATGTATTTTCAATTGTTTTAACCCAGGGGTCCTCAAACTATGGCCCAGGGGCCGAATACGGCCCTCCAAGGTCATTTACCCAGCCCTCGCTCAGGGTCAACCTAAGTCTGAAACAACTTGAAAGCACACAATAACAACAACAATCCTATCTCATCAGCCAAAAGCAGGCCCACACTTCCCAATGAAATACTAATAAGTTTATATTTGTTAAAATTGTTCTTCATTGTAATTATTATATTGTTCTAAAGTGTTTTTTGCACTACAAATAAGATATGTGCACTGTGCATAGGAATTCATTCATTGTTATTTTTTTCAAATTATAATCCGGCCCCAGTTTGAGGGGCTATGACCTGGCCCTCTGTTTAAAAAGTTTGTGGACCCCTGTTTTAACCAATAGAATTGTAGAATCTTATAGCTTAAAGTGTGTGCAAGGACCACCCAGCTAAATAATTCTTACAAAAAAAGAAATGTTTATCAAAAGTTTACAAGGAATCTCTTTTATTGCAATCTGAATGCATTGGTTTATGGTCTTTGGAGCAGCAGAAACAAATTTGTCTCATCTTATAAATCATTGCCACTTAAACTGTGAGTCCTCACCCCAAATGGGGTTCCCTTAGTGTAGCAGTTCCCAACTTGTGGGCTAAGGCTCACTGGTGGGCCACGAGACCTAAAATAAAATCCGCGGCTCTGGATTATTAAATATGGTTTTCTGTGGGTGAGCAGATGGTGACTACTGGATATGTTCTGTATCCGAAACTGGAGCTGATGTGTTCTATCCGGTGCCATTTTCTGAATCAGCACGCCAAATAACCAAACCAAATCTAAAGTTGACCAAAAACTGATTTGTAACCCTTTTGCTACTAATGTTGGAGAGTGGTCCCTGGTCAAAGTTGTCCCTTGCCAAGTGGTCCCTGGTCAGAGTGATTCCTGGTTAAAAACAAGGTTCGGAACCACTACCTTAGGGCAATTTGGAATCACGAAATATTTGGCAACAGTAAAAGGTTTCTGAACACCACCCATTTACACAAATCTTTAAGGAGCATCATGCAGTGTTTTCAGTGGACTCTGCAGAAACTGCTTCAGTTGTACTCCACAAAAAAAGAAAATCAGCCTGTTTAACAAGTCCTGCAAATGCCGGTTTATTGCAAATATTCTATTTTATATCTATTTTATATCCCTACATACCTGGGGTCATATAAACATTTTGCAGGCAGAAAGGGGTCATGAGTGGGAAACTCAGAGGACTATCACATCACCTCTCAGTCTTCTCCAAGCTAAACATTAAATGCAATGTTTAGAACAGAAAAGATGGGCGCCTAAGTTTAATCATGGGACAATTGGTTATTTGATTAATTACTAATTAATAACATGTAGCCACACACTACGATTCACTGACTTCCTTTTCTTTCATTTGGCAGCTTCATCATCTTCCTCATAAGCACCAGCATGGCCACAGTTCTCTCACAATCTCTCAACTTTTCTTTGTTCTCCTAATTTTTGTGGTTCTCAGAAAAAAAATCTCATCTGCTATTTGCTGGTAATTTGGTGTAATATTCCATTGTGCCAATGTAAGACATTTTTGCAGTAGTGTGCAATGATAAGAAGGCCACAAAAGAGCATTTCCATTGCCAGAAATAACCCCTTTTCTGGCTCTACAACCAGGAAGTCAGCTTTCGCTTTTTACATAAGAAGCCTACTCATGCCTTTTCAGGTCATCACAGCATTCACAGCCATTTCGCTCCTGCTGCTCCATCTGCACTGCCACTTCCACCTATACTACCAACTACACTATAGGTGTCTGATATGGTTTGGGGCCGATTTTATGTTTACCTAATTTGGTTAAGACAAAAAATAATCTATAAAAATTTTGCAGCTTAAAAATGCTGAAATACTTGCCCTAAATACTAGCTGTTTGGCCCAAGTGCAATTTGCAATAGGATACGAGCCCTGGCTTCTGGGAAGGAGAACAATAACTGTCATTCTTCCAGTAATATGCCAGTATTGACAAGAAATGTTAGGATTTATAGCCTAAACTTTAGGTCCTTTGGTGCTGTTTTTAGATATTATACAGAATAAAAAGGATCATAAGTGGATATTGGAGATGCTAAAGGTGGGCATGAGGACCGGATGGCCTTTCTGATATCGAATGTCTGCCTTTTATAAAGAAAATAAATACCTCACTGGGATTCAGCTTGGGAATGTATAGTCTCAGTTGACCTGAAATCAGACCCTTTTAGACACCCACATCCATCAATTATATAGCCTTCCATCACGGTGTTCCTATTCTTAGCCATTTTTCCTGGAGTATTATGATAAGTCTAGCACCATTTCCGAGGCACCAGGCTGAAGGGACAGCGAATTCTATAACCTCTAAAGAATGCCATAATCCTCCCGGAAATGTAACGTCTATTATACCTTATTGCCATAATGAAATAATTATACAAAAATGAAGAAAATGAGTCCTACTTATGGATTTACTCAGAGGGATTACCGACAGAGATACGGCAAAGCTGACAGTCTACCATGAAGTTCCATTTGTGTCCATAACTCTCAAGTCATAATTAAAATGGTGCCATTTATGTCACAGCTGGCCTACTGTGGAGAATTAATCCCCATAGCATTAGATAACTGAAATATTTCATCCTCAGAACCAGCTATTTGAGCAGAGACAGACATTTTTATGTTGCACTTTTTCATCAGGCCTACTTGGCAACTGTCTCTGGTTTCAACATTGCACTTTATAATCAAGCAAAATAAAATTCACTGCTACACTGTCTCAAAAGTCAGAAGCTACAGCACTGAACGATTCTACATTTTATGCCTATCCAGACAGCAATATTTTAAAAGATAATCTTACAATCAGCAAATTGCACTTTTGAGCATCCCACATTTGCCATTTCATCAGTTCTCTTATTACTACATGGCTTAATTACGCGAAAATTGCTAAACTATACAACTGTCACTTATTTTATTTATGACAAATTTACCAGAAATAAGACTGAATTAACATGATATTAAAAGAGTTGCTTATTTTATTGCCATTTCTTCAATATGGCTCAATTTTTTAAATGATTTTAAATATTAAACGTATTCATTTTCAAGCAATATAAAAACAGTAAAAAGGGAGATTTTTAAAAGATTTGTTTCAATGTAATTCATGGGTCCAGCACCTATGCAAGACAACCTGGGGGGAAATTAATGCATAAAGAAATACTAATTCTGTGCCTGTTGATAGGGTAATGTTCCACTAAAATCTGTGAAGTTAGTATACATATAACAAAGCAACCCTGCCACAAAGATATGATTGGGAATTAGATCAACTGTGGGGTAGAAGTGTGTTTTTTCCTCCTCTCTTCCATCAAATACAGTGGGAAGGAATAACTGGCCTAGGACTGTAGTATTTCAATAGGCATTATGGAAATGAAGGCTTGGGTGATACATAAGCATGCCTGCTCTTGTCACATCCCAACTTCTGCCACTCCACTCATCATGCGGATTTACTCCATATCAGCTCTAGATTATTAAATATGGTTTTCTTTGGGTGAGGAGATGGTGACTACTGGATGGCATATGTTCTGTATGAGAAACTAGAGCTGATGTGTTCTGTCCAATGCAATTGTCTGAATAAGCACACCAAATAACCAAATTGGATCTAAAGTTAACCAAAAACTGATTCATAACCCTTTTGGTACTAATGTTGCAGAATGGTTCCTGGTCAAGTGGCCCCTGGTTAAAGTGGTCCCTGGTCAAGTAGTCCCTGGTCAAAAAAGGTTGGGAACCACTTATTTAGACTAATGACACAGAGGTTGGGTGGGGTGTCTTCTAGTAGTATAGAGGGTGGAAGCATGAATGTATTAAATGAACATGTGAGAGTATGACTGTTCTGATTTTCTGCAACTGTTGGAACATGCCAAAGGTCTTAAAACTGCCTAAGGTTCCATGTACCCTGACCATTTAACGCAGTTTCAAACCAGTATTGAAAAAAGCGGATTCCTGTGTAGATGATTATATGGGAAATCATGTAATCATAGGAACCAGTTTGAGGCCCAGATGATAGTGATACAGACCAAAAAGCACTGATGCGCATTAAGGGCTTTCTTTCATGTACTTTTATGGGAATTTGTTGTTGGGCTGCCACAGTTTGAAGCTAGTGTCAATAAATGGTCAGTGTAGATGAAAACAAAGTAATAACCAAAACCTCTTTTATACACAAGGCTAATTTGTGAGTTAATTTTAATTTAAGGGTTGCTTATTGTCTTATGTAAACACACTATTTCATTTTAAAAAATATATTTCCCCTACTACAAATTGTTCTGAGTGTACATTTTACTGATGTGTTTTTAAAGAGTGATGCTATGATAATACTGGATTGCTGGTGCTTAGCGTTTAGCAAACATTGATGGATAGATACAGTGTCTCAAGAGGGTGATACTCTAACACTGCAAAAATATATCATGAGGGTTTAAGGTTTCACACAAAATGTAAATAAAACAATTCCACAGTTTGGCCTACGGAATACAGTTCTATTAATCTGTAGCACAAAAGGATCTTTCTTCGGGCATATATTGTTTTGGAAATCAATTAAGATACTCATGTTTTCCACAAATTGCATTACTAGCATCACTTCCACAATTACACAGCCCATATTGGTTCTATAAAAACCTGGAAATAAAAAAAAACAGGATCTAAAACAGTAGGGAAGGTGGTTAATAATAAGCTGCCATGAAAATACTTTAAAAGAAAACAATACAAATCCTTTAAGCTTCTTGCTTGATTGAATACAATGAATAAATTAAGAAACAGCCCGGCAGAAAGAAAGGAAACAGAAATCATTGTTCACTTACATATGATGTAATAATCTTTGTTTCTCTGAAATTCCAGGCCCCAGAGATTTGGGCTGAACTCTTGAAACTTGATGGTAAACTTAACATCTTGATCAGGCTTGGCACAGTTGAGTAGAGGCGTGTTGTCCTTTTTAATAGTGCAGCTATCTGCTTGGTCTTTATCAACCATATAGACCTTATAGTACTCATACTGTCCACCAGTTTTAGAGTCCACTTTTGGGCATATAATATCCAGTTTGTCTCCTATCTTTGGGTACAGTACCAGTCCTTGTCCAGGATGGAATCTGCAAGAATTAGGAGAAAAGACAAAAGTGAGGCATTTGATTTTAAAGAAAAGTCTTCCTTAAAATGGCACATTGAAATGGAGAATGAAGGCAGATTGGGAACTCACACAATCTTCAACAAACCAGCACTACAATCTAGCTACAGTGCTGGGATACAGCACACCAGAACCACTTTTCAGATGACAAGTACCAGCACTATAAAAGAATGCTGGCCCTCACGATTAAAATACGTAAAGACTGCTCTATCCTACACTTGAAGCGAAACTAATGTGATGACAAGATTAGCTTCACGGATTTCAAGTGTAGCTCTCAGTAGAATTTAGTAAATGTGATGAAGTGGCTAGATTCGGGTGATTATCAAAAATAGAGATAAGATGGTAGGAGAGAAACCCAGAAAGGGATTCCTAGCTTCCAATAGATCTCACAATCTCTGAAGATGCCTTCCACAGATGCAGGTAAAACGTCAGGAGAGAATGCTTCTAAAACATGGCCATACACAGCCAGAAAAACCTACACCAACCCAGTGATTCTGGCCATGAAAGCCTTCGACAATACCAGAAAGAGAACCTTGGGTACCATCTGCACTGTAGAATTAATGCAATTTGACACAAATCTAACTGTCATGACTCAATCTGGAAGTTGTAGTTTGGTGAGGCAGAAACACTCTTTTTCAGAGGTTAAGAAACTTATAAAACCATTCCACAGCATTGAACCATGGTCATTAAACTGATATCAGATGGCATTTATTCTACAGTGTAGATGCAGCCCTTCTTACGGGGGCCATTCTCCACTTTTTAACAATAGAGACAGGAACATGGAAACATCCTGCATATTAGTATATAAATGATCTCCAAGGAGAACAGCTACAAAGGAGCAAGTAGTGTTGCTTTGAGATTACTTCTGTGTTTGTGATACAGAATAGAAAGGTAGTATAATGGAAGCATTTTATTCTCTCCAAAATGAGGTGGCCCACTTATGGGGTGGGGAATACATCACTTTTGATACTGTCCCAGGCACCATCCAATAAGAGTGACAGCTGTTCAGTTATTTGACACAGAGCAATTCTAACTACAGCACAGGTATTGGTTGATGCCCTCCCTCTCTGTCTGCCATATGGGCAGAGAGGGAACCAACGGCAGCTGCAGTTTTCTAATTTTTCTCTCTCTCCAGGCACCAGATCTGACCTCCTTTTTTCTGTTGGCTGATCCTTTAGCACAGCCTCATCTTCATTTTTCACACACACACACTCACACACACACAGCACACACAAAAGCTTCACCATTCCTTCAAACCACAGGCAATTCTACATAAACCGTTGTGTCAAGAATAGGATCAAAAAGACACTTTAAATATTTCTAATTACTTCCAACTAGCTGCACAGCTAAGCAACTAGCTTAATTTTAATGAAGCAAGGTAAATATTTCAAAATGAAAATAATTGCTTATAAAATTGATTAAATTGCAAAATGAAAGCACAAGCTTGTAAGAAACAAAGGACACTGTTATCCTTTCCCCCCTACATTATATTTATTTCAATCCATGTTTGGATACTGGTCTTTAGAGCTATGGATATAAGATCCCTCTGATACCTGCAGATGAAAGCCTCTTTCGTTTTCTAATCATTTCTTGTCTGCCATGTTGCTACAGAAAATCTCTCTTAACGGAAAATGTCTCTGTGCGCTGAAACAATGGCTTCCTAATGAAAGTCCCTGCCCAGCAGTTATTTTTAATCTCCCTCTTTCATATATACATTGAGGCACATACACATAGTTTAATCAGATTTATCACAATAAAATTTTAAGTGCTTAATTAAAGAAGCTTATTAGACACATAGACTCTATAGATAGGAAAGACCACAACGGTCCAAGACCTCAGTTTAATTCTAGTTCCCGCCTGGAATAAACACAATGGCTTGATTTACCACCCAGCTACTGATTCAACAGTTTTTCTTTAGTTGAAAGTACTACTAGGATTTAGATCTTACTTGATATATAGCAATAAAGTGACATAGTATCCTAGATTTCCTATTTTTCTCTAGTTGGAAGTACCACTAGGATTTAGATCGTACTTGGTATATAGCAATAAAATGACATAGTATCCTAGATCTCCTATTTTTCAGTTATCTTCATTTCCAAATGTGTCAGACTTATCCAGACAAGACTGATCCTTTTCCTTCCTAAGAACTGTAGGAAAGTAGTGTACAACCTGACAGAAAATAAATATTTCCAAATATGCTGTTTAAAAGTTATTGGTAGAAAAACTGATATAAATCTATGTTGTTTCTCATATTTCCCTGCTCTGTTTTGGAGTTTTTTAACTTATCAAACTACTTTTTAAAACATGTATTCATCCACAAAAGACATTGATAGGGACAAGTTTGGGCTGTGCAGATTTTTAAAGCAAATTTAGAAATAAGAAAGTTGTATATATTCCACATTAAACAGCAAGAAAGTATAAGTATTTTTCATGCTTAGTTTTTTTTTTCTTGAACTGTAAAATATGGATTCATCTCAAAACCAAATTCTCTGACTTTATTGCTGCATTGTACTATGGAAGTAGCCTGAAGGTTTAAATTCATGAAAGGGAGTCAGCTAGATGCCCTGACATCATTGGAAAGTGGGGGGTGGATCTTTCAAGACATTTCAAGTATCCATAATCCAGCCATGCTCTCTGGCAATACTTTGAAAGGTGTATGTAAGACGGCAGCCCTTAAGCTAATTAAAAACTTTGATTCAACCAGAAATGTAACTAATACACAGGATCAAAAGTCTTCCAAATCCCAGGGCTGGTGCCAAACCAACGATGCCAAGGCCACGTCTTTTAAAGAGTTCTGCTTGGAGCATCACAGCTAGGGGAGGTTAATTATGTCTGTAGCGGTCGGGTATCTTCGAGAGCAAAGGTATGTTGATGCTAAGCGCCAAATCCAAATGCAAAAACCTGGAACTATAAAAAGCAGCACTCCAACTGCTTTACTGTTCACAATGACTCATTGCGGATTTTTATTCAAACAAGAAGTCACAGAAATTAAGCAGGGCACAAAACAAGCAAATGCTGCGTTGCTAAACGCAGGAGACAGTCTCAGACAGAGAACATATTACTTTTAGGGCTGGCATACCCGACCAGATGGAGTTGATGAACAAAATTGGTTTTAATCTCCCTTTGTCTGCCTTATTCGCCCTTCTCATGGCTGCCGAGACAGAAAATATGGAGCTGCATATGGTTACTAGGATCCTTTCCAGCAGCCAATAGGCACAGCCTGATGGCACCTTTTGCCTAAGTATAGTAAGCTTTTATGTGAAAATACAAGGGCAAGAGTTGGAACATAGAATACACAAGCTTCTGGAACAGATTTGTCAACATCTTTCTAAGCCTGGAAAAGGCTGCTGTGGCTCTTTTGATTTTTACTCCTGAAGTATGAATCAGCATGATAGAATTCTGAAACTGAAACCAATACAGACAATACATGACTACTTCCATTTTTGAGGTTTTCTTTGTTGTTACTAAGTGATGTCAAGCTGCTTCCTGAATTCTGCCTCTTTTCTCTTCATCCCCTCCTTCACTACAAGTGTTGGGAGTTGGTAACTTGAACATAGGATATAGATTTTGACTTCATACTATATATGCTACAATTTTTGTTTTCACATTCAGTACACTGTCTGGACAGGATTGCCACTAAAGGTTGACAAATGCATTGCCATGTTGCCATATGGTTTAGTTTTTTTTTAAAAAAAAACAAACCCAAGATAAAATAATAGCTTTGGGGTTTTTTAAAAAAACATTTCTTCATGCATATAATGGGAGGTAGAAGTAATCATGCGCATCTGGACATGTGTGTAAAAAAGAGACATCAAAATATTGCTTTTTTGCAATACTTATAAATACCTGGAGGACGAGGTATGTTTTGTTCTTATTGTTTTAGGGGCAGAGTGAAAAATTTCAATCCAAATTTGTATTTTGTACTGCCTGATTCAACATTGTGGTGGATGAAATAGATTTTTAATCTTGTTACAATGTTCATGGATGTGTTTAAAAACAAGATACAAACCGTGAGATTCAAATAACAACCAAGGATATTCTGGTTACATTTTAAAAGGCTTTTCTACAGAGAAAAATACTATCTCAGAGGTAGTAGACCTTTTCCTGTAAGATTTTTTAGTAGAGTTAGATGGTCACTTCTCAAAGGTGCTTTAGCAACGGATTCCTAAACTGAACATGAGTTGGACTAGATTTGGGGTGAGGCTCGCAGGGAGTTAATTGCCCCCAAAATGACCCAAATGCCCTCTAGAGAGCATGGGGTAAATTTTCCATTATTTTGTGGACATTTTAAACCTAGTCAAGAATGTAAACAAAAACAAAGCAGGATCCCACTTCCAGATTACTGCCCATTACTAAAGGACTTTCTTGGATGTAAAATGGCATGGGAGACCAAAACCATGGCAAAAAACTCCCATGTCCCATTTTGAATTTGAAACCCTTCAAGGTCTCCTTGGGGAAAAATACAACCACTGATGTAGCTGGGTATTGAGGCCTTTTTCATCTTTATTAGTCCATGTAAGGCAAGGCACATGGAAAGCTTAGAAGGCTTCGGCTACAGTACTATCATGATAAAAAGGGGAATGTTTTATTCCTATTTCTATATTAAATGTTCATTAATTCCTTGCCCTGACATGCTTATTTATTGTTTTATTGGAGCTGCAGATAGTACAATGGGTTAAACCCTTGTGCCGTTAGGTCTGAAGACTGACAGGTCAGAGGTTCGAATCCAGGGAGAGCACGGATGAGCTCCCTCTGTCAGCTCCAGCTCCTCATGTGGGGACATGAGAGAAGCCTCCCACAAGGATAGTAAAACATCAAAACATCCAGGCATCCCTTGGGCAATGTCCTTGCAGATGGCCAGTTCTCTCACACCAGAAGTGACTTGTAGTTTCTCAAGTTGCTCCTGACACACACAAACCTCCCACTCTTTCCTTTGTTAGACGGATTGAATGTATTTTTACAGAAGCAGAGAACAAAATTCCTGAATTATTCAACTGGAGCAGAATCAGTTCCAGAGAATCATGCCATCAGCTTAGCAGCAGGACAAACATTTTTACATCTGCCACACTCAACACCCAAAAGATCTTTTATGGAATGCAAACCAATATCAATGCCAATATCAGGATGCTAAAAAAAATTCTCCTTGATTATTTTACCCCATTAGAGGTGGAGTGACTACATAGCAAGAATGCCATATGTTCTTAATGAAACACATCGCTTGAAGATGTGTTGCTAATTATGGATGATTCTGGATGTTAGTAAGTAGGTCAGAGTGATCAAGGTTACAGCTATATGACTGTCACAACAAGGGCCACCGCTGGATAAACATCATTGACATGAATAGCACTTCCCAAATAGTAAGTTATAATCACTCCTGCATTCTGAAAAGCTCTGAAAGAGTAAATAGCTGAGGCAGTTCCTCCATAACTCTATAGCCTTGTTGTATTCTTATTGTGAAGTATATGTTTTCTACTTTGCTTTTTCTAGAATCGCCAGAATACAGTTGCCAGATGCCAGTCTGAAAGTAGTATTTGTGTCTTAAGACTCTTTTATTGACTCTATTCTCCTGTTCCACAGTGAGCTCCAGCCTTAAATGAAACAAAATATTAAGGCAGGGCTAAGGAACACTTGTTCTGTCAAAATCCCAACTTCACCTCTCCAATACAGCCAGATCTCATGTTTAAGGTATTGGTGCCCATGTAAACGGCGACAAAAAAGAACCAAAATTCCCATAGCAACGTAATGCCACATCTGGTCTTCTGTAACAGCACAGAGTAGATTCTAAGGCAGTGGTTCTCAACCTGTGGGTCGCCAGGTGTTTTGGCCTACAACTCCCAGAAATTTACCAGTTTAACAATTGTTAGGATGTCTGGGAGTTGAAGGCCAAAACATCTGGCGACCCACAGGTTGAGAACCACTGCTCTAGGGGGGTTGACAACTGCTGAAATCACCCTCGGTACCTATCCCACATTATGGTCTTTCACTGTGTATCAAATATAAGGAGATTTTTAAAAGGCTGTTAACTAAACACAAATACCTAAATACTCTGAAGGTACCAGATTCTGTATGATCTAGGAAACTATATTTCAGATGAAGTAACTAAAAAAACCCACTTCTAGAGTATTCCTCACTTAAGAAACCCCTATGAAATGTATGGGGGTCATCATAAGGCAACAGGCAACTTGAAGGCACACACATATATACATACATACACAGGCATACAAATGTATTGATATTCAGTCATGTGTCCTTGAAGTGCAGCTTCTAGCAACTTTGAGAAAAACACCTGTTTTTAATAAAGGATCACCACAAAATGTCATTAGAATGTCAATTAATTCTCTTTTACCATTGTAACTCTTTTGTTTCATTCCATCCTCTTCAAAGATGAACAGTTTCTACTCTGATAAATGGGATTTCACAAATGGAAAAAATGAGTAACATCTGAAATGGAGTTACACATTCCCTCATCTTAGGCCACTTCCACACAGGCCTAAAACTTGAGAGAAACCAGCATTTTAAAAACAGCAGTGCTTAACCCCGCAATTTTGAAAGGGTGGCATTTTGCCCTCCACTTGCTGGTTGAAGCCTCCGACAAAGACCTCAAGGCTTTTTTTCTTCCTGGTCACTACTTCATCACACTAGAGAATGAATCCACTTTAAATCCCATTGCTGCCTCCTGCAGAATTATGGAGTACAAGTTTAAGGAGGAGCCTTTAACAGCCTCCCTAACCTACGAACCCCAGAATTCTGCAGGAGGCACAAATCAGATTTAATGTGGATTCATTCTCTAGTGTGATGAAGTAGCATTGTCATCAGAACAGCCAACAGAGGGCTTTGGAGAGAGGAGGGGAGATTCCTTCTCCAAGGCCCTCAGTTTGAGGGAGGAGGGAGAGAAGGGAGGCCTCCCGGTTTCTGTCTCAGGCTATGTCAGGTAAGTTGAGGGAGGAATGGAAGGCAGGAAGGGGACTGTGGCATTTCATCTATCTTTCCCAGGCTACCTGAGCCTGGGGAGGAGGGATGGCTGTGGAAACAGACACTGGGATCCTGGAAAGGGACAGCTGGATTTCACAAATGGGACAAATTAATTACATCTGAAATGGAGCTACACATTCCCTCATCTTCGTCTTACAGTTACTCTTCTGATTTGGGGGTTGCTATTATCAATATACTGGTGAAATTTAATTCTATTTCTCCTTTACATTCACTTAGAAGAAAAGACTTTCAATGTTAGATCATGCCTGGTATAAATACTGATCTAGATAAGAATGAATGAACTGAAACTTAATCCAGACAGGGCAGAGGTGCTTCTGGTCGGTCGTATGGCAGATCAGGGAATCGGGATTCAAGCTATGCTGGATGGGTTACATGCCACCCAAAATGTCGGATTCATAGGTTGAGTATACTCCTGAAATGAAATTTGACTTTGGATGCCCAGTTTTATTTATAGCAAGGAGAGCTTTGCACAAGTAAAGCTGGTGTGCCAGCTGCAACCCTGTCTTGCAATGTGAGATCTGGCCATGTTGATACTTACCTTAGTTGCATCCCATCTAGGTTAATGTAACACATTCTACATTGGGATGCCTTTTCAAAGTATTTGAAACTACAGCGGGTCCAACATGCTGCAGCCAGAATGTTGACTAGGGCTGTTGTTTACAAGGAACATCATCTTAGTACATCAACTCCACTTGTTTTCCATCTGTTTCTGCCACAATTATAACTTATACAGCTATAGATCCATACCGTTTGAAAGACCAAAACTTGCATCCCGTTAAACAATTATGATATCATAAACTAGACTTACGATCTCATAACTGTTTTGTATCCACATTTACAATTTATAATGTTCTTAAAACCTACATTGAAAGCCAGGTAGCTGTACTGAATTAGGAGGTTACAGTGTATAGGTATTTCAAACCAAGAATGGGCAACTTGGAAGTCCCTGAACAGACTCAGAAGAGGAGTGGGCAGATCAAAAGACAACCTGGTAAAATTGCACTATCTGGAAGAATCCTCCACCTTATGAGACTGTGGAGTAGAACAAACAACTCTGCATCTGTATGCTTATCCACAATGTCCTACCTCAAGTACAGAGGAAGTACCAGACAATGCTGTCGCTGTTTCTCCTTTTTTGGTCAAAAATTATGTAGCTGCTTGTACTCCCTATATTTTATCAGTTTTATACTTATTTATGCAATGCTTTTGACACATAATAATAATATAGGTATTTTTTGGATCTCAGCCCATATTAATCCACACAAGCCTATATGGTTCTTCAAATCTGCAGAGGGACCCTTCTCCTAGTCCCATCACCTTCCAAGATACATCCTGAGTGTATACAAGAGGGGGCTTTGTCAGTAGCTAGCTGTGGAATTCCCTACCAAGACAGGTTAGGCTAGCTTCCTATTGTTCTTTCCTGCCCATATATTCCCTTTCTTTTAAAAAAAATAGATTGTGCACTTACAACAGGATGCTCTCTTTCTCACACTCTCCTCTTTTTGTATAGTGTAATGTACACTGATGGCATAACCCTTATGATCATTCTTCTGTCATAAGACAAAGATGTTTCTATTCCAACATGCTTTCCGCAACTGCCTGTTACAACCAGAGGACTAATGTGGATGTTGTGGGCTCATTAATACTCTAATTCCTCATTTTTAAAAAATTAATGTGCTGTTATTAAACTGTTTTAATGGTGTTTTAATTGTATAATTTAATGATAGTATTCATACTTTATTATGTAGTTTAATACGTATGTGTGAGTTTGTGTGTTTGTGTATATGTATATGTATTATATAGTGTTGTTACTCAAAACTTCTGAAGTATGACATATGAGAGACATGAGTATTGTGAGTATTAAAACATATAAAGACACCCATTTGATTATCCCTTTTTCCTTCAAAAATGTGTATGCACATCATTAATTATTTATCTGGAGTCTTTGTCCCATATGTTAGATCGTCTCTTTAGTAGCAAGGATGAGTGGCACTGCTTCACAAAGTGAAAAACTCAAGTGACTTTTTAGGAGAAAAAAAAATAACTGAGGAGGGTTGTGAAATTCATTATGAAGTACAACAGGTAACTGACTGCTTCCCAGATTCTAAAAATGTAGCATCTGTATAAGCCACAACTATCTTATAATGCTTCTTCTAACTGCCTGTAGAATCCCTACATGTGTTTGGTCTCTTTTACTGTTTTCTAGTTCCCATAGTAACTGCAACTAGTAGACTTGCTTCCCTCTATCAGTATTTTTACATTACACTGAAAGTGGGTTTTTTTTGTTTTGTTTTTAGTTTTCCCATATCTGTAATGAAAACGTACTATCGACCATTGGCTGGAATGTACATTCCATTTCAAGGTCTGTGCTTTTTTTCCACAAAGATAACATTGTTAATAATATTCACATGGGCACAAACTAGGCGAGGTAAGCTCAAAGGCACTTCTCGTGTCATGTATGAGAATAACACCAGTCTGCTTTCATCTTCTCTGAGGAAATACATACAAAAGGACGTTAAGGTGCTCCCATAGGCCTGTCCCCCTGGCTACAAAAGAGTAATATGCCTTTATAATGGTTTTGTATTGTATTTTTATTTCTTTATATTTATGCTGTGTTTTGTTCTATATTGCTGTATTGCATTGTTGGGCTTGGCCTCATGTAAGCCGCCCTGAGTCCCCTTGGGGAGATGGTGGCGGGGCACAAATAAAGATGATGATGATGATGATTATTATTATTATTATGTTTCCACCAACAATATGTTTCAATGCATTTTCCCTAACAGTTCACCTGAACTCCCAACAACCTACAACTGATAGACAAACTTATACTCTCAGTTATTAGATATAATAAGGTCGCCAGATAGTACTCTATTGTGCACTTCATTCACTTCCCCTTGCCCAGCCCTTTTATAGTTTGGTCTTGCCCATTTCAGAAATCTTGGTCATTGTTTTTGTTGAACTTGGTCTGATGGAGCTCCAATGCAGTATGTTTTATTTTGTTATGTTTAATGTGTTTTATCTGGTGTGTTGTATTTTATGATGCTGCTATTAAATGTTTTATTTTGTCGATAGTTTTGTTTTATGTTTTGTGGACATTGGTCCCATGTGTAAGCCACACCAAGACCCTTCTGGGAGATGGTGGTTGGGTATAAGAATAAAATCATCATCATCATCATCACCATCACCATCATATTATAATAGCAGTGTGAAAGGCTACATGTTGAACACGGGTTTTCAGTGCTGTCACTAATAAAATTGAGTCCAGGGACTAGTGGCCATACACCAAATCTAATATTTTTTTATTGCAATACAGAACTTCATTCATTGGAAGTTTTTTTCCGAAGAGAAATTTGATATAGAAATCAGCTCTAGGGTCTCCTTCCACACAGACAACAAGATGGTGATGTGATAAAATTAAACAGAGCACAATGTGTGTTGAAACAATTTTTGAAAGAATCACACATCCTTACAGGGAAAAACCAGGCCATTTTTTTTCATAATAAACTCCTTATATAATAAAATTAATTGGATGTATTTGTCCATGTATGATCCCATATTTCTGCTAACATGGGCTTTCAAAGAATAAACTAAAAAATTAACACCAAAGTTAAAAACCGATTAAGCACCAATTCTATTTTAAAGACACACACACACATTAAAACAGTTTGAACTTGAAAAAACATCATCAAATAGCAATACAAGACACTCCATTAAAATTCCATCTGCTGCAGGAAGTTAAAAACCAAAGGCCTCCTTTAATTTAAAAAAGATCAATATGCAAAATGATGCAGAAAGCAATTGCCAGAACATTGTATGTAAGCAGCTGAAACACTAGAAAAGTTGGGTTTACTTTATCAACTCCCCGCCCCCCATAAAGAAGCAGCAAATGTGTGGCAACATTTTTCTTGTACTGAATTTTCTGTTTTACTATTGTAGTATCAATCCAATAACATTTCAGTACCTCATAATTATATAGAATTCCAACACCTGCGCTAGATTTGCACCACCACTTGAAAACCACCATCTAAGAATTAGGCAGCTGCAGTCCCTATATGTCGTAGGGGATAATATCTTGTTCTACTGTTCTTGGGGATGGGGGAGGAATGAAAAGCAACTGTAGTAAAAAAAAAATAGGGGCATGTTTGCATAGAAAGGAACTAGCCTTCAAGAGTGATAGTTAAAAAGGAAGCCATGGGTAGATGAAGTGCAATTAGATGCTCATTCCAGCTACTTCTTGATGAATCATGCATGTGTCTCTGGATGAGAGCCCAACTCTTGACCCCATGACCCCACTCCACATTTTACTACTCCAGATCTCAGTTGCTAGTCTCAAAGTCCTCTCCTTTTTCCCCTTTTAGCATTGCTTTCACAGGAATACACTGTTAATACTGAGGGCTAAATAGCCGTTACAAAAGGAGAGCCTTGCAAAAGACCTTTGTCATAAGCTATGCAGAAAAAGGAGGAATTCTGTTTGAAGGAAAGAAAGCATAGAGATTTCACACAGGGGCTCAGTAGAGAAAGCCATATTCCACCGCGACATCGTTTACTACTTTTATTGTTTAAAGTGGCAAGTCTCATATGTAGAGAAACATACACTCACACTTTTAAAAAACATCAAATGCAGGGAAGGGTCACCTAAAATAACAAAGCTATGACAATTGAGATAACAAATTGAGATTAAAATGAGTATCTACATTTTGCTTTAAAAATGCTCTTCAAAAGATAGCATTTTTCTGGATAGCACTTTACTGCCCCCTTTTGCACTCTTAACATTAGAACAGGTTTGAGCATGAAGAAGCTGTTGTAAATCCCAGTGAGATAATCAAGGAGAAGAACAAAGCCATGGGTTTACACAGGAACAGACAGTCAAACAATGTATTTTGGAACATTACAGTAATTACAGAAAATATGAATAAGTGTGATGGTAAATCATTGCATAAATCTATGGAACAACTCAGCGACTGGAGGGTTAAACCCAAATGCCAAGTGTTTTTACAAGCACATCCACACATGAAGGTCTTTCCTGTTATTCCATGCATTCTTTCTTCATGTTTATAAAAGGCAAAATATACTGCCATTTTCGGGGAAAGAAAGGAACAGTAAAGAGACTATGTGCTATTTGAATGTTGCAGTGTCAACATTTGCAGAACCATAAACAGGCACAACTATTTTTCATCCCCGGTCTTTTTACAGAGTGGCATGCCAAACATGAAATCATAAAAGGGAAAGATGAGAAGTCCAAGTTAATTCAAATGTCTCTGTAAGGCTATAGGGCAAAAAAACCAGTCTGACAGCTCTGAACTGCAACTGCACTAGTAATGTTGCCTGCACCGCCATATTTCTATATACTTCTTTTCCTCCTTAAAAACAATAAATCCACGATCTACTAGATGGTTATTTACAAACTACTAATTCACACTGACAATAAGAACGAAAGACACTCCCTCCCTAAGTAACCTCAGATTCCATTTGACAAAACCCATGTGTGCTGTGCGCCTTTATATTTAAACATAATCCATTTCCCTCTGTCATCCTAAAATTACTAAACAAGTCACAATAATATTAAATTTCACTGCCTACAGCACTGTGCAATTGAACCTTTGCTGTAATGAAAGCCAACTCCCTTTGATATAAAGATTGGTGTTCTAGTTTGTAGCCAAGAAATACAGGAAAAGTCTGGTGATGTATGAAAGCACGGTGTGTGGGGGAGTGTCTCCTCAAACTATACAACACAGACCATTCTAAAGAGTCCACATACGGATAATCACTTTGCTTTTTTCAAAAATAAAGGTCTGGGCCATGATTATCACAGGCATGGGTTGAATTAAAGTAACAGTACTTCAACACTCCCATCTGGAGCCCCCGGCGGAGCAATGGGTTAAACCCTTGGGCTGGGAGGACTGAAGACTGACAGGTCAAAGGTTCGAATCCGGGCAGAGCATGGATGAGCTTCCTCTGTCAGCTCCAGCTCCCCATGCGGGGACATGAGAGAAGCCTCCTACATGGATGGTTAAACATCAAAACATCTGGCTGTCCCCTGGGCAATGTCCTTGCAGACGGCCAATTCTCTCACACCAGAAGCAACTTGCAGTTTTTCAAGGCGCTCCTCACACACACACACACACACAAATCTGGAAAGCAGGGCACATCTCTTCCTTCAAAAATGCAGGCATTCCATATATGAAGCAAGAAAAAGTCAGAACGAATGTATACTTTTTTTCAGAAACCATAGAAATTTCATCTGTAATTGAGCTAACAGAGCCTGGCTAGCATCTGTCCCTGAGTTTGCTTTGTAAGAGATACAGTAAATAACAGGGAAGCTGGTAGAGCCAACACAACTAGATGAGTCTACTGTGGGACTACCAGTCTCCGGCACTCAGAAATCCTTTAGTCAGCCAGAGTGTAAGGAGGGAGGATTCAAGCAATAAGACTCCTTTCTTCTAATTACAATTCGTCAGCACCTGCACAGTCTTGTTCTGAGTCACACGGCAGGAACAAAAAAGGGTGGGGATTGTCTAGAATGCTACAGACACGATTGTGCCTTACAGTACTGGAGAATCTAGTTTCCCTCCACCCTGAGAGAAAAAGTTTAACTGTATGAATTAAGACAGCACAGGAACACAGACGTGTCCTAAAGGATGCTGTTTGCAAGCTGGGACAGAGTGCATCAGTTGTGTCTTCACACTGGCATTGTGAATAGTAGAGGACTATTTATGCCAACACTTTCTCCTCGGAAAGCTTTTCCTTTTCGTAATCATTCCATGACTTGCACCATCATGATGGCAGTCCTGTGAGCAGATCCACAGGTTTACATTTAAATGATATTGCTAAGTTTAAACAGTTAACATTGCTTTTTCTTGTCAGAGTGTTTTAGCTCCAGAGTTACTTCTTACATTCTTTGAAAATGAATTCTGACTTATCACATACCTTAATGACAAAGCAGCAAACACGGGATAATTAAAATTGCAAGGTATGCAGCGTATAGTAACTGAAGTTGTTTTGCACCACAATAAAGCACCGAGATTGCAGAGGGTAATTGAAGATGTACATAGAAACTGCATGAATCAGCAGCCTTTCATGAATTTCAGAATTTATATCTAGATTTTCTTCCCCCAACAATTTTGGATCAAAGTATTCTTACTCAAAACATGATCTCTATATATACACCTAGTTTTCAAAAAAAAAATGCAACCATGATTTGTTACAAAAGCGTTAAAAGGAAACCCAATTCAAAATCCCTGAATTGCAATCATTATCTGATTTGGTTTATTTACATATTTAAAGTACATCTATTATGAAACAGATTGCAAAATACAAGAACAGTATATGTTTTAAAAACCAACCATATGACAAAATCCTGTCTCTATACCCCTTCCACAATGACGCTAGCATTATAACAGCAGATTTAGGCCCCTTCCACACAGCTGAATAAAATCCCACAATATCTGCTTTAAACTGGAATATATGGCAGTGCGGAGTCAGATAACCCAGTTCAAAGCAAATATTGCAGTATTTTCTGCCTTGATATTCTGGGTTATATGGCTGTGTGGAAGGGCCCTTACTAGCACTACCTTACAGTGTGGCTCTTACAGAGGCAACCAGCAACCAAATCATGGCGAGCACTACATAGTTCAGCTGTGACTAGAAGAATTGCTTCACACACTGCAGGAATGCAAAGATAGATTTGTCATAATGATTCATGCATATACTTAAGCGGAAATAGTCGTTATTTCTATTTTCCCAAGACTACATGTGTAATGCACATTAAAAAACAAGGCTGTGTATGCTATACTAACACTACACATTTTAATGTGTAAAACTTTTTTAAAAGTAAGCAACACATTTACTAAACTAATAAATTATTAAAAGTCAAGAATGAATGATAAAGCCAAGTCTACAATATCTGAAGACGAGGATTAAAGTCTGTAGAGTGATGGTGCTTGAAATCCATACACATCAAAATGGATTGCCATATCGTAAGTCACTATATGGCATATAGTATACACATGATGTGGGTGTGTTCACTGGTTATTCATTTTTAGTTGCAAGTGAGACAATATATTGACTTTGAATATAAAAATCTTTGACATTTGTCATTGCATATGTTTAAGTATAATTCTGTGAAATTGAATTTAACTGAAGATCAGTAAAAGTGGGTAGATCCTACCTGCTTTTACTGTTGCAAAAATATTCTAAGATTGAAAAGATACACATTCACTATCTATGTATTTAGCTCTTACTGAAACATGAACATAGATTTTATAGACCCAGTGGTACAATGGGTTAAACTCTCGTGTCAGCAGGACTGCTGACCAAAATGTCAGAGATTCGAATCTGGGGAGCGGGGTGAGCTCCCATCTGTCAGCTCCAGCTTCTCATGCGGGGACATGAGAGAAACCTCTACAGGATGCTAAAACATCCAGATGTCCCCTGGGCAACATCCTTGCAGATGGCCAATTCTCTTACACCAGAAACAACTTGCAGTTTCTCAAGTCAATCCTGACACATAAAAAAAAACTTGAAAAAATATGATAGTTTGTGGGATATTGATATACATACATCTGTATTGCCCAACCTGTGTTCATATCTTATGTATTTTCCTTTTACTCTTTTTTCTATCTCATTCTTTTCTTTGGAACCATATTTTCATAAATCTATTTTGAAAAATTGAACAAACCCGTGAACACGAGATATACCCAGATATGGTATGAGTATCAATGGACAAAGTAGCTTCATTAATTTAGTATATGTTTTATTAATAATTCCACACCACCAAGTACTAGTTTAAACAATGGTTTCAAGCTGGAGCTCCTGCTGAGGTTTAATGCTATGGTTCAGCTTGTTTTTCTGAAATAGATGCCCATGCATTTTATTTTCACTTTCACAGAAAACCCTTTTCTAGCAGCTCCACTTTACCAAAAGCCTTAAAACCAGGCATGTCCAAAATATGGCCCAGCTCCTGTTAAAATTTCCACCGGCCCTCTCTCTCCCTCCCTTCCTAAACGGCTTGAAAGCACACAACAGCCATCCTATCAGCCAAAAGCAGGTCCACACTTCCCATTAAAAGACTGATACATTTATGTTGGTTAAAATTGTTATTCATTTTATATATTGCATTGTTCTTTCTTACATGGATGTAATTCTTTGCAGTGTGCAAAGAACTACATTCATGGGTTTGTTTTTTTTCAAACTATAGTCTGCCCAGTCCCCCAACAGGCTGAAGGATCATGAACTGGTCCTCAGCTTAAAAAGTTTGGACACCCCTGGCCTAAACATAGCCTTAGCTTTCAGTATGGTGCAAATACATTATTACAGTAGAGTCTTGCTTATCCAACATAAACAGGCCGGCGGAACATTGGATAATAAGGAAAATGTTGGATAATAAGGAGGGATTAAGGAAAAGGCTATTAAATGTTAAATTACATTATGATTTTACAAATTAAGCACCAAAACATCATGTTTTACAACAAATTGACATAAAAAGCAGTTCAATAAATGGTAATGTTATGCAGTAATTACTGTATTTACGAATTTAGCACCAAAACATCGCAGTGTATTGAAACGACTGTGGATCGGGACGGGAGGTAGACTGTGTTGGATAATACAAAACGTTGGATGAGCGAATGTTGGATAAGCGAGACTCTACTGTATAACGTCTTCCCTAAATATGTGGACTATAATAATTAATGTACATCCTATATTTCAATGACCAAAAAGATGTAAGGATTTTCCAGGCAATACTGTAAAGAAATCAGATCAATCATATATATTGTGTCGACTTTGACATATGGAATTATGGAACATCACATGTGTCTTTTCAAAAACTCCCTAGACTCCAATCCTGAACATGTTTTTCTGACAGTAAGCTGCCTCGCTGAAGATAATGGGACTTACTTTGAGTATGCATGGCTAGAAATGCACAGTAAGGTTAGCTGTCAAGATGCCTGATTTTCTCTGCTCATCTCACCAATAAAATATAGAGTTATCTTGGGGAAAGAAAAGAAAGAAAAGAGAGAAATCAAAGGTTAAGCACTGCAGAATGGTTAAACCAAGCTGCTCTTAAGATAAAAGATTAATTAAATGTGAAGAAAACAACTGGAGTGTGGACGGAAACTGCAAAAGGACAGCAGAGCTACCCACAGGAGTCAAAATGTTCTTCATCTCAAATGGCACTTTTATCCAATCAGGCATACAAATCAACTGCTGCCTGGGCACCAGTTAAGCAGATGGTAGATTCCAGCAGAAGTAGACCTGCATTAAAGATTGCCCACTTGAGAGGCAACATTACATCAGTGTACAGATTTACCTACGTGTCTCTCTGCCCAGATTCTTTACCTCCCACACTGGCCACATATCAATAACCAAAGAAGTTTTGATGCCCATTTTGCCACGCAAGAGTAAAGGGAAAAGCACCTTGCAAAATGAGAGCTGGGCTTCTAGCTGTGCCTTCACTTTCATATCAACTAGCTGTGCGTCTACACTGTTGAATTAGTGAAGCTTGAGACCACTTTAACTATCTGTAACTGCCATAGCTCAATGTTATGGAATCCTGGATCCTGTCATTTCAGGAGGAACAAGCACTATTTTTCTACAATGTTGATGCTCCCTAAGGGCAGCAGCTTCAGCGTCAACACACTGTGATATTATGCTGGCAGTGAGCTGATTCCACGACCCGCCATCTGAGATAAAGGATAGGATAGCAGTCTCCCTCTGCCTCCTACGTACAAAACCCAACCAGAATGAAAGAATGAGTTTTACTTCAACTTGTGACACAAACTGTATTTTTGTTCAGTGTATATAAGGAATGCCAAATGACACACACATCTGTCCTCCAATATCTCACAGCCATTTGCATTTAATGCTCTCCATTGCCATTTCCATGTTGCCAGATCGAAGGGAATTAATGGGAAAACATCATTGGGAGTCCTCTAAACAACTGAAAAAGTGAATCGTAATGGCATGAGTCTGATTTGCACCACTGTATTTCGTGAACTGAATACCAACCAATGTTTCTCATTATTTTCATTCACTGCTGGTTGTTTTGCTTTTTTTAAGTACGGTAACAGCCTCTTAATGTTTCAACACCAACAAATGTTAGCAGCATTAACATGTCAGTGCTAATATTTGCAAGCTCTGGCCAACTAAGACATTTCCAAAAGCAAGCTAGCCAAAGCAGATCTGAGCATGAACTGAGAGAAGTTTCTATCCTCCCTGGTTTTTTTTGTGTGTGTGTGTGTGTTTTTTGTTGGTTGGTTGGTTGGTTGATTTGCATTTGTCAAAGGAGGACCAGGAAGGTGATGGACTGATAAAGATCACAACTAATGTGGGTGTTCCTCCACTATTTTCATTGCTTCTTGCTCTCCCCCATTCCTCCCTATTGTGTTGAATACCAAAACCAAGATTACAAGCATGTTTACATTGTGCACAATTTCACAAAATATTTTAGCAGTTTCAAGCAATGGAGATATATTTTAAATAAACAAATGGTACTCTGTGCATTGCCACATAAATAATAAATATACTCATCCCTATTTATAATTCCCACTCACATCTCACAGGGGTATCAGAATGGCCTTGCCCCACTTCTTATGTACTAGATTTTGCTGAAGCTTTATCACTACAAGGCATTCTGGGCAAGCTTTCTCTTCTATGTCCAGGACAGGGTGTTCTGCTTTCACTGACTATGGTTTGGCTGAGTTTCCATCGGCAGTATAGAATGATATGTGGCTGCATGCTTCTGTTTCAAAAGGGAACACACACAGTTTTAATGTAGCTCAGAGTGACTAGGACCTGGCTCTTTCCCCACATTGCTTCTATAAAATGTTCATCAGTCCAAGTCATGGGATATCAACACAAGATTAATAATTCTAAAATGTAAAAATCCAAGGAGATGTCACCCTTAAGTACATCCTTATCTGTACATCTATTGTTCTCTACACATCTGCTAGGCACACATGAACTCTTAATCTATCAGTTTCTACACCTCATTCTCAGCAGAAGTCTTGAATATAAAACAGCCTATAACAAAGTTTAAAACATGGTATTACATCATTTTAGGTAGCCAAGCCTGCTACATTTAAATGTTAATTACTTACTACGCTGGAAATGGCACTAAATTTAGGTGGCTCCAGAGACATGCTTGGTCTACATCACACTCCCCAACACCATCACACCTTGCTACCTTAAGGTTGCAGCAACCCTTACTAGATAAAGTAAGCCTGTGTAAGCCACATCGAGTCCTGCGGGAGATGCTAGCGGGGTACAAATAAAGTTATAATAATAAAGTTATAATAATAAAGGTGAAAGGCTTTTAGGTAATGTATGTAAAGGCAATGTGCATAAAGGTAACGTGTGTAAAGTAAGCAAGAAGGTGACTGCTGTAGCAAACTGTGGCTGTTCTTTCCTGTATCTGCTGCCCACAGCCCGCACCTAACTTCTGAATCATTTTACACCCACCTAATTACCTTGTTAAACTGACTACATCATGCAATAAGAGTTGCTTTATATATTTGTCATGACCGCTATAAAGTTAACCAAGACAGCTGTGATTCAGCAAGAAAATTAGAAAAGTTTCTAGCTTCTTCAATTGATAAATTTTAGGAACAGATCCAACTTTCAAAAACTGTATCTCCAGGTATTCTAATGAAAGCTAGCTTGATGACCTAATTACATGCATTTTGGAAAATTGTAGAATAATGTGTTAGTTATGGAATGTCCTTCTATGAGTGAATAACTTGCAATGCTAACACGTCAAACAAAAGCAACCCATGTAATTTAGGTCTACATTTCTTACTAAATGACTTGGTTCAGTGAGGATAAGTCAGAGGCAGCATTTAAACACAACATTTCTCTATCACACTGCCCGACGAATGAAATACCAAGCGATTATTTCAAGTATTCCATAACATTGCTATGTACATCCTTCAGATCCAGGTTATAGAGGATAGTTTCCATATATATGTAAACACACTCTTTATACTAAGCTACTCAGACTCTCCTAGACATCTTTGGAGAGGGAGTCCATGAAATAGAAAGTTGGCTGAAGGAGGCTTTGGTTAGATTGAGCATGGTTCTTCTTATGTTCTTGGATACATGGATGTGCAAAGAGTGGAGAGATGGGGAAAATAGAATCCAAAATGTTTGTGCTTAAGTTGAAGATTCATACACACAGCAATATTTGCAATTACAGTAGAGTCTTGCTTATCCAACATAAATGGGCCAGCAGAACATTGAATAAACAAAAATGTTGGATCATAAGGAGGGATTGAGGAAAAGTGTATTACACATCAAATTATGTTATGGTTTTACAAATTAAGCACCAAAACATCATGTTTACAACAAATCGACAAAGCAGTTCAATACATAGTAACGTTATGTAGCAATGACTGCATTTACAAATTTAGCACCAAAACATTGCAATGTATTGAAAATATTTACTGCCTAGAGAAACAGCTGTGGATCTGGGCAGGAGGCAGACTGCGTTGGATAATACAGAACATTGGATGAGCAAAGGTTGGATAAGCAAGACTCTACTGTATGTGCATATGCACACGCACATGCGCGCACACACACACACATTATTTTGACTTTTAAAAAAATCACATTAAACTTTCAAGTCATTTGTAATATCAATGATAAACTGAGTATTATGATAACTGTTCCAAATTAGCACGCATGCTATCAGTAAGGTTACACTACAATTATGTATATCCTATTGATTCAATGGGGCTACCCAATTTGGGATTCACTCATCATCAATAGTGGTACAAGTTTAGGTTGGAGATGGGTTTAAGAAGGATAATCAATGACATGGTGATGGCTTGCAATGCAAGCGTAATTCAAAACCATTAAAACAGTGTCCTGGGCTGTACCCATCATTAATCTTTAGTGGAATATTTGCCTTGCACTGCCCGAAGAGGCAAGAAACCTAAAAAGTCAACTGCTAACAGCCTTGTTTGTGTGAAGAGAGAGAGTAAAGACACAGCACTCACCTCATCCTGGGTACTCCTAATCTAAATAATGCATTTGTGTAAATCCCATTGTAAGATCTGCCTCCACTATTTCAGGAGGGAGCAACGCAAAGAAGTATGCTTAACAATAGTTGCATAGGGAAATGCTACATAAATAATTGCCACTTCTTCCTTCTTGCTGTATCAAAATGTACTCGGTCTTATCTGCAGCATTTTTGAAATGTGACATGACAGGGAAGTTCAGAAAGCTAAATGCTAGATAATGGTTAGCAAACAAATGACATTGGTTTTTACATTATTTCTTTAATCACTTTAACCCTTGTTGCAACAGAAAGCATAAGGCCACAGTAATTCAACGGCTTCTTTTGTGATTTGCCTTCCATAAATATGCACCAGTCTGTATTTGAAAAGCTGAAGGAGGCCGCAAGCTTGCTGGACATTTATCATGGCCTGTTCCCTATGAACAAGCAAATACTTTAGCTGAATAGCCCATTAGCAATCATTGTCAAATACAGAATGCAAGGTGCTTGGATGTGACCAGCCTGCAAAGTAGAGGACGCTGCCCTGAGCTTTGCATGCTATCTACAGCCAAAATGGATCTTTTGCTATAGATTTCTGAAGGTTAAGTTGGGACAATGGAAAACATTGCAGCGCTTAAAGACTTCATACACTTACACAAATATATTCAGCTCTTTACCGCGCATTTGTTAAAACCGCAGCAACTTGGAACAACTTGTCAATTTGGGTTTGGAAGTACTGTTATGGGTCAAAAATTGTTTGAAAGAGCCTTGACAGAGGGGAAAATGTGCAGGGCAATTTGGAGAATTTTACCCGTCGGCTTACTCAGAATATGCCAAAACCCAAAGCATGGCGACCCACAAGAATAACAGATTACATCTAGTCTGGAAGTGTCAACATGTGGATTTTTGCCAAGCTTACCCCATGATCTACTCCACTAAGAACTTGGATTTCCTTGCATGTTGCTTTACAATTCAACGCTCTTAGTCTTCCATGCATACAGCCGGGTGATAAACTTGGCAGTTCTCCTCTGTTTTAGAGAGCTCAGTATACAATAATAGCTTGTGGTTTCTTTTTCCTTTATAGGCTTTTTTTACAAACTGTGAAGCATCTAACAAGTAGAAGTAAAAGTTATGTCTCAAAGTACATTAAAGTACATGTACGGAAGAACACATCACTTTGAACCTTTCTTTTCTTACTTTCACAAGTGCTATCGGAACCTAAGGGTATATGACAAAACAGCAGTAAACTTCCTTTAAGATGGTGCTAATTCCACTGATGTACAGATGGATTTTGTCATTTTTCTCTGTCCACCCCCCCCCCAACCCCAGAAACATAGAAATAAGAAATCAAAAAAGTAATTTTCTAGAAGAATCATGTGGCCAAGGAAGTAGGACAATGTGGAATGTTTATTTTAGCTTCTCGTGTGGAGTGCGGGATCGAGAGCTCTGTTTGAAAGATGGCAGAAATCAAAAGCCTTCTCTTTTCTTTTCAGATAACCTCTGCACCACCTAACCCTCCGCTCTCTGTTCTTTGCCAGCATGGCCCTGCCTGAATCCCAAATAGATTAAGGAAACAAACTCCCAAGTGCAGCTAATCCTACAGAATGGGTGTCGCTCTTAGACCAGGAGTTAAAAAGGAAAATCTTCTCTATCTGAACAACTGCAGTGATCCGGAGTTTTAATCAGGCCAAATCTCAGCAATAAAAAAGGCAGTAAATGAAATCTACCTTTACCATATTATGCTCCACCAATGAGCAAGAACTGAGCAGCTTTTCTTTACTGCCTTAACCAGCCTGGCCACAAGTAGGCCTTTCATACTTCCTAATCCCAGCCCCCAAATTGAGTCCCCCCTTCAGTTCCCACATAATACCTTGCAGCCCTGAAGCAAGGCCCTTGGTTTCTACATCCCTTTCATAGACGTGTCATTTCTAACATCAAGCTAATCTATATGTTGCCATGGTATCCCCATTTATCTGCCTTTACATCTTATGAGCTGCATGGATTTACCACATTATTTTTATCTGAAAGACAGAAAATGGTGGTTTTATTGCCATACAATCAGATTACCGCTGCTAGTTTCTCTATGCCTTTTTACCATACTTCAATCAAAAGGGATCACTTTCTTTATACCCTGCCCTTGATTTACATTACATCTGTAAAGGCCTAGTCTGGGTTGTAATCCCCTTATTAACTAGGAGCAGGGTTGATTTGCCTAAAAATAAAAGCAAATTGTGTCAGACCTTTTCACTTTGTTTTTGATTCGGAACTACAAAATGGATTACTAAAGAAATCTTCAGAGTTCACACGGCCGCTATACTACTGAATTTAAAATGAGAATTAAACAAGTTAAACAAGGGGGACGGTGTCAACGGTTTACATTTTCCATTATGGCTGAAGGGCTGAATAGTGTTATGCCTTTGTGTGCACTAGCTTTACAAAAAAACAATGAAGCCGCAGGAGTTTTGTTCCCAAGGAGTTCTTAACACTGTCTTTGGCCTTCACCCCTCCTGTCTACTTTACATTGGCCATATACAAATTAGAGGAATCTCTAACTTGGAAATAAGAAAAGGTGTTCAATCTTCAGCCTGATAAGTATAGTTATTACAGTCCTCTTACTTTAATCAAAGTACTTTAACCAGGTAATCCCTCTTCTTAACTTAACATCTTCCTAGCACCACGGCACAAGGTCTACAGAGAAAGCTAAAACAATGTGTAAAATTCAACAACAACAAAACATATATATATATATATATATATATATATATATATATATATATATATATATGAATGTTTTGTCTACTTCTTTATCCTCAAAGATATCCTGTTAATTCTTTGCATCAGGTAAGGTATAATTAACCTGGGTTATTTAAGAATAGATTCTTATCCATCTTGATTTTTGTTTTGGGATTTTTCAAAAAAGATTCTCTAAATGTCATTCCATCACACTATGAGGATTTCTCCCCAGGTGATATGCAAACAAAAGTCCTACTAAAATTAATGTTTAATGAGCAGGGAGTATATTATAACTGTTGTATTCTGGCTGTTTATGTCCCTTTAAAAAAGAAGAGGAGGGAGTGCATTTTTTTCTGATTTCAGCCTGAGTCAGACACTACCTGTCTTACAGCAATTACTGAACTATGAGTTGTTTTACTTTATAAGGCACAAAGATAAGAGACTTAGAGATAATTGGTATAAATATAGCAATTATGCTACCAAATGACAGACTGTGCAAAAAAGGGGGGAAACAAGAATGAATCTAAAATCTAGGGGTTTGCTGTAAGTAAGGTTCATGTCGGGGGGGGGGGGTTCACCCAAGTCTCGCTCTTTTTCAATGGCTGGCCCCCAGATAGAGTTGATCCATTAAATTAATGGAATTTTATGTTAACCGGTGGATCAAGCAACTGATTCTATAGTTCTGCTATAGTTAAGACTGGTCATTGGATTCAGGCCTTCGTGTCTAGCAGCATTTAAAGGCTGCCATTTGGAAGCATTCCCAATTAAAGACAGAGACACTGAGTAAACATTATAGAATTGTGATGCACAAACCTTTCACTTTGATCAGCAACTAGCAAAAGTATACTCTACCCGAAATCCGAAGAGACGTGTTTCCATTGTATATTGAGTTCAACAAGCTGCAATATATATTTTTGGCCGCTATAGGAAAGTGTCTTTTGCCTTGGCCTAGAGTACAGGCCTCTCTCCGATGAAGTAAAACCAATGAGGAAAGTAATTATGAAGCTCCTGCTGTTTAGCCCATGCGGGAAAAGAACCTTAAACATTTCGAGGCATCCCACATATTTTCCCAGTGTAAGAAGGAGACACAATTATTCTATTATAGGCTTCTAGCACATAGGGAAGCACCAAACAATTCGGATTGGTATCTAGTGAGAGAATCAGTCCCAACCATCTTTATAGAGTATATACGCCATATTATGTTTGTCTAACATTAAGTGAGGATTAAGCAGTAAAGCTCCAAGATTCCAAAATAAATCCTTGCCAACAAGGAAAGATACCATAAATATTGCAAGGCAACATTTTGGCAGTTCTTCATGCTCCAGTAGGTTCAGTTTTCTTGTGAAACAAGATTGTCCATTACTTATAGTTTATCATTCTGACAAAATGGTAGGAATGGGGGATGTGAAGGCACTAACAATTCCTCCCCTGGTGCTCTGTTCCCCTTTCTGTACATTAAAACCGACAAGATTAACCCAAACGCAAATTGCAGAGCACAGTTCAAGGGGATATTCATTGGAAGTGAATGTGCATTTGTTTGCCTACCAGAAAAAAAATAAAAAAGAAAAGAAAAGAAGAATTTCACAAACAAATGATGAGGAGCAGGCTGTTTTATGCCACCGAAAAGGCTGCTCAAACAGGGCCATCCATTATAGGCTATTTTATCAGTCTCTGACAGCTTTAGTGTTTATTCAAACTAACTGTGGCTGATTTCATGTGTAATAGGTTATCATTGGAGATATTACTAAGCTATTTGTTTGCTTTCCTTTAGTTAAATGACATTTAGTTAAGGAAAAGAGGCCCACTGTGGGTGAGAAAAGAAAAATTATTTGCTGACAGGGCAAATGCCCGCTAACAAAAGGAACCTTAGATTGCCCAACACTATTGAGAAGTAGAGCTTCATGTCCTTCACACCTAAAGCTACTAAATTGCAACTTAGGGGTTGTAGCATGGAGTTGGGCAGTTCTTATTTGTTGACTCCAGAAAACAAGTGACTAAGTATGTAAAGTAATCTCTCTATTGACAAGAATGGATTTTGGAAATACCATTCATTGATGGATGTCACTTGCTTACACAAGAGTTTGTTTTACTAGGCTTCCTTACAATCTAGTTTTCCGAGGTCAGAAAACTCACAAAAGAGACATCTCAGTAAGGTATTATTTCCCAACTAACTTTATGATCATGGTTCTTGTGCAATATTTTAACAGAACAGTTTTATGGTGGACTTATTAAGTTATTGCTTCAGATAAATATAAATGACATCCATCCCCCTTTCTCACTCTCCTTTCCTGGCACCATTGAAAAATTAAAGGCGCTAAAGTGACTCAGAGCAGTTTTCATTTAGTAGAGTAGGCCGTAAAAGGCCCAATGTGAAAAGAATTTACATCACTTTCACAGATGTGGTATGAACCTACTAAAATTCTTCTTTAATTACCAACAGATGTGTAAATAGAAATAATTACTTATCTTCAGTAAATAAATGCAAATGGTGCATAGAAATTTTGCTCTCTCTCTCTCTCTCTCTCCCTCCTAACAATGAAAGGATCTCATAACACAACCCCACTGCTTTGTTTACGAAGAAACAAGTCTTATCCTGCTATCAATGTTCTGGCTAGGGACTCCTGAGAAGTGGAGAAGGGAGACTAGTTTCATTCCACTACAAAATCATTCATTCTTCAGGTAAGGAGCATCTGAAAATAAACTATGTTCCTCAAAAGTGAAGGTCACTCCCATTCCCCATTCCCTCCCAAGGGAATAATATCGCTAATGCATTTACAAATATATGGAAAAGCGCAGGAATGAGGTATGCCTGAATTGATTAATTTACGGCCCCTTCCACGCAGCTGAATAAAATCCCACATTATCTGCTTTGAACTTGAATATAAGGCACTGAGGACTCAACTAACCTAGTTCAGATATTGTGGGATTTTCTGCCTTGGTTATATGAGTTATATGGCTGTGTGGACGGGGCCTCAGAAAGTTGGCATCACTTCAAAAAGAAGTGATATATTTAAAAGTGATATATTTAGATTGGGAAAAAATAGGGTTTACCAATTAAGTTAAACTTGTTAGCAGTATTTCAGGGCAGGTTGTTGCCCTTGTCACTGCTGTTGATTTTACTCAAATTAATGTACACAACAGAAGGAAGTAGCAACATAGAACCCCCTACTTTAGGGACAAAGCCTTATATTACATGGCAGACAAGCCATTTAAGGTGGGAAATGAAAGTTGTAGATTAATGCATTGGGCAAGTCAAGTCGCAAAGGCAGGTTAGGCCTTGGAAGGGAGTAGAAGCAATGGCCAGCGCCTGGGAGATATTGTTACATATTGGAAGAGTGACCTCTGTAGGAATAAAGCAATCACTAGACTGCAGCGGCAAGCAGGGAAAATGCCTTTCTCCTCTAAGGCTAAACTTAATGCTACCCAATATGCAACACTAAGACTTCCCCCACGGAAACACATACACACACACACACACACACACAGTGAATAAGTTATTCTGCTTCTCTGAAACAAATTTTATTCTATATGTCTAAGACATAAACTGAACATCCAGGCTTTTACTGGGTTGGAAGGAGTGCTATAAGAAGCTTGAATCCACAACATGCACAGCCATGTCTTTGTATTCCTGTCTAGGGAGGAAAGAAAGCACCACTAAATTGTGCAAGACTAACATGATCCTGCTAAAAATGGCCCAGGTTCTCACATTTTGAAAATGCAAACCAATGAATCTTCTTTGCTTCTCCTTGTTGAAAACTATGGGCCTCAAACCCGCCTGAAAGCCCCTTTTCCCTCAGGGAACAGCAAGGAAATTAATCTAATGGCACCCAAGGGATAATGATAGAGTTGGAAAGTGATTTCTCAAAGCTCCTGGATGCAAATTCCAAACTTCTGTTATTTCGGCTAGATTCTATGGAGCCTGTGAGTAATATACAGCACACCTCACTGAAGAGGCATTTTGCACTTGTGAGGAAGGCCATTTCCCCAAAGCGGAGTTGTTCACTTAAAGGCATTTTAACAGCCGTTTAATCATGCTTTATACAAGAGCCTATACTCAATTCACTTCCAAGCAACCTTGTGGGTTTTATGAGCAAGCCGATGTGCTTGTTTTCAATAAACTATGTCCTACAAACCCATTAAAAGAAGCCTCCCTTATCACAGCTCCTTAAAAGATATGTCCTCTAGTAAGACTGTTAAGGCACCTACACTGATTTATAGACAAACAGAGAGAAATCTTAGTTTGAGGAAGTTCTCCTAGATTTGTGAGATTAACTTTCCAGGAGAACAAAACACAGAACTCTCTCTCTCTCTCTCTCTCTCTCTCTCTCTCTCAAAGTAGGTCTTCCTTTCTTCCAAGCTGTTCAGGGAAAGACCTTTTATGCTCTTATCTATCCTCATTCAGTCACACAGCCCTGTACTGAAGATCACAACTTTATCTTATGAGGAAAGCCAAATTAACATGCTAAAAAGCGACAAAAGGATCTTGAATTCCAAAGTCCTACACAACTCCCACTTTCTGCTTGCATTGCATCAGCTGGTTCTAGAGAAACTCTTGTCTCTCAACCCACTCCTGGAGCAGCAGTTCTGCGTGGAGGGAGGCCACGACCCTGGTGGGCGACCCACGCAGCCTTCACAGTCTTGGCTCTGCCTGGACTTGAAAAAAAAGAGGGCAAGGCCTGAGAAAGTCCTCCCTGGGCTCAGGCTTTCGTGACTCAGCCACCTGATTCTTGGAAGGGATCTCTGCAAATGTGCAAAGGAGTGCCGAAGCTCCTCTCCTGCCTTTCCTAGATGCCTCCCCAGGAGGAAGGGGAACAGGGGCCTAGTATTGTCACAAAGTGTCTAAACTTTGGCTGGTCCAATTTTGTGTGTGTGTGTGTGTGTGTGTCACGAGTGCCTTGAGAAACTACAAGTTTCTTTTGGTGTGAGAGAATTGGCTGTCTACAAGGATGTTGCCCAGGGGATGCCTCAATGTTTTACCATCCTGTGGGAGGCTTCTCTCATGTCCCTGAATGGGAAGCTGGAGCTGACAGATGGGAGCTCACCCTGCTGTCGGAAGTGGCTTGAGAAACTGCAAGTCGCTTCTGGTGTGAAAGAATTGGCCATTTACAAGGATGTTGCCCAGGGGATGCCCGCATGTGTTACCATCCTCTGGGAAGATTCTCTCATGTCCCTGCATGAGAAGCTGGAGCTGACAGATGGGAACTCACTCCACTCCCTGGATCCAAACCGCCGACATTTTGGCCAGCAGTCCTGCCGGCACAAGGGTTTAACCCATTGTGCCACGGGGGCTCCAGCTGGCCCAATAGACCTGGCCCAGTGCTACAATTATGCAGTGGGAAAACCTTTTGCCTACAATGCTCCCCAATCCATTCATAGGTGGATCAGGCCCAGTGCTACCATTACGCCATGGCAAAACCCATACTTATACACACACACCTTTTCCCCACAATCCTCTCCAATCCATTCATAGAATCTTGACATTCCACAATCTTGTGACTTGGGGATGGAGGGAGGGGGGCATGGATTTCCCTCTAAACCAGGCATTATCAAACTGCGGCCCTCCAGCTGTTTGGGCCTCCAACTCCCAGAGGCCCTAACGAGCTTGTTCAATTGTCAGGAATTCTGGGAGTTGAAGGCCCAAACAGCTGGAGGGCCGCAGTTTGAGGATGCCTGGTCTAACAAAGGATGGGGTCTTGGGGATAAAGCCCCCCCCCTTTTTTTCTAGGCCTGGGGGAGAGCGTTGGGCAGTGGGGGGGTCTCCTCCTTCTCTTGAGGTTTGTACTGAACCGGACGGCCATCTGCCGGGAGTGCTTAGACGGTGCGTTCGGGCTGTCTGGCCCTTGGGCGCTCTCTCTCTCTCTCTCTCTCTCTCCCGGCGAGGGGATCCGGCGCGGAACCCCCCGCGGCGGCGGCGTCGCACTTACTTGGAGTTGGAGGAGTTCCAGTAGATGGGCTCCAGCACCAGGGAGCTGGCCAGCGCCGTCCGGCAGAGCAGCACCCAGAGGGCCCAGCAGCAGCGGCCCAGCGGGGAAGGCGCCCCGCGGCGAGGAGGAGGCAGAGCAGGAGGGAGCGGCGGCATAATGGTCCCCCCGAGGAAGCCGAGACGGAGGCGGCAGAGGAGGCGCGCCCGCCCGCGATCCCCCCGGAAGGAGCCTCCCTCGCAGCCACAATCCCGGGTTAGAGAGTCCCGCGCGCCGCCATCGGCCCTCGAATGGACGGGAGGAGAAGAAGCCAAGGAGGAAGGAAGGAAGGGAATGTGCCCTGCGGTCCTGTCCCTCCGAGAAAGACGCCACCAGCCTCCCTTCGCCGCTCCTAATAATCCACCTGGAGAAGACCCAAAGGCAGCAGTAGCCCGGAGGAGGCGCCGCACCGGCACCCGCGGGGCCCCATCCTCCTTCTCTTCCTCCTTTTCCTCAGAGGAAGGCAGAGAGGGATCCGAATATCCTCCAAGGACGCCCAAGAGCAGCAAGAGACGGGTCCTCCCAAGCCCTCGACGCGAAAGGCTCCTCCGGCGGCGGCGGCGGGCTCCCTGCGCCCGCGTTGGAAACCAAGCCAAGCGCTTCCCCTCAAAAGCGCCCTCCTTGAGGATTTCGAGGGGTTTTTTCCCCCACGCGCTCTTTTTCGCCCTCGCTGGATTGCTTGCTTTCTTTGCTCTCCCCCCTCCCGCGAGGCTTGGCTTCCTTCTTCTTCTTCTTCTTCCTCGAGCTCCGAAGGCGAGAGTGAGCTCCTCCGAGTCGCCGCTCTCGCGCCCGGCCTCCGCGCTATAAACGCCGCCGCCCCCCTTCCCTTGGCAGCGCGCGCGCTGGTTGGGTGGCGCCGCTGTCACTTAAGGCGCACCTCGCTCCCGGAGACAGGCGCCCTTCGCCCGAAAGGGGCGGGACTAGGAGGCAGGCAGGCAGGCAGGCAGGCAGGGAGGGAGGGAAGAGGAGGAGGCAGGTAGCGCGCGCCCCTCCATGCCCAGGCGCGCGCAAAGAGGGGGGGCACGGCTTGGGGGTCCCGAAAGGAAAGAAAAGTCGCTTTCAGATCTATATGTGTGTGTGTGTTGGCACATATTTGTATGTATGTATGTATGTATGTATGTATGTGTATATTGAGAAATAGATTTCTTTCTTGAGAGAATGCAAGTCGCTTCTGGTGTGAGAAAATTGGCAGTCTGCAAGGACGTTACCTAGGGGACACCCAGATGCTTGATGTTTTTATCATTCTTGTGGGAGGCTTCTCTTATGTGACCGCATGGGGACCTGGAGCTGACAGAGGGAGCTCAACCTCCTCTACCCGGATTCGATGCTGGCACAAGGGTTTGACCCATTGAGCAACCGGGGTCTCCTGATAGATAGATAGATAGATAGATAGATAGATAGATAGATAGTTGTGAATTTTCCGGGCTGTCTGGTCATGTTCCAGAAGCATTCTCTCCTGACGTTTCGCCCACATCTATGGCAGACATCCTCAGAGGTTGTGAGGTCAGTTGGAAACTAGGCGAGTGGGTTTCATATCACTGTGGAATGTCCATTGTGGGAGAAAGAACTCTTCTCTGTTGGAGGCAAGTAACACCTCCCAACAAAGGATTCCCCTGGGCAGGAAGCAGCCAGGCTTTGAAGCTCCAAGGCTACTCAATGCTAATCAAGCTGCAATATTCACACTTTTCTCAAACAGACGAGAGCTCTTTCTCCCACCCTGGACATTATTCTGCAGATATATAAACCCCACTTGGCGAGTTTCCAACAGACCTCCCAACCTCTGAGGATGGCTGCCATAGATGCAGGCGAAACGTCAGGAGAGAATGCTTCTGGAACATGGCCATACAGCCCAGAAAACCCCCATCAACCCAGTGACTCCGGCCATGAAAGCCTTCGACAATATGTGTATTTAAAGGAGGTTTGAAACGCACACCCGTGTTGGCACGCTCACACGTTTCAAAGCATATCCAGATTGACATTGGACTCTTCTAAAGAACACAAAAACTCCAGTTATAGTTGCATGCAACCCGCACCATCCCCTCCCAAGCCTCACCCAGCACCGTGTCCCTCTCTCCCCATGGCACAGAAACTGATGGCACAGGAGCCTCCCTGTTGCAGCTCTCGCCTTTCTGCTTCCTTGGGAATAAGCCCCTTTAGTCTCAATGGGATGGAACTCAAAGAGATTGGCTCAGCTGGAAAGGGAAGGTTGTGGTTGGGACCCCCCGCGGGTCTTCCTTGACTTTTTGGAGGCCCTCCAAAGGCGGCTTTTACATAACCTCCCAATGGATGTGTAGCCTTCCCCCTCCCCGCGTTTCCTCTGCTTTTCTAGTTCCTCCCTGGTCGTAGCTGTTGGCCGGCTTGACCCTGAGATAGCCGGGCCTCTCCTGTGGAGCCGAGGCCTAAAATGGAGTCCCTAAAGACGCAAGGGAGAGAAAGGCCCCGGGAGGGAAAAGACGCGCCGAGCCCCATCGCCGCCGCCTTTTCGGCGAAGCTGGCCGGCCTCGCGGGCGCCATCCATAGAGCCACAGCGCCCACTAGCGGCGGACGCGGAAAGCGCGGGCGCTCGGGGAAAACATCCTCTGAAGATCCTGACGCCACTTTGCCTTGGAAGATTTTCAAATTCATTCTTGCGCTTTCCAAAGACGGGACGGAACTGGATCACGAGCCGCCTTCGATCTCTCTCTTCCCCTAAATCGTCCGATGGAGACAAAACCCGAACTAAATGCGTCCTATACATTATGAATCACAAATGTAATGGGTTTCCGGGATGATCTCAATTTAATGCATGGTCAGGTATCCAAAACATCACACAATTGCTCTGTATTATGCGAAAGACGCGCAACATACGCTCTTAGGGCCATTCATTTGAAAACAATTGCGACCAACAGACTTTACAACCTCTGAGAATGCCTACCACAGATGCAGGCGAAACGTCAGGAGAGAATGCTTCTGGAACATGGCCATACAGGCCGGTAAACTCACAGCAACCCAGTGATTCCGGCCATGAAAGCCTTCGACAAAATGCGACCACCTTTCCCAACACGATTTTTTGTTCTCTGCGGGGCGTTTCAAGCGTCTGGAACCAGAGAAAGTGGGAGAAAAAAAATATTTTTTGAGGCGCATTTATGGATGGAAATTTTACCTTTTCCTTGAATCAAAACACGGCGGAAAAAGTCACAGCCGAGAACCTCTAAATTAATACTTCCTCGATCATGAAGTGGTGATAAGACAAAGAGAAACTCTCCAGACAAAAACGAGCGACTGGGAAGAATGAGAAAGGGGGACCGGTTGGGTTTCTATTTTCAAAAAGGACAAGAATGTCCTTTCTTTTCGGAGGAAATTGGGGGAAATGAAGCCCCCCCCCCCTCCCCAAAAGCGGCGCAACTTGGCAAGAAGCGAGACCGCCTCGTCGCCTTCCTGGGCTTTGGTCGTTTAGGACGCATCTACACTGCAGAATTATCGCAGTTTGACACCACTTTAACTGCCGTGGCTCAATGCGATGGAATCCTGGGAGTGGCAGCTATTTAACTCCCATGCAAAGAGGCCCAGGGAAAGTTCCTGTGAGTTTTCCGGGCTGTGTGGCCATGTTCCAGAAGTATTCTCTCTTGACGTATTCTCCCCACATCCTCAGAAGTTGTGAGATCTGTTGGAAACTAGGCAAGTGGAGTTTATATATCTCTGGAATAATGTCCAGGGTGGGAAAAGAACTCTTGTCTGTTTGAGGCAGGTGTGAATGTTGCGTTTGGCCACCTTGATTAGTTTTGAACAGCATTGCAGCTTCAAAGCTTGGCTACTTCCTGCCTGGGGGAATACTTTGTTGGGAGGTGTTAACTGCTCCTGATTTTTCTTGTCTAGAATTCCCCTGTCTTCTGAGTGTTGTTCTTTATTTACTCTCCTGATTTTAGAGTTTTTTTAAAAATACTGGTAGACAGATTTTGTTCATTTTCATGGTTTCCTCCTTTCTGTTGAAATTATCCACACGTTTCTGGATTGCAATGACTTCTCAAAGCCTTGAAGGCTATTCAATGCTAATCAAACAGTAAATAAACAAAGAGCAACACTCAAAAACAGGGGGATTCCAGGGAAGTATCAATCAGGACCAGCTAACACCTCCCAACAAAGGATAACCCAGGCAGGAAGCAGCTAGGCTTTAATGCTGCGAGGCCATTCAGTGCTAATCAAGCCGGCCAATTGCAACATTCCCACTTGCCTCATGCAGAAAAGAGTTCTTTCTTCCCAACTGGGCATTCCACCGATATATAAACTCCTCTTGCCTAGTTTCCAACAGATCTCACAACTTCTGAGGATGTGGGCAAAACATCAGGAGAGAATGCTTCCGGAACATGGCCATACAACCCGGAAAACTCACAGCGACCTGATTAAAGCCTTCCACAAGACAGGCTCAGGGGAATCCAAAAGAGGCTGAGTTTTTGTTTTGTTTTTCCAAACTTGGGTAAAGAATATAAAGAAGCATTTCTAATCGTATTGTTTCAAGTATTTGCGGGGGTCCCGAAATGTTTCCTTCCAAACAGTTTTCTCTTCGAGATCAGGACTTGAACGATGTGCCCCACCTTTGTTTGTTTTCCTTTCCCGGGAAAAAGAAGGAAAGCGGGGAAAGAAGAAGGCGAGCAGACTCGGCGGTGGCTCTTTCCAGGCTATTTCTGCCTCCTTCCAGCCCTCTGGTCCAGGCGGAAGTATTTTTAGCCCCTGGGGGCTATTTGAGGCACTCCAGATGCGAAGGGAGAGCCTTCCTCCTCCTTTGACAAGATTGACTCTGATTCCGGAGTTGGGAACAGGAGAGAGGAAAGGCGAGGGAAGCTTCTCCTCTCTCCACGGCCACTCAACGCCAAGCCCCAGAGTTCTGGATCAGCAGTCCTTTGGGAAACGTTTGTGTTGCTGTCCTGTTCCTGAGGGTCCACTTAGACCATTCATGGGCCAATGTGGGCCCTCTAGGTGCTTTGGACTCCAACTCCCACCATTCCTAACAGCCTCGGGCCCTTTCCTTTCCCCCCTCAGCCGCTTAAGGGGGGGGGGGGGAAGGAAGGAGCCCGAGGCTGTTAGGAATGGTGAGAGTTGGAGTCCAAAGCACCTGGAGGGCCCCAATTGCCACATACCTGATCTACACAGAATTAATGCAATTTGACAGTACTTCAACTGTCAATTTTGTGGACTGAAACGTTGATATTCCCCCGCCATTTCTGGGGATTCCTGGCTTAAGAGAAGCACAATATCCGAAATGCATTTTTTGTGTATGTATGGCAAACAATGCCCTCAATGGTGCCCAATCCTGTGAGCGTCCCTTTTTCTCCAAGGTGGCTTAGTCGACCCTTTCTGTTCAGGTTATGTCTCTCTCTCTCTCTCTCTCCTCCCTTCGTCAATTAAAGTTTCCCTTCTTTTTAAGTTATTCTTTTTCTGGGAAGAGAAACCCGAGTCCTAGCCAACCGCCTCCCCCCCCCCCCCCTTCCTTTCTCTCTCCTCTCTCTCTCTCTCTCTCTCCTAGCAAAGTTTCCCTGAGAGCCGGGCTGCCTGCCAAAGAAAGGCATGGGATCCTCTCTGAGACGCACTCGGTCTCTCTTTCCGATCCAGGAGATCTTGTTGGGCTCCCTGGGAGACCCGGCGTCGCAAAATGATCCACTCTGGGGCCTCACCTCGCGAGAAGAACCGGGCAAGTCGGCTCTACAGACGGAAAATGGAGGGCGGGGGGGGGGGGGGTTGGTGGGGGGGGGGAAAGCTTTCTGTTAATGAAATATTGCTACCGTTGGAAGTTTTCTTTCCTTTGTCAAAACCGGAGTTCCAAGCAGTGTGTGCCTTGCTTGATGGCGACCCTATGAGTTTCCTGGGTTTTCTTAGACAAGGGATACACCTCCTTCCCCTGAAATACGGGATGTTTCAAAAAGATGGTTTGAAAACCACTCTCTTTCTGCAATCATGAAACACCCAGGGAAGAAACTCTTACTGGTTGAAAGCGTGGGACAAACCCAGGCCCAGGAGCCGGATGCAGGATGCGGCCACTTGGTCTCTTTTTTCAAGCCTTCCTCTCTCACACTGTTCCTTCCTTCCTTCCTTCCTTCCTTCCTTCCTTCCTTCCTTCCTTCCTTCCTTCCTTCCTTCCTTCCTTCCTTCCTATTTCGTTCCTCCTTCCCTTCCTTTCTCCCTTCCCTCCCTCTTTCTCTCTCTTTCCCTTTCATCCTTCTTTCTTTTCCTCTTTCTTCCCCCCTTCCCCCCTCTTTCCCCTTCCTTCCTTCCTCCTTCCTTCTCTTTCGTTCCTCCATCCCTTCCTCTCCCTTCTCTTCCTCTTTCTTCCTCCCTCCTTCTTTCCTTTCCTTTCCTTTCATCCTTCCTTTCCTCTTTCCTCCATCCTTCCCCCCTCTTTCTCCTTCCCTCCACCCTTCCTTCCTTCCATCCTTCTCTTCCCCC
This sequence comes from Anolis sagrei, assembly GCF_037176765.1. NCBI lineage: Eukaryota > Metazoa > Chordata > Lepidosauria > Squamata > Anolidae > Anolis > Anolis sagrei. The sequence goes on along the minus strand of NC_090023.1, from coordinate 110,949,979 downwards.
CTCCCTTCTTATTTCCTTTCCTTTCCTCTTTCCTCCCTCCTTCCCCCTCTTTCTCCTTCCTTCCTCCCTCCCTCCCTCCCACCCTCCCTTCCATCCCTCCCTTCCTCCTCTTTTCCTTCCTTCCTTCTCTTCCTCCCTCCCTCTCTTTCTTCTATTTTCCTTCTGCCTTTCCTCTTTCCTCCCCTCTTTCTCCTTCCTTCCTTCCTTCCTTCCTTCCTTCCTTCCTTCCTTCCTTCCTTCCATAAATCCTTGTCTTCCTCCCTTCCCTCCTTCTCTTTTTCCTACCTCCTTTCTTCCTAGGGGATGTTTAGCTGGGAGAAGAAGAGCTAGAGAGGGAACATGAGAACCATGTTTCAAGATTTAGAAGGGTGTCCTATTGAGGAGGAGAGGGAAAACTGACTTTCTGCTTCTCTAGAGACCAGGGCACAAGGGAGCAATGGTTTCAACTGGCAGGAAAAGAGATTTGACTGAGAAGACTAGTAGGAAGAACTTCCAGAGAGTAGGAGCTGTTGGAGAGTGGCATAGGCTGCCTCAGGGTGTGGTGGGGTCTCCTTCTCTGGAGTTTTGCTGCAGAGGCTGTCTATTGGGAGTGTTCTGATTGTGCCTTCCTGCATGGCAGGGATTGGACTAGATGGCCCTTGGGGGGTCTCTTCCAGCTCTAGAATTCTAGGATTACATATCAAGAGTAGGCAATACGGGGCCTAATGGGAACACTTTTTTCTCTCCAGTCCACCATTTCATCCTGACCAAGGCTAATCCTTTTGGGATCCAAACGTTTCCTGTCTTTACTTCACTTTCTGTCTCCAAAAGAAAAGAGGAAGGGGAAGGGGAGGGAAGGGCAGGGAGGGGACTTGGGGAGAACCCCATCCCTTCTAGCCCACCCTGCTCCTGCTCCACATGCATCCCCCAAGTTAGAAAGTTTGCCCTTGCCTGCTCTAGATATCTCCTTCAGCATACAAACAACCTCTAGCCCAGGCATGGGTCCTCCAGGTGTTCCTAACATCCTGGGGCCTTTCCTTTTCCTTGCTGAAATGGCTGAGCAGGAAAAGGAAACGGTCTGAGGCTGTTAGGAATTGTGGGAGTTGAAGTCCACAACACCTGGAGGGGCGAAGTTTTCCATACCTGCTCTAGCCTCAGTTATTTGCAACACGAGACCTTATGAGATGTTCTCTGGGCCTTTCCACACAGCCACATCAAGGCAGAAAATCCCACAATATCTGCTTTGAACTCGGTTATCTGAGTCCACACTGCCGTATATTCAAGTTCAAAGCAAAACAATGTGGGATTTTATTCAGCTGTGTGGAAGAGGTCACAGTTTGCAGTTATTTATTACATTTGCTTTTGGCTCAAGATAGTTAATAAAGCATTTGTAGCTTCTTGTATAATTGTGACATGCTGTCATCCTGAAACAGACTGCTTTGAAATTGGGTCCATCATTGAAATTGGGTCCACCCTACAGCACTAGGCTTCCCAATCCAAGTACTAATCAGAGCTAACCCTTCTAAGCTTCCAAGATAATACAGAATCTGGCACCTCCAAGGTATTCAGGCTCCGGCCTTAAACCTGAACCTTTCCAAACTCTCCCCCTGCAGTTAAAGGCTTTTCCTTGCCTACAGATTACACCTTGTCTTTGCAGTTTAAACGAACCAAGTTTTTTAAAATCATGTCAGAAGCGACTTGCGCTCCTGGTGTGAGAGAATTGCCTGTCTGCAGAGATGTTGCCCAGGGGATGCCCGGATGTGTTACCATCCTATGGGAGGCTTCTCTCATGTCCCTGCATGGGAAGTTGAAGCTGACAGACAGGAGCTCACCCTGTCTCTCGGATATGAACCACCCAACCTTCAGGTCAGCAATTCAGACGGCACATGGGTTTAACCCATTGCACCACCATGGCTCTTGAGCCAAGTGATCAAAGTGTAGAAAGGAGTTATACCGGGACCTTGCTCAGCCAGCAATTCTGGGTCAGAAGCGCCAGCTATGAATCATTCTTGTCTGGATGCTTCCTCTAAAGTCACCGACTATCCTTTGAAATTAAAAGTGTTTATGGGATTCAGCAGATTTGCTTTTCTTCATCTGAGAATGAAGCAACTTCAAAACAGGGTATCATACAGAGAGCGTGGAACCTCCCTCTGGAAGTGAGGCACTATTTTTACTTCAATTTCAAGGTAAAATAAGGCAGGTGTACAACCTTTTTTAAAAAAGAAACGTTTAATGCAATCCCTGGGACTGACTATCTACTTTTTGGTAGCATCAGAGGAATAGGATCGGGGCCAGTTGCTTTGCTGGTTAATCTTTGGCTGCTAAACCTACATGCATCCATACAGACCCTCACTTTTCTGTTTTGCTTTGGAAATCTGATCAGCTTATCACTTGTTCTGGATTCCCAAATCCAGCAGCAGTCATTGTTGGAGAACTTTTGGGCTTTTCAATGCCCTTCCCTTGAACATAACCCTGTGATTCACCTTAAGTAGGTTTCCCTGTGAAAGCTGGAGGAGCAAAAATATTGCCTGTTTGCTCAATCTTGCCATGGTGTTCAATGAGACTTAGTGGGCACCTGTACTGCCATTTACCATTTGAAAGGTGAGGCACTGGCACACTTTGGCAGAGAAAATGAAAGGGATTTCAAATTCCAGCTTCCATGTTTCCATAGTATAGAGACACTAGTTAAAGTGATGTCAAACTACATTAATTCTACACCGTTGATGCGCCCTGCTTCTTCACACTGGGCTTTTGCAAGCACATACCAGTCGGTAGCCAGGGCTAGATGCCGCCTGAACTGAAGCTGCTTGGTCTCAAGTAAGGAGAGAATGTCAACTTTTAAAACAAAAATGAGGATCATGTTAAAAACCTCCACTATTACAGTGGAAAGATCCAGAGAAAGTGCCTGGGAAATAAGTTTAAGGAAGGCAGCTGCTCCTGAGACTGACCCACAAAACAGGAAAAGTCAGCAACAGAAAAATAATAAATTACAAAAGAATACTCCCCTTTGATTCAGCACATAGAATACGTTTCCCATCAACTACCCTTAGCCAGTTTCCTTCCTTAGTTCCCCAGTCGAAACAGAGGTACTAAAAGTTAATCAATATTAACTTTTTCAGACTTATTCATCAGGTGGCAACTGTTTCCATGTCTGGGAACAACTGCAGTAATCTGTGAAGGTTCCTTGGCAGTTATCCATATATTTTGATACCTTTATATGGAAACCAAGCACTGCTATCAGGACACCATCTCACTCTTTCATGTCATCCAATAGGGAAAAATGAACATGGAAAATGCAATGGTAGAACCAATCAACTGCCCATTTCAAACCACAGCAGTGTACTAGGAAACAGAACCCATCCCCACACAAAGAATCCATGTCATCTTTTTCTAAACCCTCCTCTTTGTCATATGCATTCATGTCAATTCTAATTTACAGTGGCCCTATCAAGAAGTTTTCTTGGCAAAAATGCTTTATTGGGAGAAATGTCTACCCTGGAAAGAGTTCAAGAATTGACAGAGGCCTTAAACATTTTTTCTGTGTATCTTTCCTTGTAACATGAAAATCCAAGAAGAAATAGGAAATTCCACATATATTTTGCTTAAGAAAGCTGATCAGTGATTGGACCACTTTGTTGTCCTGTTTATGAAGTGACATTTTCATTAAAGTAAACATTCCTGTCAAATTGTAAAGCGACCGTCGTGTGCTAGATTAATATGATAAGGACAATTTATCTTAATTATTGGTGTTTTTATTACATTTGTTGTTCTTGGGTGCCTTCTTGACAGGGTTTTTTTTTCCCTAGAGGGGTTTGCCATGGACTTTCTCTGTTGCCAAGAGTGTGACTTGCTCCACAACATTCAGTCAGTTTCTAGTTCACAGCAGATTTAAACCCCAATCTCCGAGCAGTCTAGTCCAGTACTCAAACTACTAAACTGTCCTTGCTCTTAGACCATATTTATATTTTCCCAAAGTTGGGATTCTGTCAGTAATATTGTCCTAAGCCACTGTAATGATTATTTGATGTACAATAAAAGCAGAGAAACAAGCACTGCTTACTTTTCTTTGTTGAGCAGCCACTTGCATTCAATCTATTTTTATTCACGGGAAGCCGTAAGTTCACTGTGGTCTACTGCTGGTGGGTTTTGCAATGTCTCAAAGAACACTATGCAAAAACCAGGACTTGTTTCTTTTAGCAGAAGCTGCAAAGTTATACAATATTCCTCTTCCAGTGTGGCATCAGTTCTTGGAACGGTTATGTTCTGTGTGTATACTAGCTGCTTTATGTAGTGTCATTGTTACAGGTTTTGATATGTTATGTCAACACTTTACTTTTAACCCAATACCTATTCCAATACAGAGTTTCCCTTTCAGTATTCTATAAAGGAAAAAAAAAATCAACCTAGCAAATTGTATGTTCTGGGATTCATGCCCCATCTTATGATGATCAGAAAGACTGCTCACTGGCATTTTGATTTAATGCAACATTTCTGTTGATGGAATAGAGGTGATTTTTCAGATTATTCCCTTATACCCCCTGAAAGTCTGCTCTGTGATAGTGGGGAGCCCTCACAACAGAATGGAAATGGAGAAAGAACAGTGCAACAATTACTCTTGTTTCAAGACCATCCTGAGCAAAACTCAGGGAACACTTGCATTAGTATGAAACGATTTCAGATCTAAGCTGTCAAATGCACTGAATATGTTAATGAGTCTATGCACCTTTCCACAAATTTACTATCCCTCCCTCTACAATATAATGCAATCACATTCTTTATTTAAACCACTGTTTCTCTAGGTATTTTGGACTTCTGCTTCCAGAAATCCCAGTCATCTTACCAATTGTTAGGAATTGCGGAAGCTAAAGCCCAGAACATCTGGAGGAGCACAGTCTGAGAAATTGATATAAACCATATCAGGGCACATAGATTAAAGCAAACTACTGAGACTTCAAACAACTTGACATTTCTAGGAATGTTTTGCTAGAATTTAAATAAATGTAGGTGGAATTAAGAGCAGCACAATTCTTACAGCAGTATTAATTTATTATAAACATTCTCAAAAATACTGACTGTTCAATGGTGTATTTCATCATTAACTTTTAATCTTGTATTCTGGGCAAGCAAAACAGGAAGTTGCTCCAGATCTGGACCACAGACTGGAAACCTGGCACAAAAGATATTACATATTTCCAAAACTAGAAGGGCACCATTACTATTTGAACCATTTTCCTTCAAAGCTGAAATAAGACATTAAAAATAAACCATGAATTCTTCAAATCTAGTAGATATAGTACATGACAGCTGAGCAAAACTCCATAACAGTTATGTTAGATGGATTAACCCTTAAGCCAGGCATAAAAAAACAGGGAAGAGGGATGTGCTAGAATTACTTGCACATCACCGGCTTTGCTTTCAGGACAAACTGCATTTGTTTTTATCATTACAATATCCATGAAAATTGCTCTCATTACAAAATTATTGTAATGACTGAATTGCAAGACTTGTCATGCCAAGAAGTAAGTGCTTCACACAGCATAGATCAATTCTACTGATCTAGTATCACATACTGTGACTATAACAGTGAACATATTCAGGATCACAGGAGTAAATATATTTGGATTTAGGGTAGACCAAAGGGGGGAAAAGTAAAGATCAAAGAAATGTGAAACTTGTTTAGAAACCTAAGGAAATTTTGACTTATTCTTAAAGTAATAAATACCATAAAATTACTTTTAAAAATGAAGAAAGTTTCAAGAAGTATGGACATATCATGAATCAGAAATTTCTCTAGTCAAACATGAAATAGTTTTCTTGATTATTGCCCGAGAGAGGGGGGAGGGGGAGAGAAAGAGAGAGAGAGAGAGAGAGAGAGAGAGAAAGGGAAGGCTGCTGATAAATAAAAGCTCAATTAAAATAAAACCACCACTGAACCAAAAACAGCCACTTAACAGTACAACTGAAGTAGTTGCAAATGTATGTGAAAGCCTGGAGCCGAAAGTATGAAAAAAAATACTGGTGACCTTCATACAACTATGCTTAGTATGCTTTTGAATAGGGGAAAATAAGATTTCTTTTCATAATATAAACATACATGCACTAAAAAAAATACTTAAACATATTAATTTAAGACTTCACTTTATTCAGCAAATTAATTTATTTACACAATTGGGAATGCTGGTTGAATTTTATCAGTGGAATAAAAACAATTCTAGCAGATACAATACTGAACTCCCTTTACACATCTCCAGAAACACTGACCAACGTTTTCCTTACCTGTATCAGGAACATCAAGCACAACAGTGGGATAGCATCATAAGACACTGATATAACACACCACTGAGGATCCAGTACACTGTGGGAATTTACCAATACTTTTGCCGAACTTTAAAAAAAAATTCAGCAAAACCAGCATTAATAGTTAACATCAGAGTATAACTCTGAGATCAGTGGGTCAGTAAAAACCTTATCAGATCATACATAATTTATAAAGTGACCTGATCTACATCAAGCCATTTTATCGCAGAACCAAAACAAGATGAGATTATATTATTTAAGAAGTCAATGATCTGATAAGGATCTAACTCAATTGAGATTAAAATAAGAGATGCAGAGCACAGCCCCTATTAGAACAAGCTAACTTTTCAGATGTCCAAAAAGAAAAAAAATCACAAAAGAAAATAAAAAAAACACTTCAACATGAAGCTACTATACAGAGTTTGTTTCATTTTCCATGAGAGTTCAGAGCTGAAATTTAATCCTGACTCTTAAGTGAGAATGACAGTTTGGGCCTAGACTTTCCCTTGCCTAGGATAATTTTTTGTTCTTCCTTTTGCTGACGTTGTCTTTCTTGTTCTAGTTTCATCCTTTCCTCATGAATTTTTCTTTGCTCTTCAACAATTTTCAATTGTTCTTCAGCCTGTAACACAAACATAGAATTTAGATAATGTATTTCCTAAAAATAGCACATATATTTTCTCATCATCTGTTACTCCAACATGAACACTCAAAAGATACTGTGTTGCAAAATGTATTTGCTATGAATCTCAAATGCTACATCACTAAATTATTTAACAACAGCTGAAAACAAAATAGAAGGGATTATTTTTATAACGAGGGATCAAATCCACATTATGAAATCTTAAAACTCAGAACTCAAGACTGAACCACTCATTTTCTTATTGCTGAAGTATGCTGCCATGGATTCTATTTTGGGTGGGTGAAAGTGATGTCGCATCACTTTCAGCTACCAGTTGTGTTTTTTCTTTCTTTCTTGGATGTTTGTATGGGATGAAGAGTAGCATTTTAAAATCTCCCCCATCTGCTAGCTGTTTTTGGATTAACTTTTTTTAAAAAATATTTTGTCCCCTGGAGTTTGGGGTCATCAATAGAGGATCCCAAAAATAGTGCTTGTCTGAAAAATCACACACTTCTCACTCCAGACTTTAAACAACATAATATTGAAGTTCTTTTCATTACAAATCCAAGGCATTTGCTGTTTTTAAAGAAACAGGTATTCACAGTAATAGAATATGCATGACAAAAACAGTAGCACAACTGCAAAGATAATTAAGAAATGTCTTCCTGCAGAGATGGTATGTCTTAGACTGAGGTTTTATTAGAATCCGCAGAATAAAGAGGTAAGATCTCAGAAACCAGTTTAAAAATGAACAAGAGATAAAAGTGTAAAGATGCTTTTTCAGAGCGCAGAAAAAACTTTTTTATACCAAGCAATATCTGAAGCCAATTCCAAGCATATCATTCTGTTCACACAAACACATGGACAAAAATGAAAATGTTGTTATACAAAACCGTGCATCGAACCACAAACACTTATATATAGAACAGAAATACTGCTTGATCTCTTTTTCACTGTCCATTCATAGCGACTCTGGATACTTGCCCAACCTTTTACAGCCAAGTTTTGGAAATCCTAAGAGCAGAGACCTATGACCCTCAACCCAACAGCCTACAACAATCCAGCATAGAGTCAAATGCTCTTAACTCCACTGGTTACAACTATCTAAGGATGCTCAACACAATACCTGGCTGCACTGCATATTTATTCCATCACATGAATACAACAACAACATTTATTACGGTCCATAGACCCATCAGTAAAACCAAGTCATTATAAATTCTCTCATCTCAGCAGCCCATTGTACAAGATACATCTACATGGTTTCAAGTACTACCCCTATTGGAGGTTAGTTGCTTTCTCAGCCTTATTGCCGCTGCGAGGAATTTTGCCACTATGCGAGTCACCCTGTGACACTTGTCCTCTAAAAGATATCTAACAATACTCTGGGGGGATGGCTGGTCATGCGGGACAGGATTGGATATAAAAGTTAGCTATGCTGCACTGTGAAGTAGCAGTACTGCGATAAAATGTGTTCTATTGTTTCTATTTCATTTCCTCCACAGGGGCATAGTCTTTGGGGTTAGGGAATTCCAGACAGTCTGCCTCTTAGCAGCTCTGAGGGAAGTATGTTTAATCTCACCTTTGTAAAGTCTGCAATATTTATTTACTCACTGAAAGGCTTTTAAGGTATTCACATGTCTTAAATGGCTCCTGTACAGAGAATTTAGGACTCTGGGGGAACATGGTGAATTTGAGTGGGCTCTAAGTTCTCCCAGGGCAATATCCTGCAACCTTTGCTTCAGGGATTCTTGTGCCATTTTGAATCCCAAAAGGAGCGTAAGGGGTGCAGGTAGTCCATTTGAGGCTGCTTTTCGTTCGGTCCTCCACGCCCAAAGACGTTTGGAGGCTTCATGAGAGAGGTGATGTAGTAAACCTGTTCCCAGTTTGAATGCCATTGTTTTTAACCATAGGTTCATTTTTAGAGTCCAGGTCATAGTATTCCGTGGGAATTCACCTGTTTCTAGGAGCAGGACAGCATTAGGAGCATTAGGAGCAAATGATACCATGTTAAAAGCAACGTACCCACTTCTGAGGGCACTCAAAGAGGATAGTCTTCCTTGATAGGAATTCAAAGGACAAAATTTCAAACCACATGAATACGTTTCTACTTACCAATTTAGCTTGTGCTTCTGCGATTTTTCGATTATTCTCTTCTAGTATTCGTTCTAGCTCCTCACGCTTTGCACGCTCTTCCTCCTAAACGGGAGGACAGGGTAAGATGTTAGAAAGGTAACATACTAACTCACCCATCTGCACTAGTCTTCCTAGGAATTGCTTTTGTGAACTGATTTAAAGGGGCAGCTTTATAGCCACCATCTTTGTCTTTCAAACAGCAAACGGTGCAGCCACTAAAATTGGTCTCTAGTGCTAAATTTAAATCATCCCTCCCAGTCCAAACAGCAACCAACTAAACCCTCCCTAATCAGAGACTCCTCACCAGTTATTACTAATATTTTAATATCACACAAATCAACAAGGACAACTACAAAAACTGGATAGTATTTACCAAATTAAAAGAGAAATATATAAAATATAAATAAAGTGAATAGTTTGTCTCACCAATCATGTATACCTACGTATTCTTTACCTATACTCCTTTAATCAGCATTAAAAGTTGAATATTTACTGTCTTGTCCAGTGTCCTGCAGAGTGTGCTCCTCGGCTGCCATACGCGCCAGCTTCCTCTTTAAAATGATTTGTACTGTTAGCTTGGCAATGCCTGCATCAGCAGCTCAACCATTTATAAAGAAACAACATACAAGGAAGGCTGAGCTGAGGAATGCAGATGTTTACGGTAAGAAGGAACAAAAATTATATAAAACATTCCTAAGCAAACAATTAATAAGAAAAAAATACATTTACTGTTAGCAAAAAGTACAAATGGTAATCCATATTCCGTGGAACTATGGGTTTCCTTCGTGGGCAACTGGAACTGAATATCCTATAGTGTGACAAGCTTAAAGACAGCATCAAACTGTCTTTTTACAATTTAAACTGGATTCAGGAGTCCAGGGAAAATCAGAAATTGAAATCAAATCTGAAACTGAGTTTCCTTTATAATTTTAAAGAAATTCCATTACGCAAACCGTAAGATTCAAGAGTAATTTCAGTAACCAGGATGAATATTCAAGTTACCTTATTTTTGGAAGTTGTTATAATTATCCCAAGGTTTGCACAAAAATATAGTTAATAGGAACAACATGTGTGGGAAAACCTTCTTGCTATGTCAAGTCACCAGCTATAAGTTGGCACCCTTCACTCCAGGAATTCAGGATTATGTTGTCTAGTAAAAGTCCTGAGGAGATCAGTCACTATCATGTTTGCTCGCTGCTGTTTAATTATCAAGTTTTTGGAAATGGGGAAAGTTTTAGATCATTATTTTACCAAAATCCATTGCACTAATTTTTTTTAAAGAATTGATATCTGAAATAATTCAGTAGCTGCTTAAAGCCAAAATTTTGATTTGCAAAAATTAACCTGAATTTACAGCACATGCAATTTTAAAAAAATTTAAACATGCTGTATCATAATAAAAAATTATCAAGGGGAAAATGAGCTTACTGAAGCTTCTCTCCTAAATAACTAGAACAACTCAGTGAGATCCCCAAACAGGAAAAAGGAGTGAGTTGTCAGAATAGTCTGACAACTATTTTCATAAAAATTCAAAAGGAATGCAACTTCAGAATTTTAGGATCCTGGAGTGATTAGTGCTAGCAAGCATTAAAATCTCCAGTAGCAAGTTACTGTCTCACAGAAAGACATTTTCAGCTTCTGCTCCAGCTGCTGACAGAAGAAGTCACATGTTTAGCTCAACGTCAGACAAGGACAACCTGCTCTTTTACAACTCTCTAGTCTAGAGAAAAAGAAGGAGTTGTTAGTAGTCACTGAAAAAAAATGGATCTCATGAATCTGGCATAAGCCTTTTGTGAAGAAAGTGAACAGGATCAGAGTCCCAGAATTAGTCCACTGTGTTTTCAGAAAGAATGCATGATTGCCTTAAAGGGAGAACAATAAAATCTAAGTCTTTTAAAAGCAGTACTGCAACTCAGTGCTGGACCCTGCTTTTACTTTCTCCCACTGACTGAAGGCGTGAAGCCTCTTACAGTCTAGGTAAAACAAACAAAGGAAGGATACATAGTTACAAATTGTTTAACCCATTCCCCCAGTAAAAAAGGACTGTGGATATATCCTGCAGCCATGGCAAAAGTTTCAAACAGTTCTCAAATATGTAGGTCAGTTCCATTAAAATTCAAGTATCCTTGCACAGGTTTTAGGAGAATAACTGTTTTAGGTATCAGTGAGTTCCTCTGAATAGGTTAGAAATTAGGTTTCGCAGCAATGCAAGTTTACACAAGAAGGGAATTAGATTTGCTGTATTCCATCTCCTTCTGAACGCAACAGGAGGCACAACCCAACACTGAAAGTTTTGCCATGGACTGTTTCTACTTTCCAAACGACCGAGCGTTACCTCTCTAGCCTTTTGTGCTGCTAGTTCAGCTTGGCGCTGTCGCTCGAGTTCTTCGAGCAACTGTTTTTCCATGATGCGCTTAGCCTCCTCCACCCTGCGGAGAACTTCCCGCTCAATCTCATCTTTCCGTTTCTCTAGTTCTTCTTCCACTCGCTTTGCCACAAGCTCTTCAACTCTTCTGGCTGTCTCTTCTTCAATGAGCTTCTCTTCTATTTCTTGCTGTCGGCTGAAAAGACAGAAATACTAGGTCAAGAATTGTAATCCCCTCAAACAAGTCAATTTACACTTATTCACAGATACATCAGTATTACCATGCAAAATACTGCACATCACTATGCCTGTAATTTACATGTATTCATATAAAAGTAGAAATACTCCTATATTTGATGCCATGTTACTGTTCACAGCAGCATGAGAGTTTAATTCCAAGAATGCTAATCCAAAATATTGTTAAAACAAAAAATTCTATTCCTGCTAACATACAATCTAACCTCATGAAAATTATAGTGTTCTCACGATTTTAGAGCACAATGACCTTGCATTAATTTCATAAAAAAATAATTAGATGTATTTGTGATACAATACAGAGCCTTCTCAAACTATCATTTTTACAGCAACAGAGAAGCAATTTCAAGCAATTGTAAAAGCACAAATCTTTGTTAAGGTCAATACACAAGAAAGCCTACACAACTGGATAAAAATACAGATTTGGTGAAAAAGCTTCTAGCTACAGAGGATTCAACAACAGCAGCAGCACAAAAAGGACATCTCAAGCCAGAGGCACAATGTTTGCCTATTTGAACACTGCAATGTAATTTATATGTCGTCTATTTTAATCCAGCAGATGCTTAGCTATCATAAGATGGGTATTTTAAACAGATATGATGGAACAGGAGTCCAGAATAATATTCATTCTTAATCAGGTGTTAGAAACCACTGGAGGAAAAGTTTATTTATGATGCATTCCAGTCTCCAGTAAATAACAGCTTCACATTTATATCCTCTTTCTTTGCAACCATGAGGGTCAAAAACATTAGGCACCTTTCTCAATCGTTAAACACGTAGCTCAACTGATTTTATTAGAAGCCTATGCCGAAATCCTGCCTATTTTAAATTAATAACTACATATGATTAACTTTTGGGATATTATGCTGAATCCAAATTTGGTACTGTTAGAAGTTGAGGAATATTCCTTGTATAGGAGGAACTCCCACTGGAGTTTATCGTGCTGTCAGCCAATCTCTTACTTTAAAGTACACATGGAGTATTTAGAATAGTAATAGTAAGGTGCAAGACATCTCCCTGTCACACATGTTGGAGATATTTTTGCATCTGCTGTCCAGATCTAGATCACTTTGGGATGTTATTTGACTGATGAGCTTTTCAGACATGTTAAGTATAGTTCCTACATTATGTGAAGCTGTAAGACTGCAACAAATGTAGATTGATTGGCAGCTTTTACCAGTGTAATGTCCAAATACTTGTAGCAGGATCTTAAGAAAGTATGAGAAAAGCATCTTAATGGGCAGAAACCCAATTATTAACATATGAGGCATTAACATAAGTTTAAAATTCACAATGTCGGCTACCCACAACTTTGTTTACTTTGTTTCAGGGTAACTCAAAGTTTTCAGGCAAATTGCACCTTTTTAAAATGTGATATGAAAGAAGCTGGGCATAAGAACTCATCTGTTCTAAAATGTGTTGATTTTCAAAAGCTAACTAGTGCTCACTGTATTTTAGCACCAGCTACAACTCTTCCCCATATCAATAATTGGGTTTTGCTTACCATTTTGATTATTAAACCCAGTTTAACTTGCCCACTCCATAAACAAGTATTCACTAATTTTCAAAATACACGGACTTGTATACTAGCAAAATATCAATCAAATCCTGTCACCAGTTTGCCTTTCTTGGAAAATCAACAACAAGGTAATGTTCAATTGCTTAAAAGAAAAAGACCAAAGCCCGTACAGTATAGTGGCCTGAGTGTTAAACTAAGACTCCAGGAGACCAGGGTTCAAATTTCTACTTGGCCTGGAAACCCACTGGATGACTTAGGGCAAATTTCTTGTCCTCTGCAATAGCAAACACCCTCTGATCAAATCTTGCTTACATAAATCATGACTGGGAAACACAGAACAATATAGGAAAACACAGCATTAATGATCTTCAAACTCCATATTTCAGTATAAGTGAATAATGGATCAACATTATACTTCTCACTGAGATTAGATATCAACTGACATATCAATGTAAGTATTTTAAGTAGTGGCACACATTAATTCAAAGAGCAAGCCTTCTGTACAAGAATGTGTGTATAAAGAATCCATTAAAAATAATTCTAAGAACAAATGTTAAAAATGTAGAGAAATATATGCAAGTAACAATTCTGCAAGATAATGTAATGAAAGTTCTTGAACTTTCACCAGGCGGACAATTCCTTCTTTAGGTTGAGTAAAATTTCTAAGTTTCTTCAACCACAAATCAATAAAATACTGCACCTGTTATTTTTTTCATGCCAACAACAGCACATGATAATATATCCCACTTCTCTGAATAACATGCCAATGAAAGAAGGGTTGAATAAACCCCAACTATACACAAACAAACAACTTACATGTATGTATTTGTATGAACAACTGGTTACTATCCCAATAAAATGTATAGTAACATCCTAGCATCCCATTTATTGCTGATTAAAAATTATGCATATATACAATGTAATTTATTTTACATTGCATACAAAATGATAGTATGTATTTTATTTATTTATTTTATTTCTTGCCTTTATTGACCGCCACTCTCAGCCCTAGGGCGACTCGTGGCGGTGAACAGCACATAGAAAGACAGTGTACAGTAAATCACAACAATACAAACCAGACTACTACAACATAACATATACTTATGCTAAAAATCCGCTTCGTCAAATCCTGGGGTCATAGCCGATCTCATAGTCCTAGTACATTCCAGTGTCGTTCCAACAATACCCTCAGTTGAAGGCCTGCTCGAAGAGCCATGTTTTCAGGCCCCTACGAAAGGCCATCAAGGAGGGCGCCTGTCTAACTTCAGCAGGGAGGGTGTTCCACAGCCGGGGGGCCACCACCGAGAAGGCTCGCTCCCTCGTCCCCGCCAGACGTGCCTGTGAGGCAGGCGGGACCGAGAGAAGGGCCTCCCCGGATGATCTCAAGGTCCTCGTGGGCTCATAGGCCGAGATGCGGTCTGCCAGGTATTTTGGGCCGGAACCGTTTAGGGCTTTGTAGGATAACACCAGCACCTTGAATTGGGCCCGGTAGCAAATCGGCAGCCAGTGGAGCTGGGACAGCAGGGGCGTTGTATGCTCTCTGCGTCCTGCTCCCGTTAACAACATGGCTGCCGCGCGTTGGACTAGCTGAAGCTTCCGGGCCGTTTTCAAGGGCAGCCCCACGTAGAGAGCGTTGCAGTAGTCGAGACGGGATGTGACCAAAGCGTGTACCACCGTGGCCAAGTCAGACTTCCCAAGATACGGGCGCAACTGGCGCACGAGCCTAAGCTGTGCAAATGCTCCCCTGGTCACCGCTGAAACCTGAGGCTCCAGGCTCAGCGATGAGTCCAGGGTCACACCCAAGTTGCGAACCTGCGCCTTCAAGGGGAGTGCGACCCCGTCCAGCACAGGCTGTAACCCTATACCCTGTTCGGCCTTGCGACTGACCAGGAGTACCTCTGTCTTGTCTGGATTTAGTTTCAGTTTGTTCGCCCTCATCCAGACCATTACAGCGGCCAGGCACCGGTTCAGGACTTCGACGGCCTCCTTAGTAGCAGGTGGGAAGGAGTGACAGAGTTGGACATCATCTGCGTACAGATGACACCGCACCCCGAAACTCCGGATGATCTCACCCAGCGGCTTCATGTAGATGTTAAACAGCAAGGGGGACAAGATGGAACCCTGAGGAACGCCACAAGTCAACGGCTGTGGCGTTGAACAGGAGTCCCCCAATAACACCTTCTGGGTACGACCCTCCAGAAATGACCGGAGCCACTGCAGAGCAGTGCCCCCAAGACCCATCTCTGCAAGGCGCCCCAGAAGAATACCGTGGTCAACGGTATCGAAGGCCGCTGAGAGGTCCAGGAGCACCAACAGGGACACACTCCCCCTGTCTAGCTCCCGGCGCAGATCATCCACTAAGGCGACCAAGACCGTCTCGGTACCATGTCCCGGTCTGAAACCAGACTGTGCCGGATCCAGATAATCCGTGTCTCTCAAGAATACCTGGAGTTGTGAGGCCACCACGCTTTCCATGACTTTGCCCAAGAAGGGAAGATTGGAAACAGGCCGAAAGTTGTCCAATTTAGTGGGGTCAAGTGATGGTTTCTTCAACAGCGGCTTTATAACAGCCTGTTTTAGGCTCGCTGGAATCTTGCCTTCCCGAAGGGAGGCATTAACCACCACCGTTACCCACTCGGCCAATCCCCCTCTGGCCTCCTTCAGAAGCCAGGATGGGCAGGGGTCTAGGATGGACGTGGTGGGTCTCATTCCTCCAAGTATCTTGTCCACATCCTCGGGTTTCACAAACTGAAAAGAATCCAACAAAATCGGACAAGCAGGTGCTTGTGTCACATCCACGGATTTTTAATACTGGGAAGAAAATGTTGTTTAAACTAGAATAAGGCAAGTAATTAATAATTAGAATAAATGCATTTGCTTTTATTTGTTACTGTTGTCAACAGTACTCCATTAGCAGTTCTCACTATATTACAGAGGGATTTATTCTGCTTGTCTGTATGTGTCCTTTCACATTTTTATAAAATTTGAGCAGTTTCCCAATCTATAACCTTGGGTGCAACCCTGTCTGCTCTCTGCTCTGAGAAAGTGTATCCTGTGCATTCAAGATTTGAGCCTCCACTTGTCACCAGCCTACTATGCATAATGCTCTACTTCAGGGGTCCTCAAACTAAGGCCCGGGGGCCGGATGCGGCCCTCCAAGGTCTTTTACCCGGCCCTCGCTCAGGGTCAACCTAAGTCTGAAGTGACCTGAAAGCACACAACAGCAACAACAACAATCCTACTCATCAGCCAAAAGCAGGCCCACATTTCCTATTAAAATACTAATAAGTTTATATTTGTTAAAATTGTACTTCATTTTAATTATTGAATTGTTTTTAAGTGGTTTTGCACCACAAATAAGAGATGTGCTGTGTGCATAGGAATTAATTCATTTTTTTCAAATTATAATCCGGCCCTCCAACAGTTTGAGGGACTGTGACCTGGCCCTCTATTTAAAAAGTTTGAGGACCCCTGCTCTACTTTATGCTATTTATCAAATCTCGTAATCTAGGTAAAGAAAGGATCACTATGTGCTCGAACATGAAATACATCAAGCCTCCCTTGCAGTGAATATTCAGTTAGAATATAATGAAAGCAAAATATAGCAGGGTGAAGACGCAAACTGAGGCAAAGTGGTTTATGAACAACTGGAGCAGTTCTATATTTTGTACTCAGATGTACACATTTTACCTCTTCATATCACTGTTTAATGCATTACGGACCCTATGTTCAGAATAGTAATGCTTAAGCTTAAAGCATATAGTAATGCAAATTATGATGAGAATGAAATAACGTATTTGTAGATGTTTGCTAAAATTTAAGAAAAAAAAAACAGTTAGGGCTCTCTCAGCAAAAACCCTCCATCCAATTTACTGTAACTAGTTTTCTGCCCATACACCAAATTCAATATTTAGGTAACAGAACTGCCTTCTCCAGGCACAGGGGAAAGGGGGGCTCATGAAGTGGATTAATGTTAACTTTTAAGCGAGCTGTGAACAGAATTGCCATGTTTTCAAAATAATAAGGGACAGCTAAAATTAATGGCATGCAAGACTGACAATCAGGAAGTAACTAACAACAAATTTGAATTCTATATAAGTAGCAAATGAGAGTACTGACTTCAGTTAACCTAGTCGTGTATTTCTCTGCAAAACTAATGTATTGTCCAAATTAACAAATTACATGATGCATTCTATGAAGGTGCCACATCACCAAACAGTTTTCTTCCAGTATCTTGTTCAGTCCAGTTGGTTCTCTGCATCTACAGATGCAACCATTCACAGTTTGAAAAATATATTTTAAATCCCAAAAGCAATCAATCCTTTTGGCATTTTATATAAAGATCCCAATTCTATAATGTGCGTATGTGTATAATGGGACTTCAGCATCTATGGATTTTGGTATCAATAGGGATCCTGGAATGAAACCTCAATGGATACCAAATGCTCACAGTATATTAGGAATAGCTATCCAACCCTCAGAAGGGGGTATCCCTTATATCAAAGAGTGTGCTTTGGGCCCCTACTTTACAAGGGACTTCCTTGTAAAGTAATAATGACAAATTTTATTACCTGCCTCTCCTCAAAGTTTGAAGCAGGGTACACAATTAACATACGGAAGGGGACTTGGACCTCTCAAAACTTTGATTTTACCATTTTACACCATTTTACTACACTGCTGTGTATAATAGAACTTGAACTTCATTTTGGTAAACATGGGAGTCCTGGAAACAAACACTGCAGATACAAAGGAACCATAGTATATTCCTAGTCATCACTCTTCTGGTACATATTTTGGCAAATGCCTGTATCAACCTTTAACTTTATGTTCCTGTGTTGTATGTTGAGGTACCACTGTATAAAAGAAGGAAAACACTCCTTCTATCAAGGAATGAGCTTTCCGGTTTCAAATCATAGACTTACTTTGCAAAATACTTATAATAATACATAAATTACTATTAATAAGGATTGTTCATTCCTATAAATATAAGACAAATACCCATTGATTTTTTTTTATAACTCAACATTAGTGGACACCAAGAGCCCAGTATATAAAAGGAGAGAACATCCCTTAGATCAGTGGTTTTCAATATGTGGGTCCCCAAATGTTTTGGCCTTCAACTCCCATAAATCCTAACAGCTGGTAAACCGGCTGGGATTTCTGGGAGTTATAGGCCAAAACACCTGGGGACCCACAGGTTGAGAACCACTGCCTTAGATCAAGGAGCAAGTTTTCTGACCCTCAGATCCAGGTCTTCCTCCACAAATGGGACCACCTGCAACCCTGAGAGGAAAGAAATGGGGAAGGGGGAGATCTTCTAAGAGAAAACTGGAATAACCATGAGGGTCTTGAAACCAAACCTCAATGGATACAAGGAGGGACCAAATATTATTATTATTATCATCATCATCACCCCACTTCATCTCCCCAAAGGGGACTCGCATAGAAGGGGCATTATTCTGAAGCTTTTTGGCCTGCAGATCAGGGACTTGCTTTGCAAAAGAGCCCCCCTTGCAAACCTGAGATAAAAGAGAATGAAAAAAAAGGCAAGGGGTCTACTGAAATCAAACCTCAATGAATATATAAGGTAAAGGTTTCCCCTTGACATGAAGCCTAGTCGAGTCCTACTCCGGGGGTGTGATGGTGCTGATCTCCATTTTTAAGCCAAAGAGCCAGCGTTGTCCATAGATGCCTCCAAGGTCACGTGGCCAGCATGACCACATGGCGCACTGTTACCTTCCCGCCAGAGCAGTTCCTATTGATCTACTCACATTTGCATGTTTTCGAACTGCTAGGTTGGCAGAAGCTTGAGCTAACAGCAGGAGCTAACCCTGTTCCCTGGATTCGAACCGCTGACCTTTGGGTCAACAGGTTCAGCGGTTTAATCCAATGTGCCACCGGAGACCTATATCAATGGATATAAGCAACCACCATATACAAGGAGGGGGCCAAACCTTATGTCAGGAAACAGGCGTCATATTGGGGGGAGGGGTCCTGAAATTAAACCTCAAGGGATATAAGCAAGCAGTATATACAAGGAGGGGGCATCCCTTATGTCAGGAAACAAGGTTTCTGGCCTTCAAATCAGGAACTTCCCAACCCTGAGAAGAATGAAACTTGACTGATGGGAATTGCCTAAACCAGCAGTGGTTCACAAGAACTAAAATATGGTGTACAGTCCCACTATTACTGATCTTGCAAAACCCTCTTATAGTGTTAAATATGGTTTTCTGTGGACAAGCAGATGGTGACTACTGGGTAGCTTATGTTCTGTATCAGAAATTTGAGCTGACATAGTCTAGGTCAGTGGTTCTCAATCTGGGGTCCCCAGATGTTTTTGGCCTACAATTCCCAGAAATCCTAACAGCTGGTAAACTGACTGGGATTTCTGGGAGTTGTAGGCCAAAAACATCTGGGGACCCCAGGTTGAGAACCACTGGTCTAGGTAAAGGTAAAGGTTTTCCCATAACATTAAGTCCACTTGTGTCCGACTCTGGGGGTTGGTGCTCATCTCCGTTTCTAAGCCAAAGAGCCAGCGTTGTCCATAGACACCTCCAAGGTCATGTAGCCAGCAGGACTGCATGAAGCACTGTTACCTTCCTGCCTGAGTGGTACCTATTGATTTACTCACATTTGCATGTTTTCAAACTGCTGGGTTGGCAGAAGCTGGGCCTAACAGTGGGGAGCTCACGCCGTTCCCTGGATTCGAACCTGTGACCTTTAGTTTAGCAAGTTCGGCAGCTCAGTGATTTAACCCACTGCACCACCGGGGGCTCCCATGTGGTCTATTCCATGTGGTCTATTCTGAATCAGCAGGTCAAATAACTGAACCGAATCTAACGTTGACCAAAAAACTGGTGGTAGTAATGTTGGAGAGTGGTCCCTGGTCAAAAAGTGGTTGGGAACCACTGGCCTAAAACAAATGTGACAGCTCAGCCCAATTGGTGGTGAGGTGGGAGAGGGTGACTTGAAAGCGAGAGGAGGCCGAGGAAGGGGCGAGGCGCCAGGAAAAGGGGCCGTCCTCCCAAGATGGTGTGCGCCTGAGAGGTGGGCGCTTGCTCGGGAGGCCGGCCTTGCCAGGCGCCGCAGCCACACACGTGCTGCGCCGGGCCTCCGCCGCCAGCGCCGGGCCCTGGCACACACTGCGCCCCGCAGGCCTCGGGAGGGCCTTGCAGCAACCGCCTCTGGGCGCTCCCCTTGGTTTCATAATCTATTCTGGAGGAGGAGGAGGCCGCCCTCCCTCTCTCTCCCTCCCTCCTTCCCTCGGCCCTCTTACATTTTCCGCTGCCGCTCGAACTCGGCCTTCTTTTCCTCCTCCTCGCGCTTCTGCTTCTCGTCGAGGCTGCTGCGCTTGCTGACGGTGCGGCCGAAGATGTCGATGCGGTCGGGCGGGGAGGAGGCGCGCTCCCGCTCGCGGTCCCTCTCCCGCTCGCGGCGGGACGGGGCGGTGTTGGAGCGCGACCGCGAGCGGGACTCCCTCCGCCGGGCCCGCTTGCCCTCCCGGGACTTGGAGCGCTTGTGCGGCCGCTCCTTCTCCCGGGAGCGGGACCGCGAGCGGCTCCGGTTCTTCTTGTTGTGCTTTGAGCTCTTGACGCGCTTCGAGTGGGACGAGCTCCGCGAGCGGGAGCGGCCCATCCCGAGGGCGCCTACCTGCCTCCCTGCCCTCCGCGGACCCCGGCAGAAAGGCCCTCACCACCGCATCCGCGCCGAAGCTCCCGGGCAGCGGCGGCGGCGGCAGTTCCTCCCTCGCAACAGGCCCCAAGCCCGGCCGCGGCGAAACAAGATGGCGGCCGCCCGAGTCCGAGGCGAGGATTCTCCTCCTTCCTCGCCACCCACAAGCCGCCGCGCGCCGCCCCCACAATGCACCGCGCCGCTGTGCGTTGGGAAGGGAAAGCGCCGCAGTCCTCTACGGCAGGACCCGAACGCGATCGGGTGGCCTTTTCCGGAAGTACCCGAATGGAAAAAGAGTGGGAGGTTTTCGTGACAGCGAGTTGTACACGGAAATACCCGAACGCGCGAAAGAAAGCACTCGGGAAAGATCGGCACTGAAGAGATGTAGGCGGAGCAGGGCGAAAGTGACCCGGGCCCTGGTTTAGCATTAAGTTTATCATCAGGATCTCAACTCGGGAGTCTCATAATTGGGATTTTGGAATACTTATATTTGCATAAAGAGCCAGCCCTCTGTATATGCAGAGTTTAGGGACACAAAATCCCAATGAAAGTGAAAAACTGCAAATAAAAATGCTAAAAAAGAGAGATGATACCTTTAAGAATTAATCTCTAGCTCCTCCAGCGCCCTTATGGTCAACTTCCACATTAGTTGGCAAGGACTGCAAATGGCAAAGAGATTCCTAGAGGGAAACCCTCTATCTGCAAAAGTGAGACCCAGAAATGTGGAGGGACAGCTGTATGTGCATAATGAGCCATCTTGGAAATGGGACCCAAGTCTAAACATGAAATTCAGTTATGTTTCATACACGCTGTATACATATAGACCAAATATATTAAATACTATTGTACATGAAACAAAGTTATTGTGTGCTAACATATACATAACATATACATTAAGCCACCGAAAAGCAAAGGTGCCACTATTTCCACCAACCAAATAAATTCAGATTTTGGAATACAGCAGACTCTCAGTTAACCAGCACTGCCTTTTCTTTAGGTTCGGAAATGAGGTTAATAAGATAGTGATGGGGGTTTGAGAGCTTTTGATAACGAGATGCTTTTTCGAGCTCATTCCATAATTACCTATGGTTCAGTGTTTGATTTTGAAGTAATTTAATCATAATGAAGTTGTCTAGTACTGGGACATGGCTAGTAATTTGTAGTACATGAAGAGTAGACTCTCGGTTAATCATCCATGGGGATTGGCAAATGCAGGATAAATATTGTTTCTAGTTGCTGGAGAATGACTATTAAAAATAGACTTAGCCTATACTATACCATTGGAGCTCCCGGTGGCGCAGCAGGTTAAACCGCTGAGCTGCTGAACTTGTTGACTGAAAGGTTGGCGGTTCGAATCCAGGGAGCAGGCTGAGCTCCGACTGTTAGGCCCAGCTTCTGCAAACCTAGCAGTTCGAAAACATGCAAATGTGAGTAGTTCAATAGGTACCGCTTTTGTGGGAAGGTAATGGTGCTCCATACAGTCATGCTGGCCATATGACCTTGGAGGTGTCTATGGACAACACCAGCTCTTCAGCTTAGAAAGGGAGATGAGCACCACCCCCCAGAGAAGGACATGACTAGACTTAATGTCAAAGGGAAACCTTTACCTTTACTATACTATATCATAAACTCTGTGTTGACTTGATATTAATACTGAAATGTAGTAATTCAAGGCAAAACAACATAACACAGTTTTACTGTATTCTAAAAACAGCTTTGTGAATGGAGTGGACAATATTTAATTAAATGGCAGTCAATAAACTTTTACCAGTTGCTTGAGTTCCCGTTAACTGAGAGTCTACTATATTTGGAATCTTGGAATTCTGGGTGCTCAAGGTATATATTAATATATATTGCAATACAATGAGCCCTCTACATCCGCAGATTGGATTATTTGACGGTTTTATTAAAATATTCTCTTCAGCTTCACGCGTATGACTGTCGTCACCATCCACTGGTCACCTTTGCATTTCATCAGCAGTGATCATCCACTAGGCTATAATGATGCTTTTCCAGCATCACATCACGTCACATTTTAGTCTTATAAACCACCCCCCCCCCTTTCAGTTGTAATTTAGTGCCTTCAATAATTTAGTGCCTTCTGGCCACGGTGGTCCACGCTCTTGTTACATCCCGGATAGACTACTGCAACGCGCTCTACGTGGGGTTGCCCTTGAAGACTGTTCGGAAACTCCAACTAGTCCAGCGTGCGGCAGCCAGATTGCTCACCGGAGCGACATACAGGGAGCATACCACCCCCCTGTTGTGCCAGCTCCACTGGCTGCCGGTCCAATTCCGAGCACAATTCAAGGTGCTGGTCTTAACCTACAAAACCCTATACGGTTCTGGTCCAGTGTATCTGTCCGAACATATCTCCCTCTACGTCCCACCTCGGAGTTTGAGATTATCTGGGGAGGCCCTGCTCTCGACCCCACCACTCTCACAAGTGAGGCTGGTGGGGACGAGAAGCAGAGCCTTCTCAGTGGTGGCCCCCCACCTGTGGAATTCACTCCCGGGGAAATCAGAACAGCACCAACCCTCCTCTCCTTCAGGAGGAGGGTGAAGACATGGCTGTGGAACCAGGCCTTTGGGCAACCAGGCAATTAGACAATGACAACCAAATAAGACAACCAGATGTGTAAGATCGGCAGGATTGTCGAAATGGAACCAAAACAGATCTTTGAGTTAATTGTACACTGATGGGTAGGAGGAAGATCCAGGTTTGTATTGTTTTTACTGATTTTATCATTTTACTGATTTTATTGGATAATGTTGAATTGTGGGAATTTGTACTGTTATATTTTTTTGTGATGATTGTTTGTGTAGCAGGCGTCTAAGTGCGCCTTGCAGCTGTAAGCCGCCCTGGGTCCCCTTCGGGGTGAGAAGGGCGGGGTACAAGAACCCCAAATAAATAAATAATAAAATAAAAATTAAAATAAACTG
Source organism: Anolis sagrei (assembly GCF_037176765.1). Taxonomy (NCBI): domain Eukaryota; kingdom Metazoa; phylum Chordata; class Lepidosauria; order Squamata; family Anolidae; genus Anolis; species Anolis sagrei. The sequence continues at coordinate 110,926,192 of NC_090023.1, read as the reverse complement.
GGCAGGCAATAACTTTCCTACTAAGGATAAATGGAGGTCATGGATTGAACTGTGGGGCGGGGGGTTCCTTCCCACTTAGTCCTTACTTTGCTCACTATTGAGACTTCCGAAATAATAAAAGATTAAAGTGCATTACTCTGTTTTGAGTTGCACCAGTGATAGCAAATCTGATTTTTCTGATGGACTCCAGCTCCCTTGCCCTCCCACTTCTCTTTTTGTTGGCAAGGCTGTCTGGGGCTGATTGAAACTGGAATCCAGTAAAATCTACAAGGCTACAGTTTCTCTGATTTACAAGAAATGCTCTTAAAATGTGTAATGAATGTATCCTTTACAGTGAATGATATGTGATGCATTATGTATGTTTACATGACATCTACAGCTCTGTCTAAGCAACATAAGGCTTCCTTCCAAGCGAAACCACAAGGGAGCCAAACTACTTGCTCCTAAGTATGTTCCTAATATTTCTATGCATTTTAATTCCATAACTGTTGCTGAAGGTATTTTTTGCTTTCTTACAGCTGCTTCACATTTGGGGCAATGAGTGTGTTGATTGCCTTCTCCACAGACTCAAGAGAATCCTAACATCTGTGAGGTTGGGGAACATCTGGGTAACATTTTCAGCAGACATACAGAACAGGTGGTGATGTGGAAAGCAGCCGTTCTCTCTTTGAAAGACATATTGCAAAAATACTCATGAGGCATCTCACTGCTTGGAGACTCATTAGAAAAAGAGGGAATGCTTCATTGCATTGTATGTATATGGGCTGATGACTTTAAGAAATGAACTTTTACACTACCAAATGACAATTCTGACTTTACTACTAAAAAAGTACAATTGGAAAGAAGAGAAAAATTAAAAATTGTAAAACTAAAATATGGGATGCAATCCATCAGAGATCCAAAATTTGATGCCCAAGAACACTATTATTCTGTAGTAACAGTGAGCACAACCAGCCTTCTGGTTGTGGGCCAAGCTGCAATGTTAATCACTCCATCATTAAGGCAAGGCCAAATGCAGCCCCATTAAAATCCAACTATTATACCTTTAATGTTTCTTTTTCTTTTCTTTTCTTTTCTTTTCTTTTCTTTTCTTTCTTTCTTTCTTTCTTTCTTTCTTTCTTTCTTAATACAAAGAATTGATTTCCACAGAAATCAGTGGAATTTTCTCTAGGTCAAGTAGGTTGCAAATGTTTGTTCAACCTAAACATGTTTATTTGTGAAGAAAGAATTGTGTTTTCTCAGGAGACAATGTATAACTTTTTATAATGTTAAGTTCATTTTATTGTAAGATGCCCTGGGATCTTTAAAAAAATGGTAGGATGTAAATTAATAAATCCACCCACACCATTTTAAGACTAGTCCTGTTCAGCACGTGTTACTTTTACCAGTTGTATTCAAAAGATGAGATCCAGCGTGGTATACTGGTTTTAATGTTGGATTACAGCTCTGGAGATCTGGATTTGAATCCTCACGTGGCCATGAAACCCACTGGATGATTTTGGACAGGTCACACTTTCTGAGTGAGTCTTGCCAAGAAAACCCTAGGGCTCTTCCAGATATGGCAGAAACCCAGGAGAAAGGCTAAAATAACAACAAGAATGATTGACAATTGGGAAATAGAGGGAGAAAACGTAGAGGCCGTGACAGACTTTGTATTTCTAGGTGTAAAGATTACTGCAGATGCAGACTGTGGCCAGGAAATCAGAAGACGCTTACTTTTTGGGAGGAGAGCAATGTCCAATCTCGATAAAATAGTAAAGAGTAGAGACATCACATTGGCAACAAAGATCCGCCTAGTCAAAGCCATGGTATTCCCTGTAGTAACCTACGGATGTGAGAGCTGGACCTTAGGGAAGGCTGAGAGAAGGAAGATTGATGCTTTTGAGCTGTGGTGTTGGAGGAAAGTTCTGAGAGTGCCTTAGACTGCGAGAAGATCCAACCAGTCCATCCTCCAGGAAATAAAGCCCGACTGCTCATTGGAGGGAAGGATACCAGAGACAAAGTTGAAGTACTTTGGCCACATCATGAGGAGACAGCAAAGCCTAGAGAAGACAATTATGCTGGGGAAAGTGGAAGGCAAAAGGAAGAAGGGCCAACCAAGGGCAAGATGGATGGATGGCATCCTTGAAATGACTGGATTGACCTTGAAGGAGCTGGGGGAGCTCTGGGGTGGACTGGTCCATGAGGTCACGAAGAGTCGGAGACGACCGAACGAATGAACAACAACAACAAAGTCAAATGCTTGCCTAAACAAAAAAAGTTGGTGCAACAAGATGAGTGTGAAGAAATTCCACAAATTGGGAGCAGCCACAGAGTTCTCTTTCTCCCTACCTCCCCACCAACATCATTTTGTCTCCTTTGTTGTTGCAGAAAATCTATTTAGTTGAAAAATAATAAATGCACCCTGCCTTCTCATTGGTAGAAGACTTCTGCCTGGAAACAGGATGTGGCTTCAGCACCAAATCAGTTTCATCCACTTTGACTTCACTTTCATAAGGGTTCTGGAGATCATGGTGGTTTCTTTTGAAAAAGAAATTGGCCAGATGTAGATTTTGTCTCAAAGATTTATTCAATATTAATGTTTTACACTTAGTTGTTTTAGCAAGTAAATAAAGTAAACCATGACTTACACTTCTATTGTATGTTCAGTCATATAACTGAGTGTGTGAGCAAGAAAAAGAAAGGATGTCAAATTTTATCTTCGTGATGAAAATCCATATCAAAAGGTCGCTGATAAGGAGAAAGCTCTCTGGGTTGTTATTTTTGCCTGTGATACCAGACACTCAATAACAGGCTTTCTATTTTCTCTTTCTTACTTTGTGGAGTTGCTGGAAAACCAAGGTAAAATGCATCCTACTAGACTACACTGTTTGAAAGAAGAGTGTATTTTGAGCTGTTTCAGATATAAACAGCAAATGATAAGCTAACCCAGTAGTGAACAAATCTCCTTTAATATATTTCTGATTTGTTTGTGTTAGTACATATTGTGTGTTAGTGTGTATCCTTGTGTAACAACAGGGCTGTATTTATAGCGCGGCTTGGAAAAATCCCTTCTAAACCCTGACTCAAACAAACTTTGGTGAATCACCATTGGTGTAAGGTCCATTGATCCACCAGTTCTGCTTTATCTGGAACTAGTCAATAAGCCATTGACTACAATTCCCAGAGTTTTTGGGCAAACATTAAATCTGGTCAGGGTGAAGGGTTTCCTGAATTTGGGAATATCTAGTTTGGATAAGTAATTTGGAGTAAACAACCTCACATTTTAAAAAAGATTTCTGGGTACCTGCCCGTTTGTGTGAGATGCCTTTGCAACTCCACATCCCAGATATGTTGGATTGGGCTTTGTTATTGAAGCCTGAGGTGAAAACCCCAAGCTTCTCAGCTTCTCCTGCAGCATAGAATTCCATTTTGTACAAAACTTGCCTAGTAAAGTGAGAGGGGCCAGGCCCGTTGGACAAAAAAAAAATAAAAAATCAATTTTAACCAAGATTTTAACCAATAGTGGATTTTAAAGATCCATACCTGGCCCAACTCCAGTTGGGCTGCAGCATTTGAAACACAGATTTAATGTTCTGCCATCAGCACTACTGCAGGCATCCCCTACTATGAGTGACTATTACATTGCCACTTCTACAGGGACATTCGATTTGCTCTTATTACCCCTCTTGTGTAGAAGATTCCTGGCAGAAGTGACAAATTTGAAATATCAAAGAGAGGATAGGGAGCCATGAATCACTTTAATAGTGGCTAGCAACCTCTTCACACAGTGTAAATTCGGCAGAATGCAGAAATTTAGCCCTAGTCACTGACCAACCCGGTCAACTACCAAGCCGGCTGGCTTCCATCACATGGCACCTGCACGGCTCCGTGGATGAAGGAGGGTGGTGCCGGCGCATGCCGCCACCAGGGCAACATGGATTGCAATGTTGCCATTACAATCCATGGGGGAAAGCCACGCGCACCATGTGTGGTCATGCTTTCCCCCATCTGATCATCCTTGGCTGGAGCCAAGTAATGTGGGGCACAGGGCGCCAGGTTCCTCACACCCCAATACGAAGCAGAGCACTTCAGGCTGTCATTTGATGAATTTGTTGGTTTTATGCTGCAGCTATAAAATTAAAGGGACAGATTTTGGATGACTTTAGTGGATAATGTCTTAACCTACACATTTTAGTATCTATTTTCATCAGGTGTCATTTGTAAAACATGCCACAAACTCCACATGGGTTTGTATATACTATGTTTTAGACTTGTCATGGATATGTTTCAAATATTAACCCGATTATGTTAATTGTGTATCTTGAACTTTCTGCTTTTAATGTTTTGAACTTCTGGTTTTAATATTTCAAAAAAAAAAAAACCCTCTGATTTTAATGTCTTAAAGTTTCAAACTTCTGGTCTGTGACTGTAATAAATAAATTCATTCATTCAGGGTTTTTGAACTCGAAGTCTCACTGGCTCAGATGGCTATGGGAATTTGGAAGCTGTAATCCAAAAAGTAACAGTTCCCAGTTTCAGGCTGTGGTTTTTCCATTAGGTTGTCTTGGGTAAAGCTTTATAAATATTGCTCACTGGTGCAGATGTTCTGAATATTATGTGGAGGGAACATGTGAATTTTAACCCTCAGTTTAATATGTAACACAGGACCTTTCAGAATAGATTGGCCCACCTATAAATGCTCTCCAAGCATTTAACGTAATTATTTAATTTTTATTCTATAGAACTAAGAAATCATCAACTAACTGAGTATCTCAACGAACAAAAATCTTAGCAATAATGTTAAATGCTTCTGTTTTTCTCTGGCTGTGGAAATGCTATTTTTCTACAAGGTGTCTTACCGAACTTTCTATTTGCTGTCACACACCTATTCTTGTGTATGGGGACAGAAGCTTACAGAGAGACAGAACCAGAAAATGGGTAGAATTTCTAATTGCTTGCCTAATATAATGGCTATATTTGAAAATATACCAGCATTTGCTTGAAAAAAGGTTTTCCCTATTTTAGAACCAGATGGTATCTGGAATGGCTTGATTGGACTCGACAAACGATTCCTGAAAGAAATACGATTTAGTCTCATTGATGGAGATTAATATTTTGGAAGCTGCTTACAAAAACAAACAAAAAATGAGGTATATGCTCTAACAAGAAGATTAAATTTTCTTTGGGCCCAATCAGGCAATGCCATTGACTCTCCGTGGCTTTCTTAACAGCACATTCTTTATATCTATGAATTTCCTCTTGGCTTTAGCTTGCTACTGTAGGCAAGCCCTAATTAATCTTTCAGTATAAGAGGACTATGTTTTGCCAAGTTCTAATGGAAACCAAGTCTGGTGGGACCATTCTGGTTTTAGCCTTATCAGATGGAAGCTTTCAGAATGTCATTCGTTTTCAGCATGGGGGAACAAGGCAGTTTATTTTTCAATAAGCACCGAAAAGAACAAAACAACATTACTGCTGCAGTGTTCCAGTCGCACACACACACACACACATATTTGGTAAAAACAATTACTAAATGGACAAGCACACCCACGCAGCTACACAGATCACGGTGGTCTCGTTTGAGGGATAGCTCATACTTTGTAAATAAAAAGGTCTATAGTTGTTTTACTATTCCCTTAACTGTTTGTACCACATCCCAATACCTTCAGATATAAGAAAAAACAGAAATGTGGAACTTGTACCAAATCCTTTTGAACAAACTTTACAGGAATCGAAATATGCTGAGGATATGCATTCTTTTGCTATAAAATGCAGTTTTCCAAGCCCTGTACCAAACTGATTGGATATATTTTGATAATATTCTACTTTAGCAATGTGTTGCCACCTCTAACTTATTTTTCATTTTTTTGGATTTTTTTTTGGGGGGGGGGGGGAAACAAACTCCACACATATTTTAATAAATAAGTGTAAATCAATAGGAGATCAGTCTCACATCCAGGTTTGGTTGGACTACAGCTGACATAATCCTGTATCATTTTCATAAATTAGGCTGGATGATCCTTATGAGAGCTTCAACACCATCTGGAGGACCACAGGCAACTTACCATCACTTGCCAACCACACTATATAGACTTTTGCCTTTATCTCGGAAGGTTTGTCTTTTTTCTTACAACAATTTATCACCTATTCTAAGGTAACAAGAAACTTCATTTATTCAAGCATGTTCTTATGCTCCAGAGTCTGGACCTCTGCAGCATAGGAAGGCTTGTAGGATTGTGTATTTTATATTAAAGGTTATGCTGTATTCTCCCCAAAGCTGGAGCATGTGTTTGTGTTTAGGCAGCACTTATGGTTAGCAGTCTGTCAGCGTTTCCATTAGAAACCTTTCCCCCCTCATATACTAACAGCTTCTACAGTTTCTTCTCAAGAAGGCATTGGCAGAGCCTCATTCCAATTATTTTGTATGAATTTTGGAACAAAGATTATTTGAGCCATTTTAAAGCTTCACAGGAGAACTTAAAAATGGGCACAGGTTTCAGATACCTTGCTTCACATTCCATTTAAAAAGTAAAAACGTTGTGGTACAAGTAAGAGCTACATACAAATGGATACTAAAATTATAATGTAGTTTGACAATTAGGGATGGACAAATCAGTCTATTTCTAGCCTGGGTCAGTTGCACATACCTTCATTTCAAAGCCTGTTTTGACATGTTTCTGTAGCAATCTGATGATTTAAAACAAAACCTGCACAAAAATTAGTACTTAGATATATGTTTTGAATATACTTTCACACAAAATATGCATGTCTAAACATATCTTCTCTTAAAGTACATATTCCTAAAAATATTTTGTCCCAAAATACATGTTTATATCTGTTCTTCTAAGCTAAAATCTATATCAGAAAATACAAAGATGAAATCCTCTGGTATGAAGTCTAGAGAATAACTGTTCTGATCTTCATGTGGGATGAAGATCTAAATTCATGTTGAAATGTGAACCATACAAAATCCTCAAATATCAATTGCTATTGTTATTGTATGGCTTCAAGGCGCTTCCGACTTTATTATATCTAATTAACTGTTTGTGGTAAGAACAGTGTTGATTAACCCATTTTCCTTCCATTGCTTCAGCTAATTTTAAAATGTCTAAACTCTTTCTCTCACTTCCTCATCTTTGTCCCTGGTATACTTCAGTTGGTGAAAATGGTATTCAAAATGAAAAAGCAATTTGCACTCCATTAACATAATGGGTGGGGAAGGAGGTAGAGGAGAGAATGAAATCTTATTCTTCCTAGTTGGTTTCCAGAGGTGTCATACTTATTTTGCCCAAGGACCACATTAGCCTTGTGGTTGCTCTCAAAAGGCCAATAGAGATTGTAAGTCTGTATAAATGTAACTATGGTTCCTGGCATTGAAAGCCTCATGAGCCACATAAAATAATGTGACTGGCCAGATTCGGCCTGTGGGCCCTGGCTTTGATCAGTGTGCCTTAGGCAAAAGCAAACGACTGTAGTGTCTTCTCTTTCTCAATATTTACATTTTCCATATTGACCATAATATGATGTTGCCACACAGGCCCATAGCCAGGATTTCGTTTCGGGGGGGGGGGGGGGGGTGGTTAATTTTTTCAGGGGGGGTTGGGGGGGCTGAGTTTGGGGGGGGGGCTGAGTCTGAGTGAAAGAGGGTCTAGCCTAGCAAACCTTTTGTATCATGACCCCAATACCCCAATGCATATGAGATATATTGAGTATGGTGATCAGATCATGATATGAATAAACATAACAGTTTAAATAATGCACCAGTAAGGCCTTTTCGCGAACCACCATGAGAATTTTTTTGGGGGGGGGGGGCTGAAGCCCCTCAAGCCCCCCCCCCCCCCCCCCGCGGCTACATGCCTGTTGCCACATGTGCCCCAGTTTTTATCTCTGATTGCTGGATGGAGAATATGTAACAATTAGTGAACTCTTAGGCCAACTAGAGTTTTTAAAAAAATACTTATCACTCTTGGAATGGACTGAGAGTTAGAGGGGATGCAAGCAAAGAGCTGGAGTTGAAATGCTAAAACACCTACCCTATATGCTCTTGTGTAAGTCTAAAAAAGTTAGTAAAAAAAAAACCCCAAAAAACCTGAGTCAACTTATCCATGAGCCAATGTGAGTACTCTACCTTAACTCTCATTAAGAAATAGAGTGGCAAAAGGCAATAGCTTAATTCAGAATAACTTAAAGTAAACGTAGACCTCTATTTCTCTTCTATGGCCTTTTTGATTGCCAGGATGGGAAATGCCAGTGTCAGCCAGGGGTGCCTGACCTCTTGAGGTGGCATTGGCACTTTCCCCTCTCTGTGGAATAAAATTCAACTTATCCACAGATCATATCAAATTCCATTATTTTGGCCCCCAAACCTTCTCTTGACTTATTTATGAAGTCAACTTATGCATGATTATATATGTTACTTCTGACCTAGTGTGGCCTAGGTTAACATGGAAGATTTGGGATTAAACATTGAGGAAACTGATATAAGGGAAATATTATGTTGCATAGAATGGTGTCCATTGTGAAGATCCCTTACCTTGCCAGCCGGGGGTGGCAGGGCCCAGGAAGAGACAGGCTAGGTAGTTTTCAGCTTAGAAGGCCTGGCAGAGAACTGCAAGAGCCATCTTAGTTTAGGGAAGCCTCCAGTTCAGAGTGGGGAGTGGCCTAGGCCTGAGCCAGCCCAGCAACAGCCAGGATTGGTTGGTAAAAGGGGGGCGGAGTTAGCCAGTTGGAGGGAAAGAGATCAGATTATTTTGACAGTGGAGTTCAGTTCTGGGGGATGTTAGAGGAGGATTAGAGTTTTAGGAGTCTCTGTTAGGGATAGGCAGCTTGCCTGTAGTTTGCACAGCAAAGTAGGCTGTGGCAGACTGGTTACAGCTATTTTAGAAAAGACATAGCTGAGATTTGGTTAGGAAATTGTAACAAAGAATAGTGCCATTCTCTCAAGCAACCGCTACGTTTCTAAGAACCAGGAACACTTTAATTGTAACAGCTAAGCCTCTGAACCTGCATTCACTTTTATTCTGTAACTTGTATTCAATAAACCTTTCTTGTTATTTTTTACAATCTAAGCCTGAGTCAAGTGCCATTTTTGGTTTGAGTCCTTTTCAGTGTATTCAACCTCAACCTGTTTCCCCTCAAAGAAGCCCTTGTTAATATACAGTATTTGGTGGAGTAAAAAAGCCTTTTACTATTTTAAACAGTCTTTTAGCATTCTAAATAGCTAGAGGGTTTGTGATTCTTCAGTTTATGGTGGCAGCGAAGGTTTTAAATAAAGAGACATCCCCTCAAACGCTATAAGAGCCAAAGTTGTGTGAATTCCTTATTGAAGGAGGGACAGTGGTGGGATTTCTTGCCCCCTGCCCAATTGGACATCGAGCATATCTTTATAATTGGTTTGCAGCGGTGTGGATTCGTGTAACATCTCAATCCAGGGCATTTTTGTGTGAATCCTGAGGTAAATTTTTGTCAAAACGTGACACCAAGAATTACCTCAGAGAGAGAACACCTCTAGTGCCATTTTTAACACACATTAGGCACCATGGCACCACCAAAGACAAAGAAGGGCACTCCTGAAGAACCAGAGAGAGAAGGGGAGACAACTGCCTCTGTAGTTGAGGAGACTGAGACCCAAATACAAGAGGGGAGAACAGAACAGATAGCTACCTCTTTGGCCATTGAAAAGCTTAGGCTAGAAATGAGGTTGAAAGAACTGGAGTTTCAGGCTGAAAGGGAAAGGGAAAAGATTCAGGCTGAAAGAGAAAGGAGGCAAGCTGAGGAAAGGGAGAAGGAAAGAATGATTGAATTGGAAAGGGAAAAGTTTCAAGCTGAAGAGAGGCAGAGAGAAAGAATGGCTGAGTTGGAGAGGGAGAGAATACAAGTTGAGATAGAAAGAGAAAGAGAAAGGGAACGTTTAAGACATGAGGAGCGAATGGCAGAACTACAATTAAGAGAACATGAGAGAACTCCTAACTTAAGCCAACAACAAGACTCTAACATGCAAAGGGTGTTAAAGAACTTCCCTCGTTATGTAAAGGGGGACTGCGTCGAGTCATTTCTGGCTACCTTTGAACGGGCTGCTCACGATTTCGAGGTACCTGAAGATAAAATGATGGTGTACCTGAGACCACTGCTTTGTGGGGAACTTAGTGAGGTTTACGCTGATCTGCGAGAGACAGAGAGCGGGAGTTACCTCATATTTAAAGAAAGGGTGAAGCTGAGGTTTGGCTTGACTCCTGAACAAAGTAGAAAGATGTTCAGGGAGATCAAAAGGAAGCCAGGAGAAACCTTTTCACAATTGGGAAGCCGAGTGGAAAAAGCCTTAGAGAGATGGCTTGAGGGAAGTAAAACGACCACTTTTGAGGAGTTAAAACATTTAGTTTGTATGGAACAGTTTTATCGACTGATCCCCATACAAATGAGGTGGTTCGTTAAAGACAAGAAAATTAAGCAAGTGTCAGATCTCGCGGCTTGGTTGGATGAGATGGAGCATGACTGGAATGTGAGTCATGGCTCAGGAGCCACCAAGAGACCGAGGGAATGGGTTCCAAAAGAGAAAACTGACGTAGGAAACCAAAATCCTGTCAGGAGGGACCGCATTCCAGAGATTGCCACAGGAAAACTTGTCTGTTACTTCTGCCATCAAGAGGGTCATAAGAAAATGGCTTGCCCAAAATTAAACACCCAGAAAAGGCCAGTTACACCACCAAAGCCAGTTAAGGTGGTTAGGCAAATATCTCCACACGAAGAAAGTCAGTCTCCACACGCACAGGAAGAGCCTGTGAAGATAATGCGTGTATGGAGTACTGAGAAAGAGACAAATGGAGATTATTTGAGGGTGATCAAAGTAAAGGGTCAAGAACTAATGGGATTCAGAGACACTGGGTCTGAAGTATCGCTCATTAGGCCAGAGTTTGTCAAGGCAGACCAGATACTTCCAGGCCAAAAGTACAAGCTGAGAGGAATTTATGGCCCTGTGTTCGAAGTGTCAGTGGCTGAAATCCCAATAGAATATAAGAACTTCTCTGGAAAATGGAGAATGGGACTGTTTAATGATTTAGAAGTGCCAGTATTGTTGGGCAATGATTTGGCTGAGCGCTGCAGACATGTTAATATTATTACCAGAAGCCAAGCTGAACGAGAAGGGGAGGCTGAATACACTGTTACAGATGAACAACCATCTACCTCACAAACTGAAAATGTCAGCCAAGAAATTCCCTTTAGTTTGAACCAACGCCATATGAGGCAGTTTGAAGCAGCTCAACAACATGATGAAAGCTTAAAACCCTTATGGGATGAAGTGGTCCCAGAAAACCACACACCCACAAGTGAAAAGCCAGCTTTGTTTAAAGTTGTGGAGAATAAACTGTACCGAGTTGTGAGGAGACAGAAAGGTCCCAAATTCTTTGAGGAAAGAACACAACTGGTAGTTCCACAAAAGTATAGGGCTAAAATCCTCAAGCTAGCCCATGATACCACCTTCAATGGACACCTAGGTATCAAGAAAACCAAAGATCGCATACAGTCAAGATTTTTTTGGCCCGGAATGGGAGGTGATGTGACAGCCTATTGTAAATCCTGTCAGACTTGTCAAATGGTGGGAAAAGCCAAAGACAAGACAAAAGGACTGTTACAATCCATTCCAGTTGTCATTGTTCCCTTTGACAAGGTCGGAGTGGACATCATTGGCCCTATGTCCCACAAGACGCTTGATAGACATAGATTTATCTTGACTGCCGTGGACTTTGCCACACGATACCCAGAGGCAATTCCATTGAAAGAAACGGATGCCAAAACAGTGGCAGACGCGCTGCTCAATGTATTTGCACGCGTGGCTTTCCCCAGATCTATCATCACAGATCTTGGAGCCACCTTCATGTCCCAGATGATGCAAGAACTGTTCCGGACCTGCAAGATCAAGCATCTTACTTCTACTCCATACCATCCTCAAACCAACGGCTTGACGGAGAGATTCAACGGTACCCTCAACCACATGCTGAAGGCGTACGTCCACAAGAACCCTAATGATTGGGACAAGAAACTTCAACACTTCTTGTTTGCTTATCGGGAGGTTCCACAAGCCAGCACCAAGTTCAGCCCATTTGAACTGCTATATGGGAGAACACCAAGAGGACCTATGGACATTTTGAAGGAAGCATGGACAGGAGCAGAGGACATTCCAGAGAGTGATATCAACAGCTACATCGAGGACTTAAGAGAACATTTAACCACCATGAGAGACTGCGCAGCCGAGAGTTTGTCAACTGCCCAGCTGAAGCAGAAAGAACAGGCGGATCTACACGCAAGACATCGTTGTTTTGATGTGGGAGATAAGGTCCTGGTTTTGGAACCAAGATCTAAAAAGAAACTGGAGGTTTCTTGGGAGGAACCTTATGTGATAGGGCCAAAGACTGCAAAAGAGTGTAATACTGTAAAAAGTGGACTGGCCGATTGTAATGTAAAACTGAGTAGTAGAGGGAGGAGAATTGGAATTGGGTGAAGGAAAAAAAGGAACAAACGACTTTATTATTTACAAGGGCCAGACCAAAATAACACATTGCTGAATGAAGGTGTTATTGTAGAAAGATATAAGATAGTGTATTGTTTAAGAATTGGTTAATCTGGTCAATTGCAGTCTTACAAGGTATATGGTGTTATTACAATGGTGAACTGTATATGTTTCATACAATAGGTATGATGTGGAAATGTATTCATATAAAGTGTGTTAGATATGTAGGTTTTGCTAATAGACAAAATATAGTTAGATGTAAATATGGAGATGTTTGAAATAGCTTTTGTTTAGATACAGAGACCTAAGTCTCTCCAAATGATTTAGCTTTGTTCATAAGTATAGGATTCTTGATGATATTAGAATATTGATGATATTAAAAGCTTAATATATATATAGATAAGAGTATAGAGATTATATGTACATAGAATGTCAGGAGGCATTCCATGGAAAAGGTATAGTATTTACTGTGTTAGATTGATTATATGCAATGTTATAATGTATTTAACATGTTTTTTTCCCTACAGGAATGTATTTATTGTGTATAATGTATTTATGGTATATATTGATTGCAAAATGTATTTATTGCATAAATGTTGTATTGCAAAAGGTGTTTATTGCAAATGTAGGTATGTACATAGATAGATAGATTAGCTAGAATAGATAGTAAAGGGGGGTTAGTTGGGCCTAGTATAGTGTTAGGCTTTGCTTCGGAAAAGGTCTGCAAACCTTTTCACTCCGCAAACCATCTTGAGGTGGGGAGGGAATGTGAAGATCCCTTACCTTGCCAGCCGGGGGTGGCAGGGCCCAGGAAGAGACAGGCTAGGTAGTTTTCAGCTTAGAAGGCCTGGCAGAGAACTGCAAGAGCCATCTTAGTTTAGGGAAGCCTCCAGTTCAGAGTGGGGAGTGGCCTAGGCCTGAGCCAGCCCAGCAACAGCCAGGATTGGTTGGTAAAAGGGGGGCGGAGTTAGCCAGTTGGAGGGAAAGAGATCAGATTATTTTGACAGTGGAGTTCAGTTCTGGGGGATGTTAGAGGAGGATTAGAGTTTTAGGAGTCTCTGTTAGGGATAGGCAGCTTGCCTGTAGTTTGCACAGCAAAGTAGGCTGTGGCAGACTGGTTACAGCTATTTTAGAAAAGACATAGCTGAGATTTGGTTAGGAAATTGTAACAAAGAATAGTGCCATTCTCTCAAGCAACCGCTACGTTTCTAAGAACCAGGAACACTTTAATTGTAACAGCTAAGCCTCTGAACCTGCATTCACTTTTATTCTGTAACTTGTATTCAATAAACCTTTCTTGTTATTTTTTACAATCTAAGCCTGAGTCAAGTGCCATTTTTGGTTTGAGTCCTTTTCAGTGTATTCAACCTCAACCTGTTTCCCCTCAAAGAAGCCCTTGTTAATATACAGTATTTGGTGGAGTAAAAAAGCCTTTTACTATTTTAAACAGTCTTTTAGCATTCTAAATAGCTAGAGGGTTTGTGATTCTTCAGTTTATGGTGGCAGCGAAGGTTTTAAATAAAGAGACATCCCCTCAAACGCTATAAGAGCCAAAGTGGTGTGAATTCCTTATTGAAGGAGGGACAGTGGTGGGATTTCTTGCCCCCTGCCCAATTGGACATCGAGCGTATCTTTATATCCATCAGCAAATGAAAGGTCTGGTAATAGATCAGATTCCTTGTAGTTTCAGATTAAAACATAATTGAATAATCATAGGCAACCAGGAGGAGAAGCAAGGACAATTTTGCTACATACTTAGAACTCTGCTTGTCCAGTGTTGGGTGCAGCCTTTGGGATGTTATGTTTCATCAGTTTTATCATTAGAATGAGATAAAATATTTTAATCTGAAAAAAAATTGGTAAAGAAAATTAAGGTAAATATTCTGTGAATAGAATGATCATATAATAATCTGTCTTTGAAAAGGTCTAGCCTCCAAGCATTTTTACAGGTCTCAGGTAGTATAATTTATCCCACCTTCTTGGCGGAGGGCGGGTGTGTGTGTGGAGAAATTGAAAGAAATTTCTGACATGGTATATCATGAGCAATCATGATTTTGATTTCTCACATTACTTTTTATGTTATTTTATAAAAATATATCCCATCTTCGTGCCAATATGGGACCTAACTGATCTTAAGTAAAGGTAAAAGTTTCCCTTGACATTAAGTCTAGGAGTGTCCAACCCAGGGGGAGGTGCTCATCTAGAACCGGTTTTGTCCATAGACACCTCCAAGGTCATGTGGCCAGCATGACTGCATGGAGTGTCGTTACCTTCCCGCAGAAACGGTTCATATTAATCTGCTCACATTTGCATGTTTTTGAACTGCTAGGTTGGCAGAAGATGGGAGCTCACCCTGCTCCCTGGATTCAAACCTCTGACCTTTCGGTCAGCAAGTTCAGCAGTTCAGCAGTTTAACCCACTGCACCACTGGGGGGGGGCAATTGATCTTACAGCAGTGCTATTTGGGCTATATAATATGTGGGATGGGGCAATTTTTCCCCCAATATGCCAGGGACAGTTTGTCTCCATTGAGTACAAACATTTCTTTCCTTCTTTGATATTTGCCAGATATTGGCAGCCAGTGGGTGAGCGTCACACCAATCCTTTTCAGTACCACTATATTCTACTATAGGTTAAAAAAATCCATACATACAGTTCTAAAAACTGGCACTGTTTGGTGCTAGAGGGACTTGTGGCCCATGGTAGGTTGCTCCCTGAACTCACCAAAGTTACCCACTCCTAACTGCCTGTCTGAGGGCGCATCCAGACAGCCCCTTTAATGTTCCAGCAATTAAAAGAGGGCTATCCAGATGATGTCCCAGAGAAACATCATTTCATTCGCCACAATTGCAGCAAATGTAATTGTTAGTAGGCTTATTCCTTGCCTTTTTGGAAGGCGCAGGATAAACCCACTACTTCCTCTGTCTGGACTGCTCCCTCAAAAGTTCTGGGGTTTTGAGGGGCAGTCCAGTCAGTAGTCCTGTGGTTTTCCAGGCTAAACTAGCCTGAAAAACCACAAAGACACCAACCACCCTCCCATCCACCCCCCAAAGCCCCCTTTAAAAATAAAAGAACTTATCCGGCCTCCATTAGCATGGTGCCAGAACTATTCCTATGCGCCAGGAGAAAGGGGGGGGGGGGGAGAGGAGGAAAATGGCTTTTGCTCCCCCCCCCCTTTTCTCCTGGTGCATCATTCCTATGTGCCAGGAGAACTCTGGCACCATGACAATAGAGGCCAGGTAAATTCTTTTATTTATAAAAGGGGTTTTGGGGAGGGGGGTTGTATGTCCAGGTGTCCTCCTGGAAGGTTTCGGGAGTGCATGTGGACAACCGCCCTAGAAAGCACGCACTTTCTGGGCGGTATGTAGATCAGGACCCGAGAACATTTACATTTTTAAAACGCGAATGTTCTTGGATTAAAGGGCTGTCTGGATGTGCCCTGAATATTCCAGTTCAAACCAGGAACCAGAAAAAATGTAGATTCCACTTTTTACTCTCTTATCTTGTATCTGGGTCTAATAACAGTTCTGATCCACCAACTTTACCAGGTGTTGTAAGGCTTACTGAGCCGACAGATGAGCTCAAAACCAGAGACAAATGAGAGAGTGTTAGAAGTGGTTGAAGAAAAGCTTCAATTCCTCAAATTGTATACATATCTTAATACTGTCCCAGTGCAACTTTTGGTCCCATTTTAAAAACAATATACACCTATTTATTGGTGTATATGTAGTGGTGGAACTAGAATATCTTTTTCAAGAGCAGCAACCTGTCTTCCAAAGCACCCTTAATTCTGGTGGCTAGGAGGGGCAGAAACAATCAGTTTTAGGGTACATCTACACTGTAGAAATAATGCAGTTTGACACCATTTGAACTGCCATTGAGCCATGACTCAATGATATAGAATCGTGAGAATTGTAGTTTGAGAAGGTCGTTAGTCTTCTCTGCCTAAAAGTGCTAGTGCCTCATCAAACTACATCTCCAATGATTCCAAAGCATTAAGGGATGGCAGTTAATGTGGTGTCGAACCGCATTAACATTAATTCTACTGTGTAGATGCACCATTAGACTACACTGTGAAAGGAAATTGCTAAATAAATGCTAGACATTGATATTGTTCCTCTTAAGTTCACATCTAAATTCTTCACTGAACTGAAACTACCCTGTTTTAAGCGAAAATAACAAAATGTTAGAGTGTAATCTTTTCATAGCTCTTATGCCAAATTCTCAATGGCCTTTAAAACTCTGAGGAATTTTAAGTAGCAGATTGTGGGTTCTATGGGGTAACATCTAGAAAGAAAACCCCAAGAAAAACCTTGGGTACAAAGCCCAGTGGTCCTGTAAAGTCAAGCATTACAAAAGGCCAGATTTTATCTGTAGTGAGTTGAGAGTTGTTTTGTTCGGAATAGTGTTACATCTGTGTTTATTTAAACCAGCTGAGAGTGTATCACAAAATGTTTTAGGGATGTTAATCTGTAGAGAATATCTGTGCCTTTCCATGTAAGGGTTGGAAATTGGCAGTTTGCAACTGAATCCAGTGAACACATTTTCCTAACAGGGTAACAAACACCCCTAAATTCAGCACAGCTATAGCTACAGGCTTTGGTATGAGGCCAAAAAGGCAATTGGCATATCACCAAAAAATAAAATAAAATTGGGCTTCTAGCCCCCTATTGTTTTCTCCAGAACCAGAAATTACTTGGTCTTGTAAGAGCATGTCTCTGAGGAAGTTGGCACACCCTGTAATTTTATAAAGTGGGAGATGGAAAGCTAAGAAGTTTAAAATAGCAAGATTTTTCAGCATGAGAGTTTTCTATCTGTATGCATGTGAGGAAGAGAGTTGGTATTATATTGTACTACATTTAGGAAAACACAGATTATTAATTATTCAGCCGCTGTTGTAGTAGGGAGTTCCTTCAAGTGTGGATCCTTCTATAGCCAAAATGGTAGCATCCATACCGTCAAGAGGAAAACCCAAGTCTTACAGAAATACATCTTTAGAACAATATACTGAGGTGAAGGCACAAAAATATCCCAATGGGGACTAGTATGCTTAATGGGCTCAGAATTAGAAGGAGCAATGGCTTGCTGGCTAGTAGAATAGAACCCCAAACTGGAAAGCTGGTCTTCAATACTGCAACATTTATCACATATCCCATTTGTATAGCTCAGTAATGAATCAGAGGCAGAGAAAGTAACAGACTACCATGAAATGGACTATATGCATTGCCATATAGTCTGAAACTGCATTATACAGTCTGTATAGGCTAGGCATGGGCAAACTTCGGTCCTCCAGGTGTTTTGCACTTCAACTCCCAGAAATCCCAGCCATCTTACCTGCTGTTAGGAATTGTGGGAGTTGAAGTCAAAAACACCTGGAGAGCTGGAGTTTGCCCATTCTCATGTAGATTCATATAATCCAGTTTAACTGCATTGAACTGGATTATATGAATCTACATTGAACATACAATGCAGTTTCTAACACGAGTTGCATGCAGTTTACTTTGCTACACTTTCAGATGTAGTTCCGAATTATGACTTCCAAGTTATGACAGTGATCGTAGAGTATTTTTATTATAATTATTTTAATACCTCTAATACATATACCCAATGGTTTAATAAAAAGGAAATTCTTATCCAGCATACCTTCCTGGCAATCTGGATTTTTCTGTCTTTGTCTACTTTTCTACAACAACCTAGAACAAGTATGAGGGTATAACGAAAGTTCAATGATATCTAGGCAGGGGGGAACAAAGAATCCCACCGCTGCCACCAATATAATGAAGTTAAAGGAATATCCAGGCAGGGGGGAACAAAGAATCCCACCTCTGCCATTCGATATAGCTAAATTAATGGCTGACCCTATGTTGGATATGTCAGTGACCGAATGTCCTTGGTATTATTAGCCGCCACCACCTCAGAATTTACTGGCCTGAGGAACCAAAAGGGTGTGAATGTATTTAGGTAAAGGGGGTTTGAGCTCTTGGTCTTCTATGGCTTCCTCCCTAGCTGACTGGACTTTAAAATGAGTTGAGAGAATGAGTTCTGAGGGAAACGAATGGATTGAGGCATACACCAGTTAAAAGTTAACTAGTAAGAATTTATTCAACTTGAGAATAACAACAACTCGTTGGAAATAAGTGGTACAGAATCTTGACTCAGTTGCATAAACTTGGTTACTTAAAACAAACAGTTCCCCTGACAGAATAGCTTTTACAGCTGTGAGTCCCTTTAACAAACTGTTCTACTTTTAGACACAGTTTCTCTTAGAGCACAGACTCCAGTCTGCCTCACTCACTGGGCTATAAGGTATCTTTAAACCTCTCTTCAGTTTAATAAGACACAGCTCTCTTTTACTAGTCCTCTCAACGTAGTAAAACTCTAGCCTAATGTCTTAACCTTATTCCCTAACCTAAAGACTCACTAAAAGCTCTTCCCTTTCTGTCTGATCCCTGCTGTAACTTCCTCTCTCAAAATTCACAACCTTCTCTGTCTCTAGTCTAAACCCTTCTTTTTCTTTCTGTCAAAACAGGCAGCTTATTTCCCTCTCTCTAAACTGACTCCTCCCCTACTGGCTATACCCAATCAGGAGTCAGCTTGACTCCTCCTCCTGCTCTGCTTGACTACCAAGATGCCAGCCACTGCCATGCAGGCTTCGGCCTAGCCGACTGAAAGGTAGATCTATTACAGAGGGTTATCCGGAAAGTAAGATTACAAGGCATGTAGCTCTCACCAGGAATTTTCTTGGGGGAAGTTGGTATCACTGCTATGTAGCGGAAAGCCAGTGAATGAGCAGTGCCGGTCATCAGTAGCTCATCGACTGGCATTGTGGTGAAGGCTAGCAATTAGCATCCTCATGCCATTTCCCTCCAAGTGTAAAGTTTGTGCTATAATATGCTACCTAAATGCTAAGGGCATGAACACTACTGTGATTCATTGCGAAATCATTTCAATTTATTGAGAGGACGTAATGTCAAGACAGCATTTGACAAAATGGGTACAGAATATATTGTGAGACCATGAAGAAACTTTGCCGAGCCATGCAATACAAATGCTGAAGGCAGGAATCTATGTTCTTCATGTCAATGTGTGTCCACACACCACTCATGCAACACAAGAGTTGTTGACTTCATTTGGTTGGGAAGTTTTAAGCCACCCCTCTCACAGCCCCGATCTCACACCCATTGACTATCATCTGTTCACTAAACTGAAGGAACACCTGGCTAGAAAACATTTTTCTGATGACAATGAGGTGAAAATCGGTGATGAACTGGCTGAAAAAGGAGGAAAGAAACTTCTACGACACAGACAAAAACTCATCTCATGGATGACAAAATGTATTGAACTGAATGGTGATTATGTAAACAATAATGTAATACCTATGCTACAATCCTTGTAAGTTTTATTAAATTATATTCATTCTTTGTATTTTAAAAAAATCTTGTAACCTTACTTTTTGGGTAACCCTCATAAGAAGGGAGTACTATTACTCTACATGAGGCTGTAGTCAGTGTGACCAGATGTTCAGCGATCTACTGGATAGTTGTCCACACCTTTAAGACAAGGGGAGTCTTCCATTCTGATTATTGTGACATGCATAACTTAAGTACATGTGGAAGTAGGCCAGTATATAGGACATACTATGCCCGAATAAATAAATAAAGATATCTCCTTTCTAGTCATTAAAATTTCAAACTCCCCAAAGCCTTGTCAGGAGAAGGTTGGAAATGTGCCCTTTGAGTCATCATCCGTAGTTTATCAAGAACAATACAGTTTGAAGTGACCTCACATTCACTTTCAGCATAACTTCATTATGCTCAACTTGCCAAGAGAGGCACCAATAATAAATGAGTGCACTTACTGTTACGTGCTTTCAGGTTGCACTGAACAAAGCAGTTCATCTAAGTGATTTGCTAATAGAAAGGTTGGCTGGAGAAATACATAGCAAATCGTGGATGACATCTTAAAAATTAATTAGAAAATAATAACTGATGGAGTGGCCCAGCAACATTTTAGATGAGTTGTATTAATCATCCCATGTGGCACCTTGCCGGGAAGCATGTGCTTTTACACAAGGATTCTTGGATTTTGTGAAAAGGAATCTCATGATGAGACTGACTTGGTGTTTCTCTACATCAGGCATGGGAAAACTTTCCAACTTGGGGGCCGCATGGTGGGCTGGAGCAGAGTGGTAGGGCCAGGAGGGAGGGGGTTCTCCCCAAGTCCCCTCTCTGCCCTTTCTCCCCTTCCTCTTCTCTTTTGGAGGCAGAAAATGAATGAAAGGTGGGAAACGTTTAGATGCCAAAAGGGTTGATCTTGGTAAGGATGAGATGGCAGATGGAAGAGACAAAGTGTATCCATTAGACCCTGTATTGCCTACTCCTGATATAGAATCCTAGCATTGGAAGACACCCCTCAAGGGCCATCCAGTCTAACCCCCTGCCATGCAAGGAGGCACAATCAAAGCACTCCCAATAGACAGCCTCTGCAGAAAAGCCTCCAGAGAAGGAGACGCCACCACACTCCAAGGTAGCTTATGCCATGCTCCAGGAAGTTCCTCCTAATATTTTCAGTTCAATCTCTTTTTCTGCCATTTGAATCCATTACTGCATTTTGATCTGGTGTCTAGAGCAGCCAAGAGTCAGTCACCCCCACCCCTCTATTGAACACCCTTTAAAATCTTGAAGCATGGTCCTAATGTTCCCTCTCTACCTTCTCTTCTCCCAATGAAACCTCCCACAGGAGGAAAGGATGAAGGAAAAAGAGAAGGAGAAAAGGAAGGGTAGAAGGGAATGGAGGGAGAGAATGAGGAAAGAGGGAAGGAAAGAAAGGAAAGAGGGAAAGAAAGATAAAAGGGAATGAAGGAAGGACAAAGAGAGAGGGTAGGAGGGAGGAAAGAGGGAAGGAAGGAAGGGCAAAAGGGAAGGAAGGAAGGAAAAAGAGGGAGAGAGGGAAGGAGGGAGGAAAGAGGGAAGGAAGGACAAAGGGGTAGAAGGGAAAGAAGGGTGGCAAGAGAAAGAGGAAGGAAAGAGAGAAGGAAAGAAGGATAGGATGGTTAGAGCAAGGAGGGCCTGAGAAAAGAGCCCAAGGGGCTGCATCTGGCCCCCGGGTCTGGGTTTGCCCATACCTGCACTAGATGCTAGCTTGGAAGTTAAATTATAATCGAAGTTTTTTTCCCCCTGAGTACTTTTTATTTGATACATCCCAACAATCAACAAAGGTTGCCATACAGGACTTATTTCAATATACATTATTCCAAAAGTAAATATTCCTTAAATGACATTTTATACATTCCTTAGTTATGTATCGCCCAACACCCCCCTCCCCCCATTCCCCCCACGCCCCTGGAACAGCAATTCTAAATCATGTTATTGCATCGATTTAACCGTAGGGAAAAGCCTGGTTCAAAATGCTATATCTGTCGTCTCCGTCTATTTTGTCAATTAGCACAGACCATTTCCTAAACCAGTCTTGTTCTATTTGACTATTTATATAGTTGTTTTTCCTTTGATTGATAAAATTATTAATTATATATTCTGATAGATAGGCCCACCAGGTTTCCAAATCCCATTTTGTATCGTCTTTCCATCCCTGGGCTATCATGGCCTGTATTGCAGCTGTCATATATTTTAGGATTTCTGTCCAATTATTGTTATCTTCCTTTACCTTTATGGTGAGGGACATGAATCTGGCTTTATCGCACATTAATTCTTTCCCTATTATATCTTCCATTACAGTCCTTATTTTACCGTAATAGTTCTGAATCTTTCTACAATCCCACTACATGTGGGAGAATGAACCTATCCCCCCAACATTTGTTTGAGATATTTCCCATTATGTGTGCTAATTGGGTGGGGGTTCTATACCATTTGGAGATTATTTTCCTTTGGGTTTCTTTGATCCCCATATGTTTAATTTTATGAATATTGTCAATCCAAGATCCAATTAATTTCTCACTGAAGTTTTTCTCTTGTTTCCAATTTTCCATAAGGGTTGTTTTTGTTTTGTAAGTTAAGATGATTAATTCCTCATACAGTAGCCCAATAATCCCTTTGTCTATTTCTACGTTCCTTTTAATTATTCTGTCTAGTGGGGTTATACTCTGGTTTCTCTTCAGATCGTATAAATCATTTGCCTTTAATTATTATCGAAGATAAGAAAAGTTGTGGGTTTTTTTTCTTTTTCTTTTTGGGTTACATCTTCCAGAGTTCGCCAGACAGCCCGGATTCTGGGAGCTGTAGTTTTAAAAAAATGATTGTTTATTTGTTTTGTGCTGCTGCCCTTAGCAGCTGAAGTCCTCAGCCATAGCTAATGAATGATTTTATGCCTTCTTTAAAAAATAGGAGGAACGTATCTGTTCCATCTCTCAAAAGAAATGTGTTTTTCAAACTGCATCAGAGTCTTTTATAGTAAGGAAGATGATAAAAAGTGTGCATACTATTTGGAAAAACATTAATGGTTTTCTAGTTTGAATGCTTTTTTCCTCCATGCTAGAAGATTATGGGACTTGTAGTCAAAACAGTAACATTTCCAAGTTCTACTAATATCAGAATAATGTGATAAAGCCATAGAGACAAAGAAGATAAATAAAGCTCTTGGATTAGAAGGCAAGCAGATGATGATGATGATGATGATGATGAGAGTTTGTTACCTGCCTCTTCATGGATCGAGGTAGGGCACAACACAGTTAAGACACATCACCATAAATTACATCCCATGAAATACATACATTGGAACACAGCACTACAAAATACATATATTAAAATAGATAATAAAAGGATTAGAAATGTAATACAAATACATATATTAAAATACAAATAGACTGTACATTTAAAAATTGCAGTTTTAAATTGACTGGGTGGGCCTTCTGGAAGAAATAGGTCTTTAACTGTGTCTTGAATTTTGGCAGCTCATTTAGCTGTTGGAGCTCTTTCAGCAGGTTATTCCACAGACTTGGGGCGACTGATAAAAAGGTCCTCTGGTGACGGTTGCCAGGTTCTGGCTAGTTGGAGTAGATGCCCCCTGCCCCCAGAAGGCATACATGGCTGAAGGAATGGATTATATGGGGAAAGATGATCCTGTAGGTAACCAGGACCCAGACCATGTAGAGTTTTAATTTCACTTCTAGAGACTGGTCAGATCACTGTTGAGCGTTGGATCTGGATGTATAAACGAATGAAAAACATTTACATGTAACTTTGTTTAAAATTTGGAGGATTACACTACTTAGACTCATAGAATCATAGAGCTGGAAGAGAACTGTGAGCCATCCATCCAACCCCCTGCCAAGAAGCAGGAAAATCTCATTCAATTTACTTCTATTTATTTAATGTATTTTTGTTTTTTTAAAAAAAACACCAAAAATTATCTCTTTGAGAGCAATGATTTGTATTCACATGCTACGTATTACAAATAATACCTGAAGCTTGGGTTCATGGCTCAAACCAGGGACAACAATTCAGATTTCAGCAACAAAGATGTTTCAATAATAGCAAAAAGGTACAATAAGCTTTCATAGTCTAAGCTTTGATATATCCAGGAATATGTTCCAAAAATGATATAGTTGAAGCGTGCTTGCTGTACCTACATAATAATTCATAAGATCGGGATTCAGAGATGCACCTGGAGAAGTCTTGCAGGTGATACAACAAAATATGGGAGAGATGAGGCATGATAGTCTCCTCTGCTCTATCGAAATACACATCTGTTTCAGACCAAATACAAAATTACAATGGAAAGGGGTCAACATTTCTCTGAGCAATTAGTTTGGCCCATCTCTCTGATCTGTTACGGTCATTTTTAATTTTAATCCTGTCTTCTGGGGTATTAGCTATTTCTCCCAATTTGGTGTCATCTGCAAACTTGATAAGCATGCCCTTTAAACCTTCATCCAAGTCATGAATAAAGATGTTGAACAGTCCTGGATTCAGGACAGAACCTTGAGGCACCCCACTAGTCATTTCTTTCCAGGATGAAGAGGAACCATTGGTGAACACCCTTTGGGTTTGGTTGCTTAACCAATTACAAATCCATCTATCAGTAGTATTGCCTAGCCCACATCTTACTAGTTTGTTTGAAAGAGGATCATGGGGGACCATGTTAAACATTTTACTAAAATCAAGATATGCTATATCCACAGCATTCTCTGCTTCTGCCAGGACAGTTACTCCTATTGAAAAAAGAGATAAGATTAGCTTGGCATCGGGGGAATGCAATTATTCCCTAGGTTTCTTCTTGAGGAAAGGAATTAATAATTTTAACAATTGTCTTCCTGCTGTGAGAAAGATTTTGAAAATGTTTGCAGTTTTTCAAGTCTAGTAAAAATTCAGGACTTATTTTCTGCAAAATTTGCACATTGTTGTTTTACATTTTTTTGCACAGAAAGGCAAAATTTCTATGCAGAAATGTGTGGATAATTATGTTCCCTATGCAGGGAATGATATACCTTGTAACTGAGAATTTATTCCTCACAGAATTCGCATATGGCAAAACTGCATAGAAAACAACATTTTTTGTGAAGGAAATATTACTTTTTGAATATAAACATTTTTGCACAGAAAATACTATTTTCTGTGATAAACAACCACATGCTGATTTTGACCAAACTAGATCTCAAATTGTGAAATTCTTATCAGTCGAGAATTTTTCTCATCAGGATTTCTTAACACTTGAAAATAATGTTTAGCAAATTATTTGCAAATATTATTTCCATCCTTAACATATCATGTGTGGTAATGTCTAGGCCAGGGTGAACAAGTGTTGGAGCTTCATTGATCCCCCCCTCCCTAGGAAAACTGGGAGGGTCATTCCCTGCTATCACCCTGTTCAAATCTGGAGAGAGCCGGATGAGCTCCCTCTATCAAATCCAGCTCCTCATGCGGGAACATGAGAGAAGCCTCCCACAAGGATGATAAAAACATCAAATCATCAGGGCGTCCCCTGGGCAACATCCTTGCAGACGGTCAATTCTCTCACACCAGAAGCGACTTGCAGTTTCTCAAGTCACTCCTGACACGACCAAAAAACCCCCCCTATTTTTAATTTTTGAGTGCTAGTGGGCTCTGGAAGTCTAAACATGACCTTGTGGGTTACCTGTAGCCTGCAAGCCATAATTTCTTAAGACAAGTCTAGGCAAACCTGTTAAAGTAAGATGCAGTTACCAGTCATGCTGGAAAATGTAAGGGATGACAGAGCTTGAGGAAAAAGGGAAGGTTTCTGAAAACAGCTCTCACACGTGTCCTTCCTCCAGCTTTGCCCCCTGGTGGATCTCAAATATTTCAGTGAAGTGATTGTGAAAGAGATTAGAGGTATTCCCACTAGCCCTGCAAAGCGAGAAATAATTAAATGTCAACTCAAAGTGGCAATTACAACATTTATTTCTCTTTCATTTAGTATGATAGCAAAATTATTTCATTGTGAAGAAGGAAATAGAATTCACTTCTCAGTCCATTGGTGTATGAAGGTGTTAGACACCTCAGTTGTTTGATGAACTAGTATTTACATGGCTGCACCTATTTTTTCCACTTTCAGCCCGTTAGGCCCAGACTGACCAGATGTTCATGCCAGAGCTTATAAAAGTTATCTTAAAAAAACCCGAAAAAAACGATGGATCCTAGTTAACAGGCCCAGGGATTTTGGTGTTGTAGTGGAGACAAGGCACTTTTCCAGACTCTGCTTCATAACCCTACTATGTGCTTATTGATTTCAGAAGAAAAATATGTTTTGTGAAAGCACACATTGAAGAACAGGGCACTTCAAAAGCTCTACAACAGCACATAACCCAGGAAATCACACCGACTGTTTCCTTTCCTTAAGTGAACAGAAGGTTTTGTACTCTGCTCTCCAGTTCAGCAAAACACTTGAGAAGACATCTCTTGATCATGTCTGAAATTTTTAAGACTACGAGTAAACAGGGAGAAAAAGGAGATCAAAAGCTTTGCATCCTGGTAAAGAAGAGAGAGAAAGGCTGTTCTGTTTAGTAAGGGTCAAGAAACTATAGCAACATAAGTATTGGTAAAGAAGGGGACACTTAACAGCCATTTCAAAATGAGCATCAAACAGAATCTAAGATGCACTACAATATGTTCTCTCTCTCAATGACACAAACATGGGGGCAGAGAGAGAAAAAGTGGCACACCACATAGATTCATTAGAAGTGAGCAAAAGATTATTGATGGCAACTGCATGGACGTACCATTTTTGGGAAAGCATTTCCATTGCATTGAGACCTGTATTGTGCAGGATATTAAAATATGGAATAATAGCTTCTTCACTTCTGTTCAAGAATTGTATATTTATTATTCTCCTTTTGTAATCCTCATCCATTTAGCTTTTCTAAGTAACTGAGAAAAGAAACAATGTCTTGTCTGTGGTAGAAAAGTATATATTTTATTAGTCTCATAATTTATTTAGCTTTACTTAAGCATTTACTACTTAAAGAATTGTCAAGTTACATTACCTTAATGATAACTCTAGCTTCTTCTTCTTCTTGCACTTGATCTGTTTGAATGGTAAGAGTCAGTGATGAAACCCACCACATCTATTCATTTCTCCTACTTTTATAGCATTTCTTCCAAGTTTTCAAAATCTATATCTGCATAGGAACATACACATTACAGTTTTGCAAATCCTGCATAACCTTCTAATGCAGTTTTCTTTGGAAAAGCACCATTTGTGAATTTTTCACAGAATAAGTACAAAAGTGGCTTCTATGATTATTGCTTGCTATTGCTGGATTTCCAGACCTAGTTGTGAGCCACAGTGGGTCCTTGCAGCAACAAATCACATATCACTCAAACTGCTTGAAATTGTCCATCCATATTGTAGATGAATCATAGTGATGCACATAGTAGTAATCTTTGCTTTAATTTCAGGAATTATACAGGTTTGTGAATTTTGATTACTTTCATGCAATAAGATATATTTCTATATTGATATAATTTGAACATAATGTTTACTTATTTCTTTTATCACCTTTTTCCAGCATTCGTCACATAATATAGACTTTTTTCTTGTAGATAATACTCCAATATAGAAAACATTCCAATTGTCCCGAATGAGCAGGAACAATCTCAATTAATTCTCTACTCTCACTATTTCAGCAGTTTAAAAAAATGCCCTGTTTATTTTTTTTCTTCTCACTTTCTTCCTTTTGCCCCGTGCTTGCTTCTATTGGCACTGAGTTCAAAGTGCAAAAGCAGTTTGCACTCCAGTAAGTCAACAAAGGGAAGAGAAGAGGTGACAGACATTTGCTCTTCCCAAGAGACTCAAACAAAATTAAACTGCTGCAGCTTCTGTGTTCTATGTTCATATGTTCTTTCCTATTAAAGACTTTACCAAAATTGATCACTCTTTAATGTTGCAAGACCATACCTGTCCCATTTTTCATCTGTGAAATGCTGGAGATTAAGACAGAAGAAGCATACCCCAATGGTCTCTGATTATTTTCACAGAATGAAGAGGTTATCTGTGCCATAAAACCAAAACCTATTTTAGAACATGAAATATGTGGAAGTACTTGTGTGTTACTCAACTTAAAAAAAACAAAAACAAAACAAACTCCACAGCTGGACAAACTCCACCATTATTAAGATCAAATAAAATGTCACTAAAGTATTGAACTTTTTGAATTATTTAGAATCTAAAAAGAGGCCTGTCTGTCTCATTATCATTGATCCAATGTGTCATTGAGATTTATCATTCTGCTCATCAACTTCCCAAATTGGGCAGCGGTGTGTGGAGTCCCAACTGTCAAAGAATACTTTAGGCATTGTTTCCCTCTAACAGCTTTAAAGAGATCAGGTTCTGATCTGAAAATGGAAGCTTTACTCCTTAGAATCAAAAATGAAAAATGTTTAGCTGGAAATCAGTCAATTCATTTCCATTACCTAACTTATTTCCAGTGAAATATATTTACTATTGTCAATGTGGTGTATTGGTATGTAGAATATTGATGTGTGACTGGGGATACCCTGGTTCAAATCTACACTCAAGTGTAAAGCGGAGTGTGCGACCTTTGGCCATACCGTTTCTCATTTTACATCTTACACACCACATTGGGGCACTTCAGTTTTCTAGATGCATTACTGTCTTACAGGATGTACACCTACAATGTAAGTTATTTGTATAACATTATCCATTGTACTGCTTTGAACATGGAGCCTTTTTGTACTTTACAATATAATGGAATTCCAATTGGGTAAAAAATATCTATAATTCATGGAGTATACATTTCTCCAACCTACAAGTGCACATTGCACAAACAAATATTCTTCAATCTCTAAAAGTATCTTAGTCATTTTAAAAGAAGGAAACACCAAAGCCTCTTGATGCAACTAAGAGGAGATATTAATGGAGAGCATTATTCAGATTTCTCAAACCTGTAAGTCTAATTTTGCTGCATTATACTGTATGTGCCAGATTATTATTATTATTATTATTATTATTAATAATAATAATAATAATAAATTCATTTGTACCTCCACCACTTTTACTCAGTATTGAACTGAGTAAAAGTGTTACTAATGTAAATAATAGAATCACAGAGCTGGAAGACACTGTGTAAGGGCTATCTATTCCAATGCCCTGACATAGAAAAATGCATAAACCAAGCACTCCAGTCACAACAGATAGGAAGCTCTTTTAAAAAGCCTTTAAATCCACCATGGTCTTAGGCAGCATATTCCACTGTCAAACAACCCATGCCTTCAGGAAGTTCTTAATGTTTAGGCATAATCTCTTTTCCTTTAGTTTGAATCCATTGCTCTGTATCTTATTCTCTGGAGCAACAGAACATAAGCTTGCTCCATCTTCAACATGACATTCTTTCAAATATTTAAACATAGTTATAATGTGATGTCTTATCCTTCTCTTCTCCAGGCTAAATAAACTCAGCTCTCTATGCTGTTCCTCATAGGGCTTGGCTTCCAGATATCTGATCATTTTGGTCGCTCTCCTCTGAACAAGTTACATTTTATCAATATCCTTCTTGAATTGTGGTGCTTGGAGCTGGATATAGTATTCCAGGTGAGGTCTGACTGTGACCAAAGTGGAATAGACTGGGACTATTACTCTCCTTAATCTAAACACTTGTTCCTATTGATGAAGCCTAGAATTGTATTTTTTTAACTGCTGCATCACACTATTGACTCATGTTCAGTTTTGGACTCCTAAATACCTTTCAAATGTACTGTTGCCAAACCTAGTGTCACTCATCCTATACATGTGCAATTCAGGTTTTTTTCCTGCCTGAATGTAGAATCCTGCATTTCTACCTTTTAAAATTCATTTTGTTAGTTTTGACCCAGCACATTCATCTGTTAAGATCATTTTAAATTTTGATCCTGTCCTCTGGGTTATTAGCTACCTTTCCTAATTTGGCATCATGTGCAAATTTGATAAACATGATTGCCTGGAACTGATGCAGGTTCATGACAACATTTCAGGAAACCATGCTTGTAATAAAGTTGTACAAACATGGTGCTGATCCCTGGCACATTGGGATAAAATTGTTGGTATGTTAACATCACATAGCTTGAGAAGCACTGATCTGGAAATCTCTTTTGGATCCAATGGTGATAATACATTGGCCTAGATCTACTGGCAGTTCCAACTAGAATCTATATTAAAATATTTATACCTCACCCCTTATATCCAAGGAGCTCAAGGCATAAAACAATAAAATCAATTTCAGCAGTTCAGAACAATGTAAAGTAATATAAATAATTTAAATGCTAAAAGCATATGAAATCACATAGCACAGTTAAACCGATTAAAAACTACTCACACGCACAGATTTGGACTAAATCAATCACCTCCCCACCCCCAAAAAAGCTTTAGTAAGCAGTCATGAAAGTAATACTATCACCAATCAAGTGTGCATGAACATCCTTACTCCCATATAGAGCTATTGAATCAATTGCTGAATTATGTGTCAATACTTATATATACCTCACTGATTCAGTGTTTGTACTTAGGATTCAACCCATTGTATTTGTTTTGGATGACTTTACAGGTACGCTTGGCATACAAAGAACTATTTTGTAGCAGTTTTAATTAGTTATTTATTATAGCATGCTTGCCTGATGGGTTGTCTTTTCTATCTGACACTACATTTGGTGCATTTAAACACACACACACACACATATACAAAATGCTTACATTTGTGCAAATTTATTTGCATACACTGATTAATATCTGCAGTGCCACAATATGCATATGTAGTATGCACGTACAAGCAAAGCATAGTCTCATTAATTCTTCCAAACATTGTATATCTTCCTGTATTGTTCATGACCAGCTTGGGATATCTCTGCCCCTGAACAGTGAAAACTATTGACTTCTACATCAGGAGAAAGACACAATTTTATTTGGTTTTATTCCAGATTTAAAGGAGCTATCCAAGGTTCTGAATCTGTTTGGGGGACAGAAATAAGCATCTTCAGCAGTCCCCTCAAAGGGTACATTTACACTGTATTTTTTAATTTTGGACACCATGGCTCAATGATATGGAATCATAGAATTTTTAGGTCAGTGAGGCATCAGCACTCTGGCAGAGAAAGCTAAAGATATTGTAAAACTACAACTGCCATAATACCATAGCAGTGAGCCATGGCAATTAAAGTGGTGTCAAACTACATTAAGTCTACAATATAGATGCACTCAAAATGTGGAGGAAAACCAGAGCAGATTCACTGAACCCCAGACATCAGAATATCCAATACACTTATAAATATCCCAACAGGTTCATTGCAGTGTGTCATTTGGGAAAAAATGGATATATGTGTGTGTGTGTGTGTGTGTGTGTGTGTGTGTGTGTTAAAAATATTGGATGCCCTGCTATTGAGATATTAGGAGTAGGGAGTAAAAGGGAAAAGATAATTCCATCTTTGGAAAGTACTTTCCCTGTGTGGTACACACAAACTATTCAGTGGCCTACTTTCTGGTTGTGAAATCGATACTGTACAATGGCAAAGTGAATAAAGCTGTCACTTTAAGAGGTGATGTCATGCCTGTCTTGTCAGGGATCATTAAAGAACAAGCCTCTTATTGGTTGTGTTCCAGGCTGAAATGCAGAGAGAGATTACACCTTCTGTAATTTTAGAAGCGTTGGCTTTTGGAGCTATATTAACCTGACAGAACTTATTTATCCTGATGTAGCATTTCAAGGCCTATGTTTCCTTTTGTTCACTTATCAGAAAAGTTTCCATTTTTTAATTAGTGGTGAATTGCACTTTTTATGACGTGCTGAGTTGTAGTGATTTCCTTATTCCAGTTCCATTAAATTTCTCCATGTGTTGTTACTATAAGAACCAGACTCTGATGTGTTTTGCATCATGTGGGAAACAGTAAATGACTTGTAAACAGTTTTGACTAGACACACAATTGTTTTGTTCTCATGGGTTTTCAGAACAAATATGGCACAGACCACATTTACTTTGGCAAAATGGATAAAGCTAAGGAAACAAAATGTTTCATAATAATATTGGCTCTGTGGCAGTATTGTGGCTTTCAACAACCCTTTGCTGAAGACAGTAGCTGATAAGCTTGAGTTGTTCTGCTTGTGTCAGAAGTTTGCCAGAGTTTGTTTGCCCAGCCTTCAAATGCAAAGCTGATAAAACACTTGGAACCTGCACAGCAGTTTGATTAATTTTCACAGTAACCACTAGCCAACACAAAGTAATTATATAATAATTTAAAATAAATTATATAATAATTTAAAATACCAAAACCAAACCAAAAAAATTGACTTCCATGATAAGTCATTACATTTAAAGGGATAGAATTTCTGCCCAAGTGCCAAGCTCTAAAGTACAATGGTAAAAGTGAACAATAAAACAGGATTGTGAAATGTGTGACCTTCCATTTGTTGTTAGACTATTGACTTTATCACAGAAACCCACTAATCCACTGCAGCCCCACTATCATTGATGGTAGATTCATACTGGGGTGAGCACCTTTGATATTGCACCTCTCTTCATTTGCACAAATGCAACAATTTGGCCATTCGTGATTGCACAATCATACTTCCTCATACCCACAAAACCACACCTTCCTGCAA
The DNA here is from genome assembly GCF_037176765.1 of Anolis sagrei. Lineage (NCBI taxonomy): Eukaryota > Metazoa > Chordata > Lepidosauria > Squamata > Anolidae > Anolis > Anolis sagrei. The sequence continues at coordinate 110,893,649 of NC_090023.1, read as the reverse complement.
AACTGTACATATATTTTTAAAAATTTAGAGCAATTTTGCTGGTTATGTGGGTGCATACCCAACAAACAAAAATGTGATTTGCTTGCATTGTGTAATAAAGTCCAATACTAATTTTATCTCTAAACTGTGGCTATGTTGTTTGGGATGAATTACACCTTTGAGTTAATGAAATCCAGTGATGTAGGAATGGAAAAACACTACTTCATGCCTTTATCTCTGCCATTCAATATATTACTGTTCTAATGACAAAATGTGGCTAAATAAACTTAAAAAAATAATCTAATGGCACCACAGGTAATAACAGAATATAAAATGTTTGACCATAATAACACTTCTCACAAAGCCAAAAGGATGCAGGCATACAGATTAGAAAACCAATTGTATAATGATAGCAAAAGAAACTTCTAAAACATCCAAATCGATTCGTTAATGTGGATGTGCATGCATAGTAGAGAAAAACAGCAGTGGCACTGGGGAAAATTTAGGGAATTCTCCCTCCCTCATTTTTAGACCAATCCTGATGAAACTTGCTACAATGGTAGAATGCATGGACCACTGTTAGCTCACCAAATTTCATAACCTTTGACTTATCCATAGATTTTTTGGTGAATTTTCAAAGTTTTTATTATTTTAATAATAAAGACAATCTGTTCCTGGTTTGAAAGTATTATTTCCTGTTTCATTGGGTGGCCTTTACTTTGAAAGTAGTTGTTCCACTCCAGAAACTTTGTTTGTGTGGCACAAACGGCGTTAAATTGGCGAAGAACAGAAATCATAGTGCAGACCCCATCAAGGGACATAAAAACTGACTCCCTTCTTCTGGGCAGAAAGGCACCATCCAAACTCGCCTGACATCCATTTGCTTCCTCTACTGAGTTGGAGGGGACCCTCAAGACACATCCATCCATGTATTCCTTTTTGCAGATGCAATCAATCATTTTATTTTATCATTACTTACTGACTGTAAAGGGCTTGCTGGCTGGCTGGCTGTGGCTGGCTACCCCTGTGCCTTGTTCATGGCAATCAGGCAAAAGTAAAATGATTGGTTTTTAAGCAGTTTATGTTCTCTTGGCTTTGCAAAAGCTGCTTATTGCTTTGCTGCCTTTTTTTAGACACCTTTGTAGATTCAATCAGTTTATTTTATATTTAGACAAAGACTGCTACAGACAGCTATTTTTTGGTTCTTCAGCCATTTTAGCTAAGGAGCAGCCATGCATTGTGGGAAATGTAGTTTAACAGCAGTCTCTACAGTCACCTTCGGATCCACCGCCAAGACCCTACACTTGGAAGGCAATCAGACTTAGACATACATGATCGCCGAAGATGATGATGATGATGATGATGATGATGATGATGATTACCCAAACAGTTCATCCCATAACCTAGTGCAGGAAAGCTGATTTATTTATTTATTTATTTGATGCACTTATTAACCGCCCATTCTCAGCCCATAAGGGCGACTCATGGCGGTGTACAGTACACATAAAAGACAATTACAAAAAAGCCAGTTTCAACAACATATAAACTAAACAACAATTACAGACTACACTAAAAATCCGCTTCGTCTCATAGTGGAATCATAACCAGTCTCATATTCCTTGTTCCATTCCAGTTCTCTTTACCATATTGTTTAGCACTTAATTAAATGCCCTCTCGAACAGCCATGTCTTAAGGCTTTTTCGAAAGGACATGAGGGAGGGTGCCTGTCTGATGTGTGCAGGGAGAGTGTTCCACAGCCGGGGGGCCACCACCGAGAAGGCCCTCTCCCTCGTCCCCGCCAGCCGTGCCTGTGAGGCAGGCGGGATCGAGAGAAGGGCCTCTCCAGACGATCTCAAGGTCCTCGTGGGCTCGTAGGCCAAGATGCGGTCCGAAAGGTATTTTGGGCCGGAACCGTTTAGGGCTTTGTAGGCCAAAACCAGCACCTTGAATTGGGTCCGGTAGCAAATCGGCAGCCAGTGGAGCTGGGACAACAAGGGCATTGTGTGCTCCCTGCCACCCGCTCCAGTTAGTAACATGGCTGCCGCGCGTTGAACCAGCTGAAGCTTCCGGGCCGTCTTCAAGGGCAGCCCCACGTAGAGAGCGTTGCAGTAGTCCAGGCGGGATGTGACAAGAGCGTGTACCACCGTGGCCAAGTCAGACTTCCCGAGATACGGGCGCAGCTGGCGCACGAGCCTGAGCTGTGCAAATGCTCCCCTGGTCACCGCTGAAACCTGGGGGTCCAGGCTCAACGATGAGTCCAGGGTCACACCCAAGCTGCGAACCTGCGCCTTCAAGGGGAGTGCGACCCCGTCCAGCACAGGCTGTAACCCTATACCCCGTTCGGCCTTGCGACTGACCAGGAGTACCTCTGTCTTGTCTGGATTTAATTTCAGTTTGTTCGCCCTCATCCAGACCGTTACAGCGGCCAGGCACCGGTTCAGGACCTCGACAGCCTCCTTAGTAGCAGGTGGGAAGGAGTGACAGAGTTGGACATCATCTGCGTACAGATGACACCTCACCCCGAAACTCCGGATGATCTCACCCAGCGGCTTCATGTAGATATTAAACAGCATGGGGGACAGTATGGAACCCTGTGGCACCCCACAAGTCAAAGGTTGTGGTGCGGAACAGGAGTCCCCCAATAACACCTTCTGGGTGCGGCCCTCCAGAAATGACTGCAGCCACTGCAAAGCAATGCCCCCAAGACCCATTTCCGCAAGGCGCCCCAGAAGGATACCGTGGTCGACGGTATCGAAGGCCGCTGAGAGGTCCAGGAGCACCAACAGGGACACACTCCCCCTGTCTAGCTCCCGGCGCAGATCATCCACTAAGGCGACCAAGACCGTCTCGGTACCATGCCCCGGTCTGAAACCAGACTGTGCCGGATCCAGATAATCCGTGTCTCTCAAGAATACCTGGAGTTGTGAGGCCACCACGCTTTCCATGACTTTGCCCAAAAAGGGGAGATTGGAAACAGGCCGAAAGTTGTCCAATTTAGTGGGGTCCAGTGATGGCTTCTTCAACAGCGGCTTTATGATAGCCTGTTTTAGGCTCGCTGGAATCTTGCCTTCCCGAAGGGAGGCATTCACCACCACTGTTACCCACTCAGCCAATCCCCCTCTGGCCTCCCTCAGAAGCCAGGATGGGCAGGGGTCTAGGATGGACGTGGTGGGCCTCATTCCTCCAAGTATCTTGTCCACATCCTCGGGTTTCACAAACTGAAAAGAATCCATCAAAATAGGACAAGCAGGTGCTCTTGTTACATTCTCGGAGACTGCATCTAACGCGGCGTCCAGCCCAGAACGGATCAAGGCGACTTTGTCTGCAAAGAACCGAGCAAATGCTTCACAGCGCGCGACCGAATTGTCAGGGCTCCCACCTGCAGTGGTGGGAGTTAAAAGACCTCTGACAATCCGAAACAACTCCGCCGGACGGTTCTTTGCAGACGCAATAGTGGCCGCAAAGAAAGTTTTCTTTGCGGCCTTTATTGCCGCGGCATATGCCCTAAGAAAGGACACAAACCGTGCTCGGTTTGACTCGCTCGGATCCGAACGCCACACGCTCTCTAGTTCCCTCTTCCTTCGCTTCATCACTGCCAGCTCCTCAGTAAACCAAGGGGCTGGTTTAGCTCGGCTACTTGAGAGGGGACGTTCCGGAGCAATCATGTCAATAGCCCTAGCCATCTCCCCATTCCAGAGAGCCACCAAGGCTTCGACATGGTCACCTACCGAGGTGGCGGGAAAATCCCCAAGAGCCGCCAGGAATCCATTCGGATCCATCAGCCTCCTGGGGCGGACCATCTTAATAGGTCCTCCACCTTTGCAGAGGTTAGGGGGTGCAGTGAGCCTAAATCTGATCAGGAAGTGGTCGGTCCATGGCAACGGAGAGATGGACAACTCCTCCACACCGCCACCCTGTTCCCATCCCTGGCAGAAAACCAAATCCAATGTGTGTCCAGCACAGTGGGTGGGGCCAGATATTTGTTGGGACAGCCCCATGGTTGCCATGGCAGACATGAAGTCCTGAGCCGCACCTGTGAGGGTCGCCTCGGCATGGATGTTGAAGTCTCCCAGCACAAGGAGCTGTTGAGACTTCAACGCCAGGCTCGAGACCACCCCCGCTAGCTCAAGTAGGGAGACTGTAGTGCAGCGAGGTGGACGGTACACTAACAGAATCCCTATTCTGTCCCGGTCACCCACCCTCAGGTAGACGCTTTCAAAATTTGCGGTCTGCGGGATGGGGCACCTGGTCAGATGGATGGAATCTCTATAGACCACTGCGACCCTGCCTCCCCGCCCTCCGGATCTCGGTTGGTGCTGCACGGAGAAGCCCGGAGGATTCCCAGAAAAGCTAAAGTTGGCAAAAAAAAAAAAACATAACCAGTGGCCATGCTGCCTAGGGATTCTGAGAACAGTAGTCTCCAGAGAAAACTTTCCCAAGCTCCCTGGACTTCAGTCCTGCTCCATCACAAAGCAGATTCCTGCTTTAAAGTGTAAAACAATCAGCAGGAAATATAATAGCCAAGATTCTTCATCAAGAAACATGTAATAAAGTTTCACCATCAGGCTGGGCAGGCCTATATTGCCAATGGTTTCTGAGAACTGGAGAATGGGAGGGAATTCCTGTTGCCCTTGCCTGGCATCGAAGAAAAAGAAGTATCCCAATTGAACACTCTTAATGAAGGTCAGATAATGGCCATGAATTGAAACTAATTGGCGTTTCAGATCACTGATCTGCCAGAAAACCCATTTGTACTAAGCACTTCAAAATTACGTCTCTTTCTAAATGCCTAATTAAACACAGTTCTGGGCTGAATCAGGGAGAAAAGGTATTGTCGCCTGGTGCTTAATACAGAATGGAGTGATTTAGGTGTATAGTCAGTGAATTCACTCAATGTTTATGTGACAAAGGTTCTCTTTCATCCCATGTATTGGTCCAAGTGGCGTTTCTGAGCAACATAAGTAGTGGATATGTTGTCGAACATGGCACCCCACACCCCAATGATAGTCCACCAAGGACACAAAGGTCAAAAGAGATGAAATTATTTTCTTTCCCTCACTTTCTGCAAGGTCTCCACAACCCCTATGATGAACCAGCAGCAGCAGACCCCCAAAGCCTGTCCCCCATTTTGCATGTTTTTATTTCTTTTGTTATCTAGCCTGTAGATATGCGCTGATTCATACCAGCACACATACAAATCGAAGTCTGCAGCAGCAGATCTCTTGCACAGTAAAACCTCTCTTTTGATAAAATATATCTTCTTATATCCTTCAGTGTGTCTACTTTGTATCACTCCTTGCAACCCTCCTGGCTGGGTTATGCTTTTATTCCCTACCCAGAGGTGGCCCTAGGTAATTTTCAACGGTAAGCAAACAGTATTTTGGCACCCCCCCTCCCCCCAATCACTGATATATATTTTCTGTTCGCTGTGGGAGTTCTGTGTGCCATATTTGGTTCAATTCCATCATTGGTGGAGTCCAGAATGCTCTTTGATTGTAGGTGAACTATATATCCCAGTAACTACAACTCGCATATGTCAAGATCTATTTTCCCCCAAGAGTGCCTCAAGAGCGCCCCTGGGCAAAATCAACTATACTGCAAATGCTTACTTTGAGTAATGGGTTGAGCCACCCCTGTCCCTACCCCATCTTTTCCTATATGTCTATACCTATATGTCAAAGTATAATAATTGGTTATGATTCATGCCATAGACTGTTGAATCCTAGCACTGAAACAGTCTTTTACCCAGCAGCACAAGCTAGATGATGCTGTTTCCAGAACATATCCAACTGTGCCTCAGGCAGAGGGCACAGCCTGGACAGGAATCATCTAACCATTGTGTATGGGCAGCATCAATCAGTGAGCTTCCCGATCCCATCTGGAGCTGCCCCAGGTGCAAACCAGCTATCAGGCAAGCAAGGCTCAATACAAAGAGACACCAATTGTTCAGATACATCAATAGACATTTTTGCAACTCTTCCTTTATTCTTCCAAGCCTGACTGGATTAGATCTCACCACCTTTTGTCCCCTATATCCTGGACTCTTCATCTCCATAATCCCATCATTGACACACCCAGCTAACTATTGTCCTGAGGTCAAGAACATAAGCTTCCCAAATAGGAACTGGCCTTTCTGGAGAACTCCCTCTGCCCAGGGAGACACCCTGAGAAGCGGATTGGGCAGCCCTGGGCTTTCCTGCCCAGCAAGGAGGGGATTCCTAGGTGTGTCATCAAAGCTTCTACCAATCAGGAGGCAAGCTGGTCTAGTCCTTCCTCCTGAACAATCATGAGCAGAAACACAGCTGACCAGCCTCCTCTCTAAATCAGAAGAATTAAACAAAGACAATGTTAGCAAATGGGTTTTTACTGTATAAAAATGCTTTCACACAATATTATGGTTATGCTCTTGGTCCCACCCCGTCTCAAGTATGGCTGGTGGGAACGAGAGACAGGGCCTTCTCTGTGATCACCCCCAGCTCTGGAACTTCCTCCCTAAAGAAATAAAGATGGCCCCTCCCTCTTTGCCTTCAAAAAACCACCGAAAACTTACTTCTGCTCATTAGCATATGAAGAGGAGGAGGATTAGATGATGATACTGTTACTATACTTCCAACTGAAAACTTATTTATTTCCGGGCTCCGTATACCCTGCTAGCCCAGTTAAAATCTTTGGCAATAATTAACTTACATGCCTCAATTAACCATGTCGGTAAATTGATGCTTCCGATCAATTTTTTGTTTTATGTTAGATATAATTTATTTGATAAGTTGTTTCATTTAAATTTAGATGTTAAGTTATAATTTGTTCTTATATGTTGGCTTATTTTTGCTATTATGCTTGCATTGTTATATTTAGGCACTGAATGTTTGCCTTTTTGTGGTGTAATCTGTCCTAAGTCCCTTTGGGGAGATAGGGTGGAATACAAATAATAATAATAATAATAATAATAATTATTATTATTATTATTATTATTATTATTATTATGGTTGTACATTTTGAGCATCTTTTGTTGTATATTGCATATTTTATTTATTTATTTATTTGCATCACTTTTATCCCGTCCATATCAGCCCGAAGGTGATTCAGGGCAGCATACAAATCAGCAAAAAAAGCAAAAAAAAAAAATGACATTATAATACATTTAAAAACCGTAGAAGCAATAACAATAAAAATTATAAAAACTATGTCTTCTTGTTCAAATCCTCAACCATTCCATAGTCTTAGCCGTTCCTACTTCATATTCCAATTTGAGTTTATCTAGTCATGCTGAAGTTCCAAACGCTTGCTCAAAGAGCCAGGTTTTCACTTTTTTTTGAAAGGTCAGGAGGGAGGGGGCCGATCTAATACCCCTAGGCAGGGAGTTCCACAGCTGAGAGCCACCACTGAGAAAGCCATGTCTCTTGTCCCCGCCAGACGTGTCTGTGTCACCTGTCTTCACCCTGGTGGGCCGGTCTCTATTTGGGAAACATTGGCAGTTAGCATAGGTCATCAGGCAGAACCCTCCTTAATTGCGGTCTATAGGTTAAATTCGACTTCAGGTATACAATCCTGAGGACAGAAAAATTAAACTTTATCTTAAAAATATTAAGATGGCAGGGAAGTTAGTAGATCCTATGAGTATTTGCTTGAAACTGAAATGAAGTGAAATGGATGCATAAATACTACAGTTTTTGCCTATTTTGAGACAAATAGGACCCAAGGCTTTAAAAGAATCAATATTGAAAAGCTTCTGAATTTGGATTCTGCCCATAATAAATAAAGGTATTCATTAGTTTCTTATGATCATATGATTTATATCCCCCAGTGATGGAAATTGTAGAACTGCATCAGAAGTTTAATCCTATGCCCATCTACTCAGAAATAAATCTCCCTAAATTCAAAGTGACTTAATTCTAGGTAAGCAGGTAAAAGATTGCAGCCTGGCATTTCTCACTATTAGTGGTAACAGAGCAATATTAAAATATAATATTCCAATTGTACTGTGCAGATAGTTTTTTGCGTATATGTATATATTTAGCATTTTAGCACGTTATCACTTCTTTTGTGAATTTGATCTATTTTTAAAATTTTAAAAATAACAATGTTTTAAAGTTACCATATATACTTTGCAGTCTTGCTCAAAGCAATAAATACCACCTAGATATTCATTTCTTTTACTGGCAATATAGTAGTTGGTGTTGATATAACAGCTGTGCTATTGCACAAGGCCAAAGCCTCACCAGTTTTTCCAAGGGTACTACCAATTCTTTCAATCCATACTATAGGAGTTGTATTTTCACAATAGACTGAAGAATTAAAATGTGATTTTTGCCTCATATTTCTCAGGAAACATATGGGAGTTAAATAAACCCTGTGAGGTAGGAAAGGTTGAGAAGCTGTAACTCCATAGTTTATCTAGTAGCTTACCTATTATTATTATTATTATTATTATTATTATTATTATTATTATTTCAAAGCCTGGATGGACATCTGTTGAGGATAGCTTGACTGTACTTGCTTTTTCTGCCTGGCAGAAGAGGGTTGAACTGGATGGCCCCTGAGGTCTTCTAATGAAATAGTACTGTTAAGTTTATGCTGGTTAAATTTTTATTTTAGAAACACTTTAGAAATGATTTGCCTCAATTAGGTAATGAATATTGAAACATTTTTCCATCAATCACACAGGCCTAATGTCTATATGGCAAGGTAAGCTCATAGGCTGTGGAGGGAGGTGGGCACCTTATCCCAAAACTCCAGACCATGGATCACAATTGCTAGAAAAATGTAATGGGAATCACTCACTTCTGAATATTTAAATATTCAGGATTTTCAAATTTCATTTTTAATTTCTTTATGTAGTAAAAAAACAGATGGTTGAAAGATTCAGGTTATACACCTTGTCTGGGATAAAGAAGCAATGTTTATGGCACAAACCCATATCAATACTGTATGCAGAAATATTTTGCAGGAGATGTCCTTTCTTTCTCAGTCTAGATGGAGTAGAGTTATTTTCTGCTGCTGTATAGATATTCTAGTTGCAGGAAAAGAGATTTCATCTGAATAATAAAAAATCTCATGAGACTGCGGAATCTCCTTCTCTGGAGGTTTTTAAGCAGAGGCTGGATGGCCATCTGTTGGGATTGCTTTGATTATGTTTTCCATCAGGAGTTGAACTGGAAGGCCCTTGTGGTCTCTTCCAGCTCAATGATTTTATGATTGTATTACTAGAACTTACTCACTTTTATGTTTGTGATGTTATTTACTGTATTCATCTCAATCCCAGATGAAATCTGAAGATGTTTTGACAGATCCCCTCCTCCTTCCCCACACCACAGTGAATAAGTATGATTTATTCAGGAATCTGAACCAGAGAGAATGACTTTGTCTTTATTTTGAAATACCAAGCAAGATCAGAACCAAATGAACTGCTGTATTGTCTAATCTGTTCAAAAGAAGAGGAAGAGGGATTATTCAATTCAATTTAACTGCTTTATTTCACTTTAAAACAGATGTTTAAAAGTGTTTAATGTATTCCTTTTTCCAGCCATGCACACTAAAAGGCTCCAACTTTGGTCATATCTGCACACACAGTGAAAAAGAACTACAGGCAAGAGTGCTATTAATTTAGCACTTCACACTATTTGCATAATATATTCAGTATCACATTTTAAACAAGTTGATATTGACGAATTTTGGATTGTGATTTTAGTTACGAGATGCATGGGATTATTATTGGTGGCCCAATAATTTGTATTGTATATGTGTTTCATGTTTTAAATTGAATACTGTTTTTTAATTGTTTTTAACTTTTTAGTTGTTGTAAACCGCAATGAGTCGCCGACTTAGGCTGAGATATTAGCGGTATATAAGCGCATAAATAAATAAATAAATATTCTTCCTATCAACTTTCTTCACTGACCAGCTTACACAATCATACTTAGAATTGGGAAATATAAAGGTTTGGACAATCCTAACTTCAATATTCAATTATATATCTTGGCATGCAATCAAGAAATCAGAATGGAGACTGCAATCAAGAAATCAGAAGACCAGGAGTTGGAAGGTATTCTACAAAATCATTGTTTAATACAGTCTTCCAATTTCTTGATTCCAGCCTGCATTCTGATTCATGACTGAACCAAAGTATAATAACCCTTGAACTATTTCAATGTCTTCATTACATAACTTTAGGGTTATGTAAATCATCTGTGGTCATTGTTTTTGTTTATTAAATGTGTAGCTGTAAAGCTGCCTTTTCATGTTCTTCCTTGACTTTCTTCAGTAATGGTTCAAGGCTTTGCCATTTCCTCCTACTTGTATGTTATCATCCACATATTTTAAACTGTTAATGTTCCTTCCTCCAATTTTATATCTCCTTCCTCTGAGACTAATCCTGCTTTATTTATGATATATTAAATAGGGTGATAAAATACAGCTTTGCCTAACCTACTTGCCAGTTGGAAACCATTTTGTATCTCCATGTTATGTTCTGATGGTAGCCTCGTGCCCTGACTAGGTTGTACACCTGGATAATCAATTCTTGTGGCACATCCATTTAAGAACAATCTAAAGTTTTTCATGATCCACACATTCAAAGGCTTTGCTATAATCTCAAAGCACAGGTTAATTTTCTTCTGATTTTTTTATATTCTGGTAGCCAACATATGTTTGCAATATGATCCTTGGTGTTCTTTCTTTTCTGAATTCTACTTAAACACTGGGCATATCTTACTCCATATATGGTCTTTGTTATGAAATTTTGAGCATCACTTTGCTTTGATGAGAAGTTAATGCAGTGGTTTTGTGGTTGCTGCAATATCTGGTGTTGCCTTTCCGGGAATTGGAAAGTATCTTGAGTGTCTCCCAATTTGTGGACAATTGTTTTGTTTTCCATAGTGGCTTGCTGATTTTGGTTAGAGCTAGGATAGATTATATCTCTTTCATTTGAAGCAGCTCCATTAATATGCCATCTCTTCCTGGTGATTTATTTCTCCCATGTGCTTTTAGCTTCACTTGACTTTTTAAAATTCAAGAACCATTTTCAAATGGTTCTTCTTTGAACAAATCTGTCACCCTTTCATTTCTTATATAGTTCTTTAATTTAGCATTTCCATTGACTTTATTTTTCCATTTGGTCATGCAATGTGTTCTCCTTATGGTTATACAGTATCTCCACTCTTGGTTTAAATTTGTCTTAAATTTCTTGAATCTTGTGGAAGAGGTACCTTATTCTTTCTTTTTTTGTGTCCAGTTCAGTTCTGTTTGAAGCAAATCTAACAATTATGCTGGTGTTACTGAGAAAAAAGGAGGGGGATTGTGTGCAAGCATTGTTCGTTGCTTTCTTCTCTTTTCTCTTCCTCTGCCTCTCACTTTTGGTGCCTTACAATACATTAGCATCAATGCTGATTGAAAAAAAATGTAAAAACATAGTGAAACATTTGTTAAAGTTGTTGTCAATGAAATGGAGTCCTTTTGTCCCCATATGGGGAGAAATACAGATAAAAATAAAGTAAATAAATAAATTAAAACCATTTAAAATTCACATACGTTATGGTGGAAATGCAGCCAAGTTAGCAAAGTCTGCCACTGCCATGCTTTGTAATAGTGTTCCCAGTGTCTAGACAAAGTCAATCTGTATCCTTTTATAAAGTTGCAAGCATTTTCTTCTGATTATTTATTGCGGTCAAAATACTGCTGAGTCAATCTGAATTATGGCATATACAACAGCAAGAACCAATTATGGAGCTTTGGCTTCTTAACAAGTTAGAGATATTGGTTCTCATTTATCACGCAACACCATCTTTTTAAAAGACCTAGTCTATCTTAGAGAAATATTGTGCTTTTTATTTGAAGAGCACAAAGGATGTTTTTCACTTATATCAACTAGTAACTTGGATCATTTTGCACCCATGAGGTTAAAATCATCTGCACAATTTCTCCTGAACAATTTATGTAAACATGTGACTCTTACTAATTGGGAGCAGAAATGAAGAAATATGCTTTTGTAATTCAAATGCAAGGACTTTTATTATTATTTTTTCTCTAGAAAGGACTTTATTTTGTTCATACACATTATGCCATGAATTCATATGGAATTGGCTCCAGAAGCTTTTATTTTATACTGCATATGGAATGGTACAATACTCTCATTATGAACAATACAGTATGAATCATGACAGTAAATATGCATCTGCAACAAACATTCCAAAAGAGCAATTGGTGGAGTCTTCCCATGGACATTGTACTATAGAATAGTATTCTCTGTGTAAAAGCATTATAACGGTATGGAATATATACAAACAACAACTAGCACTATGTTTATATGTTTATGCTTAGAAATAAAGCCATCTATGATAATAGTTTCCCACACTTCAATTGTTAAAATATTACATATAAAAATATCCAATTAAAATTATGCAAGTTCAAGTCATAATCCAAGTCAGTCCATTGTCAGCCCAATAAATCATTCTCATTGTTAATGCTGCACCTGCTGCTTGCATGCTTGGTCCCATAACGAAGTTTTAAGGTTTTCCTAAAGGATAGGAGGGAGGGGGCCAATCTGATTTCATTAGGGAGGATGTTCCACAGCTGGGGGCCACCACCGAAAAGGCCCTATCTCTCATCCCCATCAGCTGTGCTTGCGAGGATTGAAGGATCAAGAGCAGGGTCTCTCCCATTGATGTGAATCTTCGAGGTGGGTCACAGAGGGAGATACGCTCGGGCAAGTACATTGGGCAGGAACTGTTTAGGGCTTTATGTCATGATACCAGGGCTCTGCCAGTATTCAGGCAGAGGTGAATCAAACAAACACCTAGTTTGTATTAAACAGTTTAATTAAAATAGCACTTACTTTCTGACTGTTTTAATAGTTCAAAATATATAACATAATGATAGCACTCAGCCACAGAATATAAAACAAAAACTGATAGCAAAAGCTACACCGTAGTCAAAGGGTCAGGTCCAGTGGTCAAATGCCAAGAGTTCATTGAGCAAAGTCCAGGGATCAAGAGTCTATACCGTAGTCAAAAGCCAGTCCAAAGATTCAAGGTTCCAGGGTTCCAAGGGTTCAAGAGAAGGTCAGGACACCAAAAATCCAGAAGCCTGGGGGGAAACCAGCAGCATCTACTACCAAGATAAAACAAATACTTTTCTCCCAAAGATCAGTCCCAAGGCTAACTCCTTATATCCAGAAACACTCAGCTGCAACCTACTGCTTGCATGCCTCCACCCGTAATTGCTTTCGCCCGTGAACTCTTACTTACAGATTACTCAACCCTTTAGAACTAAGACTTACATTAACCCTTCCATCACCAACTGCTAGGCCTGCCACCACCAACCACCATCAACTGCAGAACATGATACATGACATTTTATAGGTCGAGACCAGCACTTCAAATTGTGCTCATTAGCAAATAAGCAGCCAGTCGAACTGACATAACAGGGCGGTGGTATGCTCCCTATACACAGCTCTAGTGAACAGTCTGGCTGCCTGCCATTGGACTCTTTTGAATTTCTAAATTATTTATTTATTTATTTATTTCACATATTGTATCCCATTCTTCTCACCTTCGGAGGGGGACTCAGGGAAGCTTCACAACAGGCATTAATTCAATGCCAACAACAGTAATAAATGATAAAAATAATTAAAAAATAATTAATGCTTTAAAATTACCAAAACATTGTTTAAATCATGCAGGTTTGAAATCATAGTCCAGGTCAGTCCACTGTCATTCATACAAATTGGGTCTCATTCTAAATTGCTGCCTCTACTGTTTGAACGCTTGGTCCCATAACCAAGCATTTTGAGATTGATTCTAAAGGACAAGAAAGAGGAGACCAATCTAATTTCACCTGGTAGAAAGTTCAACAGGCAAGGGGCCACCACTGAGAAGGCCCTGTCTCTCATCTCCACCACTCACGCTTGCAAGGATGGTGGGACAGAGAGCAGGGCCTCTCTTGTTGATCTTAGACTTCGTGATGGTTCATAGCAGGAGATATGTTCAGACAGGTAAGCTGGGCCAGAACCGTTCAGGGCTTTATAGTCTAAGCCAGCACTTGGAATTGTGCTCAGTAGCAGATTGGCATCCAGTGGAGCTGGCGTAGCAGAGGATTTGTATGTTCTCTATATGCTGCTCTGGTGAGCAACCTGGCTGCCGTCCTTTGGACTAGTTGAAGCTTCTGAGCAGTCTTCAAAGGCAACCCCATGTAGAGTGTGTTGCAGTAATCTATTTGGGATGTAATGAGAGTGTGGACCACCGTGGCCATGTCTGACTTCCCAAGAATAGGATCTTTTCATTAATCTATCAATTTGGTATAGAAGTATCAGGGATATAATCTCTCTTTGATTTTTCTATACCGAACCACAGCATAGAGAGATGTTCTAGATGAAGTAAACTCAACAGTCTTTTTAGTTACACTTTCAAAGTGTCAAACTTCCAAAAGGTGGCCAATATAATTTTTGTATTTTGAACACCATGCACTTTTCTGCTAGATAAATGCTTTGGAACAGTAACGCCAGCTGCTGAAATGGAAGCTCAAATATTAAACATTACAGCATTAAATATTAGTGATATCTTAATCTGAAAAGCGTAAAATAGTAGTTATCAATCCCTCTTCTCCTTGCAACCTCCATTCTCCTTGCAACAATTCTGTAGAAAAGACAGAAACATATTAGTAGCAGCAATAATTGGTGACACTATTATTGCTATGGAACATTACAATCCAATTTACTTTTGTGTTTAGGACAAAGATTCATTCAATTCTTTGGTATAGGCGACATGTCCGATCATTTGTTAGTAACAGATTAAGGTTTTCAACCCTTAAAGCGTTCAGACTGAATGTTAAATTACAACTTCCATATTGCTTAATCAGTGGAATGCTAATAAAAGTTATCACTTTTTGACCTTTCCCCCTGAAAAATGAGAAATAACTTTTTAATTATTGACCGACTTCTTCAGTACCTGTCACCTTCGAGACATGGAAAGTTGCTATCAAAAGATAACCCCAAATACGATGCCACTAAATATTTCATCTTAATGATTATATGGTCTACAAAAGATTTGAACTTTATATCAACCTTCAAAATAGCTTTTTGATAAAAGATATAGCAGATCTTTGTTCTTTTGCCCCTAGTACTTTAAATTACTATCGAGAGCAAAAGTCATAGTGTTAAAACTTTTGTTTCACGGTTCATTATTAGTAGCATGAAGACTCTTCTATATATTGATTTTTTAAAATTCAGTTCTAATGCAAAGCATGAAAAATAAGCATAATAGAGATCAGTGTTCAAAACTAGTAATTTCAACAGGCACAGGGATTTTTTGTGTCTAGAATGGAGAAGGAGAACAATTGTTTTGGTTAATGCAAATGGGAACAGAGTTGCAACAGATATTGTGAGCCAATGGGATTTGGTTCCAGAATTCCCTAAAGGCAAGGCTGTAGCCAGGGGGGGCAGGGTTAGAGATTCACCCCCCCCTCCATTTTTAGGTTAAAAATCCCTTGTTTAGTCATGAATTTTAACTGGTTAACCAAAGTCTATGAGAAGTAAAAATTAAATGAGTACCTCTAGAACTGCAAGCACTATCTCAAGCAATTTCAACAATTTATTCACATTGATATTAGTTGCAGCAATAGCTGATATAGTGGAAGCATCCAAGTTGGCCTACTCATAATTGGCAGGTAAAGCATAAGGCATGGACAGGATTTGAAGCCCCACATGAGGGAGACCAGACTTCGTAGGGGCGGTTAACAGGGGTGGAGCTGGAGGATATTTGAAGCTGCCTCCCCCCCCCCCCGCCCCCACTGTACCAGATTAAAGGTATTTTATGTAGTTTCTAAACATTTGATAATATGTATGGCTCATTGATCTTGATTTTTGGATATGCCAATTTAAAGTGTGTTTATGTGTGTATACATAGAGAAAGAGAGAGGGGGGTCATTTTCAACTCAAACATTTGAAAACATACTTAAGAAGCACAATGGGGCAAGAAAGACTGGACTTGCACTCAGACTTGACACAGGCTTTATTTCACTGCAAGCCTGCAGTGTAGGAAATTGTAATTGGCGAGGCCTGGAACATGACAACAGATCAATGGGAAATGTGTGTGATTCACAAAGTTTATGTGATTTACAGTTGTCAAATGTTATTCCTTATACCAGGAGTAGCATCCCATGGCTCATGATTTTTGGCTATCGTAGTTTGGATTGATGGGAGTTGCATTCCACCAAAATCTAGAGGACCACAATTTGCCCACCTTTGACTTGCACAAAGGGTATGCATAGGAAATGTCTGTCTGAAAGTGGACCTTTGTGATACAGGAAAGACTGAGACATTACTGGAAAAATATAACTTTTCTTGAAGTAGGCAACATCTCAAAATATTCTGTACAAGAATCTGCATCTATTTTTTTTAAAAAAAACAACAACTAATTTTAATTATGTTCAGGTTTCTGCACTTACTGATGAAACAGAAATCCATAAATGCACTATGAAATTACAGCTTGGTATATCCCTATTTTTTGCCTCCTTTTCTTTTATGTTCTTCTTGACTACCATGTAAATTATGTAAACAATGCAGAAGTTTATAGCTTTTCTACTTCAAAAGAAAAGCTACTGTTACACTGCAGCACAAGTCACGGAGAGAGCAGTGCCTCAGCAAGGACCTGTCCTAAACCTGTCTTGTTTTTTTCTAGTATCGACCATCTAGACTTGTGGAGTAATAGGAGCTGCTGTTTTAACATTTTTATGGAGTGTTTAGAACTAGTAACATTATGAAACTAAAAATTCTAATCTTACAAGCTGCAATGGTTACTGCAAGCAAAACTGGCTGTAGCAGATACCTAGATCAAATGTCTGAAAGAATCTCTTTGGAATTATCTTTTCCTGTTGAAGCAAAGATACAAAGTTCTAATAGTAAGCAATATACAAAATAGTGTGTGCTCGGATTTATAGAGCATGATGTTATAAATGTTTAAAGGAAATCTGAAATGTTTCAGTTTGGGGAAAAACTGATCCACCAGACCCCCCCCCCCCCCCAAGGTTTTTTTTTATTAGTATTAGTATAGCAATGCTTATTTTAATGTAGTCTTTCTGGAATCTGTCTGTTGTTTGGTTTGGTGTTAGCTCTAAAAATGAAGAACTGAGAATCTGTCATTTTCTCCAGCATTTTAACATTCACTTGCCAATTCAAAGTCTCACCCAGCTTCTCTTGCATTTGAGGAAGCTGAGTTACAGCATCCACCACCAAACATAAAAGCATAGGATGGATTTACATCTGGGTATTAGGGCTGGGCGGTTTTGTTCATTAATTTCGTAATTCGTTATTAATTCGTTATGTTTTTTGATAACGAAGCGATATTGAACCATTCAGGAGCAACTAAAAATCGAAACGAATTTTTAAAATTTATTTCGTAATTGTTTCATAATTGTTTCGTAATTGTTTCGAAATTGTTTCGAAATTGTTTCATTATTATTTCGTTATTATTTCCGTATGTCTGGTGAAAGTTTTATGGTTGTTGTTTGTTTTATCAGTGATAAAAAATAAATTATCACACCAACAGTCAACAACAGAGGGAGAGGGAAGCTTCAGAAGTTCCCCCTGTCCCATTTGGAGGTTTTTTTAGCGTATTGCGCAATCGCGTCCGCCATTAACGAATCGATTCGTTATTGTTTCGAAATTGTTTCGTAATTTCCGAAATTTCATAAATATCGAACTTTTTTTAAAGAAAAATTTCGGAATTCTTTTAAAAAATGAAACGCAAAAACCCCCTAAAAACGAATCGAGTTTAGAAACAAATTTTTCCGTGGTTGCCCAGCCCTACTGGGTATATCATTACCAGGATACAGGTCATTGTGCCCAGTGGGGTGTAAGAAGGAGAGGGAACCAAGTGGCCAGATGTTACTAGTCTGCAGCCCCCATCAGCCCTAGAAACCAAGGTGAGAAATAATGGAAACTGAAGTCTGACAATTTTTCCCATCCCTGGGCATAAGAGAAGGAGAGTGTTGGTGCCCAGATAAGGAGCCAACTGTGCCAGGCAGCAGGGTAAAATGATCTATACTATAGGCTCAATTGCTGAAGGCAGAAAATTAGTGTCTGGCTGATGCAGAAAGTCTTTCTAATATGCAGGCTCCAGCATCGGGATGGTGTTAGCTATGGTTAGAGTATTTGGGCCATGCTTTGTTGCAGAGAAGCCATTTCATTTGAGCTTTAGGCAGAAAAACATTTGCAAAAAACAAGTCTCAGATGTGTTTTAAACAGAGACTGATCAGGCCCTGAAATCACACAGTTCAGAACAATGAAGTAGTGAGGGGAAATCCAAGAATTCTGTAGACATAAAACCCTGTTTCATGAGAACTTTTAAGCAAGGAAGTCCACCCTGTCAGTTTATAAAAGCGAGGGAGGGGAGACGTCGATGTCATCACTCCCAAGGCATTGACAAAAACAATGAAGGTTTCCCAGTGCCAACAGTGAGAACAAATGTGTGAAAAAATACCGAAGGAGGTTATTACCATATTGCAGCAGGAAAAGCTCCCTCTAAAAAAAAAAAAGCCCTCCCCAAAGGGTCCAGTCAATATTTGTCTAAGGAAACATGCTGCTCTTGCGATTGGACTCCACTTGACAAATAACATTCTTGAGCAAGTTGATAGCCAGTCCGTCAAAAGAAGATATATACTCTGAGTTTGGCACCCTCGATTCTCATGCTAATGCAATGCATAGCGGTGCGGCTCTCTCATTGTTGGTGCTCTGGTCTCCATTTCCTTCGGCCCCAGTCAATGGCTGGCACAGCTGCTGGGCTCCACCTCACACTGAGGAGGGAGCCAGGCTTTATGCTCTGCAGCTGTGGTGTTCCCAGACAGACAATGGTAGGCCTGAGCACCAGCATTAGCCAAGATTATTGTTCCATTTCAACCCTCTATACAATTTCCCTTCCCCTTTAAAAGCACTCAGTATATTGCTTTGGATTCATGTGTTATTTGTTAGGGTCAGCTTTACCAAAAGCTAGGCACATGGACATAAATACAGCACAGCTGTACCTCCTGCCATCTCAAAATACAAACATTGTTGAACAAAATGGGACCAGTGGCTTATTGTCAAGGAACAAAATCTCCCACCTGCCTTTTCCAAGCCACTTGTTTGGGAATGCCTCTTAGCTTTCACCTCA
Source organism: Anolis sagrei (assembly GCF_037176765.1). Lineage (NCBI taxonomy): Eukaryota > Metazoa > Chordata > Lepidosauria > Squamata > Anolidae > Anolis > Anolis sagrei. The sequence goes on along the minus strand of NC_090023.1, from coordinate 110,874,531 downwards.
CCAGTTCACAGAGTGCACCTCCCTGTTAATATTTTTCATGGAATGAATTCTGGAAAGGAGATTTTTTTCAAATAGAGATCATGGTCACCGAGATCAACTGTGCCATTTGTAGTCCTTAATAATGCAACCCAAGACACAGTTACTTATGACTAAGTAAAATTATGACTAAGTGAAATTAACTTCAGATGTTAACTTCAGAAATTAACATCTCCTCAGAAGAGGCATAGACTTCTGAGGAGATGTCAACAACTTCTAGGTTTCTACCTTTCCAATACACCTTCAGGTTGTGATCTAAAGATCTTTTGATACAGCAGGATTTCATGCTATTGCCTGAACAAACATTTCTGAGAAGAGGTTTTAATGCATAAAACACATTTGAAGATCCCTTTCTTTCTCCTCAAGAACAATGTTGCTTACTATTATCTTTGAAGTACTTATTTTGGAGCACTCTGGGGGATAAAAGATGACTTTTTTTGGGAGGGGGGGACAACCAACCAAATATTGAAGGGAAAAAAGGAACTGTGCTAATGGTGAACCCCTCCACCAACCCTATCTGCAATGTTCCTAGAAACTGTTGGACAACATTACCTCTCAGATAGTACTTGAAATAATCTTCTTGCAAATAACATACTGAATGTAAGGATAACATTTTCACTTGGAGACTGAATAGGAGAAGCCTTGGAGCTGTAAATTATATACATTTAGCTTGGTGGTAAGCCCCAATAAACTCAATAATGCTTATTTCTCAATACAGTGGTATAAGTAATAAATAATATAATATCAATATTATGCCATTCTAACTCAGACTAGTGCTAATAATGCATTATAATCTATTCTAACATGATGGGAATGCTGACCTTGGACTTCATCCCATGCAATAAAATCAGCGTTTCAACACATTTAAGAACTGGCAACCCACAGAGCCCATTAGATGATGTAAGTTTCAACAGTGGGCTCCAGGTATTTCGCAGATCCTAAAATATGGGTTTTCCCCATGATTCCTAAGCTGATTGGCAATTGACTTCTTTTCCAATTCGCTGCATGGATAAATATTAAAGAAAGTGGAAAAAAGGATGAGGTGTGATGGGGTAGGAGAATCTTCCATTTAATTTCAAACTGGGGTGTGGCAAAACTTAAGAGAAAACCAATAATCTCAAACATTTAACATATCCCATGGGATGTAGTCCCTTGTTCCAGTGAAATAACTCAAACATATCTGTGGGTGGGTAGGAGAGTAGACACAGGCCAGAACCCCACTGTTAGTCCAGAAAGTGTAGATCCATTGACTCAATTAGATTTACCTGTGTTGACTCACCATTCAACAACTGAATCAACGAGTCTTCTCTGAGATTTACCAACATTATTCTAGCAATAATATGTTCTCAGTTTCTTGTAAAAATAATAGACTAATTCTCCAGATTTGAGAGAAAAGGAATGGATAGTCTATAATTTAAAAGAGGAGAAGAATAAAGGTATTGTGAAATGTATCATCTTTCTAAAATATTGTTCTTCAAAATCTCTGAATAAATGCATTGCAAGTCTGTGGATGAAGATGAGCAAAACATTCAGCTCCTGTAGCAATTAATTTATTGTGATACTATTTTCCTGTTTCTAACAGATTTATGTGGCATACATGTTGACAAATTGTCAGTTTACAAAGTCACAATATTCTCCTTTGAACCCAATTTATTCTCAACTGTCATCTTCTTAGTCTCACACCGAACAGCTTTTTTTATATATATGTTCAGATTTGACCCACAATTTTAACTGGCAGGGACTGCACTTGCAGCAGTAGATCTTTCTCTTTCCATCCTTCGCTTACAGCCCCTTTGATAATTGCTTTAATAAAATGAATAGCTTCTCAACTTTTTTTTTAAAAAAACTACTTTATTCCATTGCTACTCACAGCACTAGTCTCTCTCTGTCTCTCCATCTTTTGTTTAACTGCTGGTGTTTCCCAAAACCATTTTTGAAGAGTACTCACTTTTTGGATGAAGCAGAGTGGATGTACTTGGTTAAGTATGTCTGCCCAGACTTGGATTTGGTTTTACCGGCATGTATAATCTACTGTCTAATGAATTGTATAATGTGTTTTAATGATTTTAATGTTCTAATGGTTTTTAATGCTTTAATTGTACTCGAATTGTTTATTTGTTGACAGCATCATATGGTGCTTGTGTGAAGCCACCCTGAGTCCCTCTTCGGGGGGAGAAGGGCGGGGTAAAATGCAAGAAATAAAATAAATAAATTTACAACAACTAAAGCAGCACAACAACAATTATAACCACATGTAATATGGCAAAAATATATAGACAACTAAAAGAAAGGACTAATCTCTCTATGTTTGGTGCTTGACTATAAACGGATTATTTGATTTCAAGACATCTTTTGGCTTCTGATAATTATCTCTACCATGTAACCTGATCTTTGAAAGAAAAAGCAATTTACCTATTTGGTACTTATATACATGTGCACAGAATGATTTCTTAAATATGCCTTCTGAGAAAACATTCGGACACAGTATATACAGCTTTTTGTGGGTAAAAAGGATGCAGGTAGAGCGCTTTCTCTTATAAAACCCACAATCGAGAATACACACAGACCTGCCTATGAACTTTAAGTGCTTGAAAAAGTTACTATTTCAACAACTTTTCCTGAATTTTGTAGTTCTTATAGTAGTTTGCCATACTGGCTGGAGAATTCCTGGAGCTGTGGACCAAAAATAACTTTCCTAATCTCTCAGGAGTGGCACAGCCCTGTAAACAGGAGCTGTTCTATTTCCTAGCTGTAAACCAGTTTCCTGGTTTATGTTGTGGCTGGAGCATCTCTGGATGTGAGATAAACTTTCTCCTCCTCCTCTGATGTGAGGAGAGAGTGTTGTCATGTAGGTGATGTGACTGTAGCCATTAGGTAATGCCATTAAGAGTGTTGTAGTGGTAACATTTGAAGTGCAGAGGACCAATGTGACAGCCTCTATAGGGCCTCAAGGAGAATCCAGAAGGAGGCTCAGGTGACTATCACTGAATGGTAAATTTGCTGATGATAATACCATGTTTAGTATGAGATGTTAAAGATCCAGCCTGTGCCTCTTACTGAAGAAAGTCTATGGGCTGAGGCCAAAGGATTTCCTTGAATCACTGCCAAAAGCAGCAACATCCTGAATTATCTTTTTCGGCTGATGAAGCTCTTCCTCTGGTTATTCCCCAAACCATATATAGATTAAACGGTGTCCATAAATAGCTTATAAACAAATGTAGTACAAACTGCAAAACTAACCCTGCTCAAAAAATCCATGAGAAAAACTGATATTGTGTAAACGGACAAGATTAAAATAAGGAAAGGGCTCAATGTAGGACTACAGCTCAGGAGACCAATGTCTGAATCCTTGTTTGCTTATGGAAATCCACTGGGTGACTAGCCACATGCCCTCAGCCTCAGGTGAAGTCAAGGGCACTCCCCCCGAGCATAGTTTGTCTTATGGTTACCACAAGTTAGAAATGTTGGGCAAAAACTAGAAGGATAGAAAGAAATGAGACATCAGAATGCAAATATTACCTGTGCTGAAGTATGGGAGAAATCAAACTGAGTACTGTTTGAGTTTCCTTGATGCAGAATTGGTATCTACCACAGCCCTTGAATCTTCAACGGTGTAAAACTTCCTTAGGGATAATATTAGAGAGGGAACATACACTGGTACATTCCTTTAGATTCCTCATTTTATGAAATGCAAAATAATAATTAAGAGGGTAGAAAGTGAATCTGGAAAAGAGAGATTGGAGCAGGAACTAAAGTTAGATACAGGTGGATACAAGTTAGATACAATGTTGTTGAAGGATATGTCACTCGACACATTCTTAGAGGAATAGAAACTTGTTATCAATATATATCTGAGGAAAAGGAAATGCTTTATGTAGAGGTTTGAGGACACAAAATGTTCATTTGTTAAGGTTAAAACAAGCAGAAGCAAATAATTTGCTGTGCATAATGTGGAAGAACATGTTGAATTATAGAGAGAAAAGGGAAGCTGGAAATCCACTTTTAAGACTAATTTGTATATATGTGTTTTTTTTTGGAGTTTACTTACATATAGCTTTAAACTACAAACATATACATAAATTAGTTTTAAAGGAGTAGAGATGCAAGTTGTGTGGTTATGTAATTGTTATTTTCATATGTTTGTGTTTTATGTACACATAAGTACTGTTGCTTTTTTGTTTTCTTGTTAAAAATGTTAATTAAAAATATTGAAAACATGGAATTCTCGAGAAGATTTTCTGAGCTGCAATTCCATGTCACATAACTCACAAATTCTCTGATTGAATGGGATAATTTAGATGTACATCTTGCCTATCTGCCCTCTTACCAGCTATTAAAAAGAACTGTAATGGACCATAGAATGTAGAGAAAGTTTCTAATATGCATCTTAGGTTTATATAAGTGTAAAAGTCATAGCAGCAGCTAAGATTTCAGAATGAACTTTAGCCTTCCTGTTTTCCAGTAAAACTCCATGATGCAGGGAAGTTTCATAAATGGCCTGTGAAGCAGGAGATGCAAAACAAAGTCCGATGACATGAGAACTCAGAAAAAGACTGTCTCCAAACTCCAATCAGGACTCTTGAGAAAGAACTCTGGTGTCCAAACGGAAATGGGGCCTCAGGAAGGATATGGTTAGGTTCTAGCTAGCAAAGGGCATTGTCTTTTGTGTTCCGCACTCTTTGTGACTTAGATATATTCTTATTAAAGATGGCATGGAGTGACAATGATATTTGTATTTATTTATTTTTTATTTCAATTGAATTTTCAGATTTTCTGAGGCGTGTATACTTTAGTGCTTGCCAAAGACTCAGCAGTGCAGATATCTTTGACAATATCTCTATGCCTCTGAAATGAAAATATTTTGATGCTTCTTCCACAAAAATAAAAACTGGGCACATGTACATCTTGAATCCTAAAATATTTCACCTACGCAGATAAATAATAGACAGTGTTTGTATGCTCAGTTCTTGTGGGTTTTTTCGGGCTATATGGCTATGTTCTAGAGGCATTTCTCCTGACGTTTTGCCTGCATCTATGGCAAGCTTCCTCAGAGGGTGAGGTCCCTCTGAGGAAGGGACCTCACCCTCTGAGGAAGCTTGCCATAGATGCAGGCGAAACGTCAGGAGAAATGCCTCTAGAACATGGCCATATAGCCCGAAAAAACCCACAAGAACTGAGTGATTCCGGCCATGAAAGCCTTCGACAATACAGTGTTTGTATGGTCAGGCTGGTTGTGGCAACAAGAATGGGGATAAAACAGAGTGTTTTCAGAAACTTGGAAATAATTTAGAAGTTATCTGTTATTCATAATGTGTTCATTCATCCAAACTGTCTCCATTAAATAAGTTTTGCAGAATTTTTATTGTTTAAAAAGCCAGCAAAATCTGCTTGCTTAGAGGCAACAGCAGGACAAAGGATATCTGTGCTTATCAATCTCTCTAATAATAGTAACAATAGTTTATTTATATTCTCCCCTATCTCCAATATACAAAAAGGCAAACATTCAATGTCTCCTTAAAATGACAAATGCCAACATAATAATCCAAAATAACCCTGCATATGAAAACAATTTAAAACCTTGTTTTTTTCATTCAGTCACTTCCGACTCTTGGTGACCTCATAAACCAGCCCATGCCAAAGCTCCCTGTCAGCTGTGTCCACCCCCAGTTCCTTCAGAGTCAAGCCAGTAACTTCAAGGATACCATCCATCCATCTTGCCCTTGGTCGGCCCCTCTTCCTTTTTCCTTCAATTTTCTCCAGCATCATTGACTTCTCCAGGCTTTCCTATCTTTTCATTATGTGACCAAAGTATTTCATTTTTGCCTCTAATATCCTTCCCTCCAGTGAGCAACCTGGCTTTATTTCCTGGAGTATGGACTGGTTCGATCTTCTTGTGGTCTGAGGCACTCTCAGAATTTTCCTCCAGCACCACAGTTCAAAAGCATATATCTTCTTTCACTCAGCCTTCCTTATAGTCCAACTCTCACATCCATAGGTTTTTATTTATTTATCGAGTCATCAGCAACCAGTCAATTATATTACATTTCTAACAGAACAAAGCAAACAAACAGACAAAATACAAAAATACAAAATACAAAATTTGTGAGTTTGGTAGTTGATTAAATGTCCTTTGACCAGTATCTGGCCACTTGGAGTGCTTCTGGTGTTGCTGCAAGAAGGTCCTCCATTGTGCATGTAGCAGGGCTCAGGGTGCATTGCAGCAGGTGATCAGTGGTTTGCTCTTCTCCACACTCGCATGTCGTGGATTCCACTTTGTGGCCCCATTTCTGAAGGTTGGCTCTACAGATCGTGGTGCCAGAGCGCGCAGTCTGTTCAGCGCCTTCCAAGTCGCCCAGTCCTCTGTGTGCCCAGGGGGGAGTCTCTCATTTGGTATCAGCCATTGGTTGAGGTTCTGGGTTTGAGCCTGCCACTTTTGGACTCAAGGCTTGCTGAGGTGTTCCAGCGAGTGTCTCTGTAGATCTTAGAAAACTATTTCTAGATTTAAGTCGTTGACGTGCTGGCTGATATCCAAACAGGGGATGAGCTGGAGATGTCTCTGCCTTGGTCCTTTCACTATTGGCTGCTACTTCCCGGCGGATGTCAGGTGGTGCAATACTGGCTAAGCAGTGTAATTTCTCCAGTGGTGTAGGGCGCAGACACCCCGTGATAATGCGACATGTCTCATTAAGAGCCACATCCACTGTTTTAGTGTGGTGAGATGTGTTCCACACTGGGCATGCATACTCAGCAGCAGAGTAGCACAGCGCAAGGGCAGATGTCTTCACTGTATCTGGTTGTGATCCCCAGGTTGTGCCAGTCAGCTTTCGTATGATATTGTTTCTAGCACCCATTTTTTGCTTGATGTTCAGGCAGTGCTTCTTGTAGGTAAAAGCACGGTCCAGAGTAACTCCCAGGTATTTGGGTGCGCTGCAATGCTCCAGTGGGGTTCCTTCCCAGGTGATCTTCAGAACTCGGGATGCTTCTCTGTTCTTGAGATGAAAGGCACATGTCTGTGTTTTAAATGGGTTGGGGATCAGCTGGTTTTCCCTGTAATAGGCAGTAAGAGCACCTAGAGCTTCGGAAAGCTTCTGTTCTACCATCCCAAAGCTCCCTGCTTGAGCAGTAATGGCACGGTCATCAGCATAGATGAAACTCTCTGTCCCTTCTGGGGGTGGCTGGTCATTTGTGTAGATGTTGAACATGGATGGAGCAAGCATGCTCCCCTGAGGCAGGCCGTTCTTCTGTTTCCGCCATCTGCTTCTCTGGCCCTGAACTCAACAAAAAAACTCCTGTTTTGTAGCAGGTTTCCTATGAGGCAGGTGAGGTATAATGTGATATTATACATTTTTCTCAGGAGGAGGCGGTGGTTCACAGTATCATAGGCTGTTGACAGGTCTATCCATAGGTTACATCCATAGGTTACTATGGGGAATACTATTGCATTAACTATGCGGATCTTTGTTGCCAGTGTGATGTCTCTGTTCTTCACTATTTTATCGAGATTGGTCATTGCTTTTCTCCCAGGAAGTGCATGTCCTGGCTACAGTCTATGTCTGCAGTAATCTTTGCCCATAAAAATACAAAGTCTGTCACTGCCTCTGCGTTTTCTCCCTCTATTTGCCATTTATCAATCACTCTGGTTGCCATAATCTTGGTTTGTTGATGCTTAACTGCAACCCAGCTTTTACACTTTTTTCTTTCACCTTGGCTAGAAGGCTCCTCAGCTCCTTCACACTTTCAGCCATCAAAGTGGTATCATCTGCATAACTTAAAACCTAACATCTATAAATTAAATAAGACATAATCAATCAAAATTATAAAATGACATGTACAATATAAAATATGGCATCAGGGCTCTCTGACAGAGAAGGGGAAATATCTCACAAAACTAAAAATCCCAAAATCCCATAACTTTGAGCCATAGAGTTAATGTGTTGTCAAATTACTATAATTTTGCAGCATGGAAACAGCCTATGTTAATTCAAAGTACAGGCAGTCCCCAATTTACAAACAAGATAGAATCTGTACTTTGTTCTTAAGTGGGAGCCTCCGGTGGCGCAGTTGGTTAAACCACAGAGCTGCTGAGCTTGTTGACTGAAAGGTCACAGGTTCGAATCTGGAGAGCAGCGTGAGCTTCCGCTGTCAGCCCCAGCTTCTGCCAACCTAGCAGTTCGAAAACATGCAAATGTGAGTAGATCAATAGGTTCCGCTCTGGCAGGAAGGTAACGGTGCTCCGTGCACTCATGCCAGCCAAATGACCTTGGAGCTGTCCATGGACAACACTGGCTCTTCGGCTTAGAAAGAACCCCCAGAGTCGGACATGACTGGACTTAATGTCAGCGGAAAACCTTTACTTTTACCTTGTTATTAAGTTGATTTTTTTTTTTTGTAATTCGGAACAGGCACATTTTTAAGTGTAACTCCAGCCATATAATAATAACTTTATCTATAATCTGCTCTATCTCCCCGAAGAGACTCAGGGCAGTTTCCAAACAAAAAAAGTGGGAAACATTCAATGCCATAATGAAAACAAACAAACCAAATCAAACCAATAAATAAACAACATCAATATAAACTTATAATAACTAGCCAAGAAGTAAGTAAATAAGAAACAAAATGAAATAATTAGTTAAAAAGAATAATAAAATCTCACTAAACACATTTACTTCATATATATATATATATATATATATATATATAGAGAGAGAGAGAGAGAGAGAGAGAGAGAGAGAGTATGCTTTGGATAGCATAGGGAAGGGTTAACACCCCTGTGGTGTTCCTTTTACTGTCTGGGTCCCTCCCTGTTCAGAAGATTTCACCTCTTTCTCTGTAACAATTGGATTTTGAAAAATTTGGCTTGTTGTGGAAACAAGAATTGGTGATGCACCTTTTCCCCATGATAAAAACTCTTTCAGGAGTGAATCTCCCTTTCTAGAGGTAGATTTCTTTCACTTCCTGTTGTTCCAATGACATTCTTAACTAAAGACCTTATCATATTGATGCCCCGACCATTTTCTTCCATTTTGCCCTCAGTCACATTGAAACAGAAGGTACGCATGGCACCTTGCGGTGGCCTAGGCACCCTTTCTCCTTCCCCCATCACATGGGGGCATTGGTCAAAGAGTGGTGCCCCCTGTCCCTTCCCTCATCAGGTAGGGGGGAAGCCTAAAACAGTGGATAGCTCCAACTCGGATTCACTTACCATGGTTGGGAAGGAAATATCTTGCAACACTTCCTCTCCACTTTGGTCATCAATGGAGTGGGGCCACAGCCTCATCATGTGATGGTGCTTGCCAGGATCCATGGCTAAAGAGGAGTAAGGGGCCAAAAACCCTTTGTGTAATGAAGTTGTAGGAGCTGTTTGCAAGTTGGATGTTTGTAACTCAGGAATTGTCTGTAGTTTGAATTAACATAAGCTTTATGTAGTTTGCATTCTAGTCAATGGGGCTTAAGTCAAGATGAAAATGCCTCACTGGGTTAGTGGAATCAAAGTATAGCTGATTTGCTGTGGTACATTCCATAGAAAGTGGTCAACATTACCCCTACCCCCTTTTCTGCAACTAAGAGACAGAGATCTAATCCCAAAGGCAATACATAATATGCAAGGTCTTTCCAATGTTCTTTTCTACTGCTATCTCTCACAACTCCGGAAAAGTTACTTTGAGAGGTCAGTGAAATCTCTGTTGCAGAATTTTATCTGAGAAAATAATTCAGGAGAAATTATTCCTCCGTATTGCATTCATTAAAGTGCTTTTGAATGAAACACAGATCCTCTAAGGTGCCACCAGTTGTTTCCAAAGCATCCTAATTTTATCATCATATAATATATAAAAGGAACAAGAAAGAAAATATAGTTTGTCACACTGATCGACAATTTGCTAACCTAAAATAAAAGATCAATACAAGCTGTTTGGTACATTAAGTAGCACATTCCTCTTAATGTTCCCAAATCAAAATGAAAGCTGAACACTTTTATGTCTAAAGTTTATAGCCATCCCATATTAGAAGAACAATATGGGCCACAGCATACTGTGCATCTGAAATTTGCCTCGTTGTGGCTCATTGATTTTAATTTAGGTTTGCCAGCAGGGGAGGTGAGAGGAAAAAGAGAAAAGTAATTAAACTTAGACTAGCATGGAGAAACATTTTAAATGCCAACACTGTAGTCTGATATCCAATAGTTTCCCTATATTTCTTTAGTTTGTCTGATCAAAGTCTCACAAGGGCTACAATTCAGTCCTATTTTTGATTAATTTATTAATTCATACACTGAGATGGCAACTACAGTATTTCTGTTTAATGACTGATGCAATATCAGTAGGAATGGCTTCTTTTTAATAAATCAGCCAAAACACTTTAAAATGAGGATTTTAAGGAAGAGGCATCTTTTGTAGTAAGAAAGTTCACTGCTAATCGGCTTTCTATTAAGAAGTCAGCAAGCTGTGGAATAATAACTCAGAATAACTCCCAAGGTATGAATTACAAACAGCTTCCAGGATACTTGGACCTTGGTGTAAACCCTAGTCTTTGGAACAGTGGGAAATGCCTGAGGACTTTATTGCATGAATCTACTATTCTATTGCAGTCACATTATGACTGATAGCAGATACATTCTGGATTGAGCACCTTCAGTATCACACCTTTCTTCATATAGTGCCATTGTGTAGATTTGCCAGTTTATGGTGCTATGATGATACTTCTGCATACCTTAATTACACTGCTAACCTCAAGATTGGACTTCTGCAACATGCTCTACATTGGACTACCCTTGTACCAAGTTCAGAAACTCCAGCTGGTTCAAAATACAGCAGCCAGATTGGTTAAAGGAATATCTAAGAGGGAGCATATTACACCTATCTTAAAATCACTCTACTGATTCAGGTTATGATATTCAAAATGATGTACTAGAAATATTGGATCTAAAAAAATCTGTTCCTCACATGAGCAAAGGTGTGTGTCTACACAGCTGTGCGGCTGTCTATATCTCTTCTCAATCTTCAAGAATGGAATTTACATCTTACGTCATAAGGGTTTCACCAGAATTAGTGAATTAATCATTGTGAAAGCAGTATAATAACAACTATCGTACTATAACAATGCTATAAAATTGGCAATAGCGTCAATAACATACTTTCCTAGAGTAAATTAATCAAGAACTTCTTGGCAGTTAAATACTACCTTTGCGAATAACAATGTGTGAACATTGTCATATGTTATCAGTTAGTTGATCTGGGTACATTAACCAAGGAATATATTAGGAGGCTTTTCTTCAATTCTGTTCCTCAAACAACTCCACATGGCATCGAACATGTAAATCCAATAATGAAAAATATGGCATTCCATTCAGATGGGCTAATAAAAACTGGCATGCCTAATTAAAACACCCCAATGGAGGCAGATTGGCAAGCTGTTGTACAAGCTTCCTTTCCAAATACTGGAAGATAATTGCCCCACTAAAGCCACACAAAACTTTATTTTAAAAAGAGAAAATAAGATTATACCAGGCATGAAACTATCTGGAAAATTGCTCAGCAGTCTTACTGAAAATTCATTTTGCTTGCTGTGATATTCAGCTAATATGATTATAAGTACTACAATGAGTAGTCTGATCATGGGGCTTTTCAACAGGTTGCATCCTCACTAAGAAAAACGTTCAGGCTCTGTCCATTGTCTTGCACAGAGCCTGGAAAAATTGTTTGTACAACAACTTTCAGAATGCTCCAGGAATTGGGAAATGGCCCATCCTGTTAAGATAATGTTGGGAGCCAGGCCCGTAGCCAGGATTTCAATGGGGGGGGGGGGGCTGAGTTTGTTTGGGGGGGGGGCTGAGTCTGAGTGAAAGAGGGTCTACCCTAGCACACCTTTTGTATCGTTACCCCAATACCCCCATACATATGGGATATATTGAGCATGGTGATCAGATCATGATATGAATAAACATAACAGTTTAAATAATGCACCAGTAAGACCTTTTCGCGAACCACCATGAGAATTTCGGGGGGGGGGAGGGGTGAAGCCCCTCAAGCCCCCCCCCCCCCCCCCCGGCTAGATGCCTGTTGGGAGCTATAATCAGAAAAGTGTACAGACATGCAAAAATACTTCCCCAAGCCTCAAAACCTCCAGTGTCTTGGTTTCCCCCTCTGGGATTTTTGGGTTTAAGAGTTTTGCTGATAGAAGAGCATTTTTGTCCACATAGAGGTTTGTGCCTAATTCTAATCCCCTCAAGAAACATTCATTGCAGAATTAAGGTTGCACCAGTTGTGTGTGAAGAAGAGAATTTTTTGAATAACTTTTTTTATTAAGGTTTCCTTTACAATATATACAATTAGGATAGTGGGGGTTAAAGGGGGATGGGATATAGGGAAGGGGGGATATGAAGGGGATTTTGGAGTGTATTAGGAAAATAAGGGAAGAGAGTAGATACCTATGAGGGGGTGTAGTTATAGCTTAAGGGGATAAGAAGAAGTGGGGAAAGAAAGGGGAGGAAGATAAAGATTTAGAGGACAGAAGGGTAAAGGAGACAAGGGGGAAAGGTAGGGGGAGTTTTTGGTCTTAGATATTTCTAAAAGATTCTTTCCATTTTTTAAAGTGTGGGGGAGAAACAGGGTGGAAACTTATATTAGCCTTTTGCTGCAGCTTCATCAGGAAAGAGCCTCATCACCAAGTCACGTTCCTTTTGTTTATTTGGGGTAAGGCTTTTCTCTTCTTGCGTAATTCTTTTGTTTTCTTTGGTATAATCTTTGATGCACATGGGAGTCAGACAATACTGATGACCCTGTGCTGAACACATGAGCTTCTCTCAAGATATTATTGTCCCTTCTCTGGCTCAAATCCAATTTTAGGACTAACATTTTGGCTGATGTTATTCTTTCTTTAAAAAAAGAACAATAGAGACCAATTTAGAAACCGATGGGAAAAGGAATCTAGAGTACTGTCCATCCCCTCCCTTCAAAGCTACACCCAGAAGGCAAAGCACTTTAAGATTCTCAGAGCTCTTCCACCACTGGAGAGGGGCCAGTGTCACCAGCTGACTGACATTTGGCTAACCTCCATATATTCTCTGCACATCCAGGGAACTCTGCTGAAAGTAAAGTTTATGGTTATGATAACATGAGCATTTAAAGTTGCAGTCAGCCTCAGTGGGCCATTTGGGGGGGGGGGGTGGTTGGGTTTTTTTTTTTTTTTTTTTTTTGGCTTCCATGAGTCCTGGATTACACCCAGGCCTGTAGGGTGCCAAATCAACTTGGCATTAATAATAGTCAGAAAGGTGTGTGGTGGGAGCACATTGTTACTGAGATGTCTGCTATTAAGGAATTTACTGGAGCATTGGAGTCGAGGGATATCCTAATAGCAAGGAGTCTGAAGAATTTTGGACCCAGCACAAAATACCCCAGGCTTAGACACATCAGCTTAATACGTTTGGAAAAGAGTAGGCCCTGATTTCTTGAATTTAGAAATAAAAAGAAATTAAAGTGGCATTTACACTCAACTGTAATCTTTAAAGCAGACTGGAGGATTTTTCATACATTAAGCTTCCATCTTGCTTTCATTGTAATTTTTTTCCTTACACATTTGTTTGTACATATGAATAGTTGGATGATGAGCAGGCAATTAAAGGGGACTGTTTTAAATTCAATTGTGTTGGATAGCCAATGGAGATGTCATGTATAATTCATAGGGGAAAGTTTTTAAAAAGTGTTTGTGGTGAACATATCCTGAGTATGCTCCCTTTGCTCCACATGAGATAAACAAAGATATAGAGAGACCTCACTGGTAGATTTGTATAATAGGACTCTGGTCTGCTTTTTAGCATTAAAACAAATTAAATTTAAGAATATTTTAGAAGCAAATCATAAAGATTGTATTCAATAGATATATTAGTAAAATAACAAATAAGCTGAAGGTGCAGACAAAATATCAAATAAAAGCATAGTATATGAAAAGTAACCCAGACTGAAACAGCGAGTAAGTCCAAAAATCCGCTTAAAAGTGAGCATGCATTGGCCCTTTGGATTTTTATTCAAGGGCTCACAATTGAAAAAGCCTTGTTTCTGAGAATCTTTCTCACAGATGCTGAGCTTAAAGTTGAGACACATTTTACATGTGCAAAGAGTCCTTCACATCAGTCACATGCTACTATATACTGTTGAAGTATATAGTATAGAAGTTATAGAGGTTATCCTTTTCTGAAATTCTCAACTGAAATTGCCTAGCATACAAATGTGATGTTATTCCTAGGAACCAAAAAAAAAAAAAGATATGCACAATGGATGATTGGTTGTACTTCATCTAGAGCAGGATTTCTCAAACACTTCTCCTCCAGATATTTTAGACTTCAGCTTCCACAATTCCTAACAGCTGGTAGGCTGACTGGGTTTTTTGGGAGCAGAAGTCCAAAACACCTGGAGGAGCAGAGTTTGAGGAACACTGTTCTAAACCAAAGTAGTTTTCAGACACAATTCCCTTTAATAAATCCTATCCTCTGATGACACAGATAAAGCATTCTCTCTGTTTGTAGGCAATATTGTAAAGCTGGCAGATATTCCAGTAGTATGACTAGAATAGTTTGTATGTTTTCTTTCCCCCTAGCCAGACACAGAATACTTTGCTGAAATACTCCAGGGCATTCATCCCCAAATCATCACAACTGCACACACACCTAGAGGAATAATAAATTGAAACTGCCAGCATCTTAGGCTACATCTGCATTTTGTATGCTGGGAAGTATTTGTGCATTTATTGTATAAAATTTATTTTGCGTTAATAATAATAATAATAATAATAATAATAATTTTATTTCCTAGCTGCCTCTCCTTGTGGCTCAAGGCAGGTTACAACATAGCAAAAGATACATATACACATATTAAAATAAATTTCTATAAAATACATATATTAAAATACACAGAACAAGTTTAAAATTCATGATTAAAACTGGCTGGATAGGCCTGCTGGAATTGATGGGTGTGTTTTAAATTCCAACAGTTCATTTAGCAGTCGGAGCTCTTCTGGCAAGTCATACCACAGTCATGGGGTGGCCGTTGAAAAAGTCATCTGAGCCATGGTGGCCAGACCCCCAGAGAACCTAAGTGTTTGGGGCAGATTGTAGGTAGGTATGGGCTTTCAGTCTACTTCTTTTCCTTTCAATGCAGTATAACCTTGCAGTGTGATATAGTGGTCATAAGATTGGCACTTGGAGATTCAGATTCAACTATACATTCATCTAAGAAGTCCATTGGGTGATCTTATGCTGTGACTGTCTACTAACCTGACTTACCTCCAAATGCTATTATTGATAGTGGAGTTTGATAGTTGCAGCATCAGTGGAATAGTGCATGAATGCTTTAATCTGAATTTTAACAGGACTATCCTATGTGCTGAACCATACACCCCAAATAGATTCAGCACCTTGGATAGTGCCTCTATAATTTTGGTCTATAATATATTACCCTGACATCAGAGTTATCAGTTTCGGTAATTATAGGTAGGATAAAGTAAGGAGAAAGATAGCCATGTATACCATCTTAAACTTGCTAGAGAAAAAAGCAGACTATAAAGGACAAGTAAGTAAATAAAAACATTCTTATTTGCTTGTTCTGTCATTTTCTTCTCATTTTGGCTTCATAAACCAACTTTCCCAAAGGCTTCAATTTTTCCCTCATTATTCTACTTTCATTTTCACTATCACGTACCATTTACTATTGAAAACTTGGCAAAATGATGCCACTGCATGATGAAGCATGGAATAAACAACCTCACATCCTTAGTTATAATTGTATTTCAGTTAACAGCTGATTTCAAAAAGATTTTTACTCAATCTTCAAAGCCTATACAGGCCTTTCTGTATGAAGTACTACTATTCTAGAAGTGGGTGGGAGGAAGTGTGAAGCTTCTGCTATCAGGGGAAGACTGGCACTAGATATTTTACTACTTTGGATGAGGTACAAAGATGGCACCTCTCACACTTCTTCTGCATAACCCAACAGGCTTACAATTTGACCTTTTATGCACATTGGTGTTGGGATGACTTCATTCACCCCATCCGAAAGTATCAAGATAGGTTACAAAGCATACATTTTGGCTACTTCCTCTTACTTAAGAAGACTGCCCAACTTATGGTAAGCTGGCCATGTTTCAGGAAATGGTTTTCCACTTAAGAGGCATAAGGTCTTTATCAGCCACTCTCCCTTCCCTGATTTTGTCTTGTAACATTTAACCCAAAGTTGCAGCACTTTTTAGCACCACCAGAGAGAGAAAAATATGTCTTCCAGATGAAGATGGAACACAGGGGATAAGGAAGTGATACTCAGAGTAGAGTGTCTTTCAGCAAGATATCTACAGCATAGCCCAGTTCAATAAACTGATAAATATGTTCAGAGCAAGTAGCTGTTAGATTTCACTCCCTGTTCTCACTTCCTCTCACATTACATCTAGCCAGACACAGAATACTTTGCTGAAATACTCCAAGGCATTCAGCCCCAAATCATCACATCTGCACACACACCTAGAGGAATAATAAATTGAAACTGCCAGCATCTTAGGCTACATCTGCATTTTGTATGCTGGGAAAAGATTTAACCTTAGCTAATATAGTGTATTCTAGTGTCACATCTGTTTCATAAATCTCCTCCAGAGATGCTCAGGGTCTCTGGAATTATTAAAAGGAAGCAAGAAAACTAACATGGGCTTGTCCCTGTATAGCACAAATCTTAGAAGTATTTGTTTTTAAGTTAGAGGTTTAAAAAGACCAACAAAATCTGGTGATTTAGCTCAGCTAGACAATATCTTGGCAACTTACTTGCACACCAAAATCATCATTTGTCAAGATAATGGAAGTACAAGGGCAAGGGTTAGTACTTGAATTAGCAGGAAAAAGTGAACCTCTCATTATCTGATCATTATCCTTGCAGATGTTTCAAAATTATTTTCCAGTTAAACTGGGCTTACTTACAATTTCGAAGCCTCATTGCGTGAGGGATCCATTCTTTTATGCTCCATCACCTGTACAAGCTATAGTGGTGATTGTACATGATAGGGCTTTCTCAGTAGTGGCATGTTAGGTACAAAATTCCCATCCAAGGGAAGTCCCTAGCCTCAGTTCATTTTGGGTGTCTAACAATTACTATAAGATTTTGTATGGTCTATGGTTCTTACAACCAAGATTTGTATCTCTGGCTGTGCATATGTATGCCTTCCAGAATATTCTCAGAACATTTTGACACAGGATACACTAACTAGAAGTGATGCAGAATCTCCAGAGCTTCTTCCAGACAACTCTCTAAGTTAAGGAAGAAAGATAGGACTGGTGCACAATGCTTTTCACTAGGAAATGCAAGGAGTGCTCCCATTGGAAGAACAGATCCATCATAACTACTACTCACGCATACACACACACATTACTTATCTGTTGACATGTGGCAACCTCATGAATTTCACAGAGTTTTCTCCAACAAGGAATATTCAGAAGTGGCTCTTCCAGTTGCTTCATTTAAAATATACAGTGCAATACTTGGTATTTGTTAGCAGTCTCCCATCCAAGTAGTAACCAAAGTTGTTCCTGCTTAGCATATTAGATCAGATAGGATCTACTGCTTTTAGAGTATTTAAATCCAAGTGATCTGGTGCATTCTTATCTTCACCACACTCAATAGGTAACATGCACCCTAAAATCTGAAAGACCCATTTCTATTGTCAAGGCTGCATTTCCCGTATGTATTTTTCTGTTAATTTAAAACTCTGATTCCATTCCCTGATTTTGATGGAGAACCAAGGTGACGTTGTGTTTCAAGTGCTTGATTTAATTTGAGGAAAGTCTGGATTCAAACCAATGTTAATTGATGAAATCCACTGCTTGTTCGTGGCCAGAACTTAAAAGGTGTTTTGCACGCCTGCTTCCAGAATCTGGTCTTGCTGGCTGGGAGATTCTAGGATATGTAATCCAAAAGAATGTTCCATCTCTTACTTTAGACTCATCACTTTAGACTCCCCCCAGCTTAATTAATTTTGTAAGAAAAACTAAGGTATTCATCACTGAAATAAGGGGGAAGAATCAAAAAGTCATACTTTGTTAGGCCAGCCCAAAGTGCAAAAAATGTTCTAGTTTTGAGAACTAGCACAGTTAGTCAAGATGTTGCTGAGAGGATAAAATAGGATAGCCACAAGGCTGCTGTCCTGTGCTACTTGAAGAAAATTGATAAATAAATACCTTTGGATGAAATGTTTCAGGTTATCTCAGTGTCAATTTCAACCATGAGAACCGGATTCATTTGCTAAGGTTTAGAGCAGGTGGGAGCAACTATGAGGGGACAGAGGCCAATCTTTGCTCCATGCCCCCTCTTTTGGCCACACCAGTGCATTGGGGAGCATCAAAAGTAGTTTTATGTTACTTCCATTTCTGTGACATCCATTGGGAGGGTGGATGTTTCATGGTTGTGTGTTGGAAACATGAAACAGACATGTTTGCAAGCAATTTTCTTGTGTTTTAAGCTGTTTAGATGTGAGAAATAAAGTGAGAATAATGTCTGTCACCTGAAAATAGTAATTCAATCTTTTTAGGGGCTTTGGCCGATCCCAGGGGGGCATCGAGGCCAGCAACCAGTCTAAAGGTATCACTTTCTCCTTCGCAGGTTTGGTGCAGGGAAGTGGAGAACAAAATAAATATTAATAATGCTTTCATTTTGAAAGAAAATTGCATATGCCCCAACTGTTCCAATTGGGCAGAATTCTGGCATCTCACTTTTAAACTGTTCAGGTTTCTCTCTCCTCCACCCACTTTCCCTCTTTGTTCTCTGCTTATTTATTTGCTGCAAACTGGGTTCACACCACAAAAATAGTTAAAACTCCATTAAATCATGCAAGGAAAGTGGGGGAGAGGCAGAATCTCTCCCTTTCCTTGGTGGCTCAGGCAAAAACAAAGTGTTTCAGACTCTCTAAGTTTGTGTGTTTTCTATTCATTAATGACATTTACCATCTTGCACATCCTTTGGTATTGCTTGTGAAATGCTGGAATATAACAAATTGCAATGTTGAAGTGTGTGTGTGTGTGTGTATTCTAAATTGTTATTTTACTTGAAAGGAACCCCAAGGCAATGCACATAAAATTATAAAAAAAATGAATAAAGCGTCATGAAATAAAATCACAACAATAAGGGGCAGGAAAATAATTCAAAAATCAATCAATCATAACATTATTTTTGTCTGAATTTAAAACTTAGCAGTTTAATGTTTCAAATGTCTGTGCAAACAGGAATATTTTTAATATTGAACTGAAAAGCAAACAGAGCGAATAGGAGATGCAAAGGAGTGCGATCACTGACTGTGATAAAATTGCAGGAAGATACCTGATGGCATTTTGCACCTGCCAGTTATGCTGTTTTGCAACTTTCCCTTATAGAGAAAAGCAATATTTGCTTTTTGCTTGGTGGATTTGAAAACAATCCACTGAGGGGTAGATGCAAAATGAAAAGGAAACTTCAACTTGCTGACAGTCCCTTATAATTGATGTACTTAATCTCACAGTTGTGATTAGCTATGGTCCACTGACGGTAAGTCAAGGCTGTGGAAAGGGGTGAAATATGTGGTTAGCTGAACAAAGTTAATGAAAGATCATTATTAAATTTTGCTGCAATATATATATTTAAATGTGTTACTCATTTAATTTTGATCTTGGGATCCCTTCATCCCCAGTGTAATATCATTAACTGAATGGACTCCAAACACAGGATGCATTTGGCTTTTGCATTGCAAGAGCTTTTGGCAATGGCTTATTAAAAGTGGAGAGAGGTATCTGAGCCTATTTATTTAGATCAGGGGTTCTCAAACTGTACTCCATGGAGCTCTTGGGGCTCCACAAGTGATATTGAGTGCTCTATGGTACCATGCTGCTTTCTGCCTCCTCCTCCTCCTCCTGCTCCTCCTCCTCCTCCTCCTATTTTTTCCTCCTCCTCCTCCTCCTCCTTCTCCTCCTCCTCCTCCTCCTCCTCCTCCTCCTCCTCCTCCTCCTCCTGAGAAATGCTGGGAAATTAAAATTTGTAGCTGCTGAAGCACAGACCCTTCCCCCCACCCCCCTCATTGCCTCCCCCCTCACCTTCTTTGCTTCCAAAACCCCATTTCCTTCCCACTGCTCAGGGAGTTTTTTTATTGTGCTTTTCTGCATGGCAGAAGGGAGTTGAAGTGGATGGCCCCTGGGGTTTCTCCTATTACTACTATTATTACTACTACAAAGGCTGGATTGTTATCTGTTGGGGTGCTTTGATTGTGCTTTTACTGCATGGCAGAAGGGGATTGGACTAGATGGCCCCTGGGATTGCTGCTATTATTGCTGTTGTTATTATCATTATCATCATCATCATCATTACTGAGGCTAGGTGGCCATCTGTTGGGAGTGCTTTGATTGTGTTTTTACTGCATAACAGAAGGGGGTTGGACTGGCTGGTCCCTGGGATCTTCCACTGAAATACTGTTGAGTTTATGTTGGTTGAAATTTTAAATATTGTATTGTTCTTTCTTTCTTTTTTGCACTACAAATGAAATATGTGTAGTATGCATAGGCACTTGTTCATTTTTTTTTCAATTAGTTCACACAAACACTTTCCACCAATTTGCCACTGGCCCGGCCCAGATGAAAGAAACATTGCTGCATGCCTTTATGCATACCTCTTAGACACAAATTCTTTAAAAAATATACTAATACATAATTGATAATAAAGAACTAAAAATACAAAGTAGACTGCATATAATAAAAAAAAATAAAACACATATACACCTAAAAACTATTTACTATCTAAAATTATAAATATTGGGATCAAAAAGCTAACATCTACATAAACAAACTAAATAAGGATATGTTTACACTGGCCACAAACCCTGAATTAGGGCAGAAGTTGCTACTGGATGTTCACAGGACCTTCAGGGCATTCTGGCCCCTAATATGGGGCAAAACTGGTTAACCCAATTTTACCCTACATTAGCACAAATCAGGTAATGCTGTGAAGCTTCCCTGAAATTTGAGCAGTCCTGGACTTTGGAGTTGGTGTGAACAGCTAGGCCAGTTCCAATTCAAATCAGTCCAGTTTGTCACGTGGTCCAGTGTTGCCATCCCATTTACGCAGCACTCTGTGGCACAGTGAAAAGGTGACAACATATACCTGTGCTGTTCTTTGTTGCTGTAGCAGTGGAAAGGCACCATCAGTTGGTTCCTTTGCTGATGTCATCAAAGGCACCAAAACAACCTGGAAAAAGGAGGAGGTGATGATGGTGACAAATGACATCCAAAGAAAATACAAGATAGTGTATACATTTATATATTCATTTATCCCATACAGATGAATGGTTATATGCATTTTAAACATAAACATGTATTTTCTCTTGCTCCTCTTTTGACTAATGTACTTATTCTTTCATGAAAACATACTGCTTGGGTCAAGGATAATTTGAAGGACCATATGTTCTTGAAAGAGCAGTCTCTAGGACCTTCAAGGGAGGCTTTCCTCTCAGTTCCATCACCTTTCTAAGAGTGTTTGGTGAGAACAAGGGAGAGGGTCTTTTCCCTAAACACCCTTAGACTTTGGAATGTCATCCCTAGGGAGGATAGAATGGGCCTCCTCCTAATTGTGCTTCTGTCAACAAATGAAAACTTTCCTGTTTCAATAGCCTTTTAGGAATTGACAGTAGTGGTAGGCTGTGCTTTGTTGACATTTATATTGTCTTCTAATGTATGTTTAAATGGGTTGAATTTTCTAGATTATTTGTTTTTAAAATAACTATTTATGTATACTTTACTGCTGTTTTAATTTGTATTGGTGTCAATAAACTGCATAGTAAGTACTGGGGAAAAGGTGAGATATAAATGAATAAACTAACAAACAAATGATCAATTCCATCCTAGTGCTTCAGTTCCCCTGGTTGTCAGTTCTAGCAGTGATGGAGTAAAGCACATGTAGGTAACACAGTACACATCAAATTTTTTGGATGACAGTTGCCATCAGCCCTGACCATCACAACCAATGATCAGAGATTGTAAGAATTGTCACTCCAACTTGTTTTTGAATGTTTATTTATTTATACCCAAAGGAGATTCAGAGTGGCCTTACACATAGGCAAAATTTCAATGCCATAGAGTCACCCTACAATTAAAATAAACATTTACATTAAAACCAAAGAATTAAAACATCTAAACATTTCCAATGTGTCAAGCTTCCTTCTAGAGCTTGACATTCTGAACAACAACCAGTGCACTTATTTATTCAGTTGGGCAGTCATTCAGAAATATTTTGACCATGTTTGTGTGGAAAGGGAAGCATTATAAAAGCATTACTCATGAGGTTGTTACTAATGGCAACAAATTATTTCTTCCAAACTCTGGACATCTTCATCGGAAGGGATAGGCAACCTCTTTAGGGTTAGGAAAGAAATCTCCTGGATGGAGAGGATCCTTGATGTAGATGGAACCTTCTTCTTGACATCCAAAGTTTCTACTGCAGCTATTATTGCCTCTTCTAAGTAAAAAGGGACTTGGGGCAAGATACTTTGGCTGTATGTGCAGCTGTAAATTGAAACCTCCAAAAAGTTTACAATCACCCTTCCTCTTTCCCAGCAGAGGATCATCCTGCATGGTGCATTGTGATAACAAAATTCATGAGCACAGTCAAAATAGCTAAAAGAGTATCTAGCCTTCTTCCACTTACAGAAAACATTTCCCATAGTTAAAGCACACATGGAAGAAGTGGCCAAAAATATTCAGAGATGAAATGAGGCTTTTGTTTGAAAAACATCCCCTGGCAGAAAGCCTTCATTGTCCAGTGACACATTTGTGGGGGTAACTGCATCAGGAACAACTTCAGTGGCTAAAAATCTGAGGCTTAACAATAAGCTGAATGAAACATGTAGCTTTTCAAACAATTATCTCTTCTTTTTTGAGCATGGGAGCATTTTGTGCCGAGCTTGTGAATAGGAGAACAATCTTTTGTTTGTCTTTGCAAGCATAATTATTCTGTGTGAATGGCAATCTTATATTTTATGAAGGGGTAAAACCATAAATGCCCTCACTGTGGATTAATTCACAGATCTGTCATTTTTGGAATGACATTTTGATTTTGGCTAGCATTTTGAATTCCTATTGTGAAATGTTTGGATAATTGCTAGTAAGTTTAGGTTAGCACCAGTTGTGCCCATATCATCCAATAGGAGTGAAATTGCTGACAGCTTCCTGGGGTGGCCATATGTCCTGATGTTAAAGATACACACGATGGTGATAAGAACTGCCGACAAGCCAAATGATAACTGGTGCCTTGAAGCAATTGGCATCTCTCCGGTGAGCAATACACATTCTGTTTCTTCTTCCTTGCTTTGTGTTACTTAAAATCAAAGGATGGTGCTCCAGGTCTGGATAAGCTGTCTACAAATGAATGGGATCAGAGCCAAGCAGGGAGATCTCACACTTGGTAAAGGAAAAACATTGTTCACAAAAATAGTCCTGCTTCTCAATGCCAAAGGAAATCAAATTGTAATCAAGGGCTGAGAATGGACTGAAGTCATGCAGGCTGGCTTGCCTCAGCTTTTGGCAGTATTACATGTTCCCAGGAATATTAAATATAATTTACATTTGCCGAGGGGAGAGGCTTTATTGGCTTGGAAATTTGTTTTAAAAAAACACTTAAAAACCAAGCCACCGATAAGGGAGATGGAGATGGAAGAACAGATTCTGTTTGCAATATAAAGCCAAAACAAAACCCAACCTTCCACTGGTTTTATCAGACTTGTAGCTGTAGTCTATCCATACTTTTTTGAAAGTAAGTCCTGCTGATTTTAATGAGATGTACTGTGAGTTTAGTATGGTCAGAAGCATTGCAGCAGCCTGGCTTTATGCTGGTTCAAAGAACAGAAGGTTCAGCTACTGCCTTTATAGGGAGCTGTAAACACACCAGATAAGGAGAAATGGAAATAATGGTATGACTAAATCACCTTCTGCTGTGATGTGACACAATCTGCCCTCCTTGCAAGGCAACAGAAAGCCGTACATACTGGCAACCCAGGACTACATTTCTTAGGAAAGTAGAGTTCATCATCTAGGAAAACAGATGCCAAGTTTTGCCTCTTGAAAGCTAACCCTGTGACCCGGATGATGCCTCCTCGATCTCTGCTTTATAGGGACCACCTGAAGTTTGTCAACGTTGAGGCAAAATTGTCCGCATTGACACTTGCTCAAGAACTTTTTGAGTTATTATCACTTCAAATGTTCCAAAGCAGAGCCAAGATTATGCTGGAGAGCCTTGGCATAACTTATGCACCCTAGGCAGTGGCAATAGGATCAGCAATAAATGGAGAGGGAAAGGATGTTCTACAGAGAACCATCACCTTGAACTGAAGCCCAAGACTATTGACTTATTTATTTATTTACTGTATTTATATACCGCCTTTCTCAGCCTATCGGCGACTCAAGACTAGAGTGAATAGATCTGTTTCCCCCTGCCCCCTGAGAACTGACAATACAATAAAGATATTGTTTAGTGGTGTGCACACTCACACATACTCATTTCTTTAATTGCTCTTATGTCTCGGGGGTTTGGAGAACAACAAAGGTTTACAAGCCTGTTAGTGAGAGATGACAGTAGGTTGAATATGTGCTGTCAAATCATCTGCTGAATTGCAGCGACCCTATGTTTTTAGGTTTTTAAGTATGAGCCAGGGAGTGCTGTGTATTGTTTTAATTATTCTTACAGTTTTCAGTGGTTTTAAGTCATTTAAAACCCCTTTTATAACAATTTATTTTTAATTCTATGTTAATGTTGATGTGTTGTAGGTTTTAAATTGTAATTTGTACTGCTTTTCATGTTGTGAGCAGCTTTGAGTCTCATTTGAGAAGAAAGTGGGATATAAATATAACATTATTAATAATGATGCATTTGTAGGATTCTCTTAAGCAAGAAATCCTCAGAGGTGCTTTTGCCAGTTCTTCCTTGAAATATAGTCCACAGCACTATTAGTTAGCAGTATCCCATCTGAGGACTAACCAGGATTGACCCTACTTAACTTCTAAGAACAGATAGAATCTGTTTCCTTCAGGGTATTTGGGAAGGTACAAAATTATAATATATTTCCCAGGGCTACATGTTTGTGGTGACAATCTTAACTGTGTTTATTCTGTAATGTCTCATTCAACAAAGGGGAACTTTGGGAAAATGCTTCTGACAGGAGTGCTATGCATAGGTTGATATAAATTTCCCTGTTCCTGTTATTCCCAGAAATATGATGCAATGGGATAATTTATTAAGTGAGCCAGAAGTTATCTTAAGTATTTCTTTGTACATTTAGCCATTGTTTAGATATAGTTGTGTGTGTGTGTGGGGGGGGGGGGGGTTTCAATAGAAAACAAAAGAGAGCCATAACATTTTACATCCTAATGGGCTTGGAAGAATCTTAGAACAAATCTAATTAAAAGGTTAATCTTTATGAGTCCCCCTTTTTAATTATAGGCAATGGATCATAAGGGATGGAAGTGAAAATAGCTAAGGGATAGGACATATTCCAATACTGAGGTAATGCAATTTTTTCTCATAATAACCACATAAAGGAAGAAATTTCAGTATGTAGTCTATGCTTGTTATATTACTTAATGGTATTTTAAATTATTTTGATAACATTTCATTCAAGAGAAGAGACAAAGAATCACCCTGAGGTCAGTAAGCCGGGCAATAGCAAGGAGATTCGCAATTGATTCTGGCATGGGGTGTGGGGAACCTGTGTCCTGCATTGTCTCTTACCTCATCCCAAGGGCAGAAACATCACCACCTGGTGTGCCCCCTCCCCCATTCTTTTCGATGAGAAAACAGGAAGCCTCCAGTGTTTTTGCTGCTCCCTCTTACAACAGTTTCACCTCAGTTCAGTGATGAAGCCCCACTGGACGTAGATCTAAATTGTCTGATGGGATCTGGTGGTCTCCAGTCCTGAACTGATGTGAAACTATTATAGGATGTGCAATCTTGCACATGTGATGAGGTCATTACTTAGTGATGATTTCTCTGCTCCCCAAAATGAAGGAAGGAAGGAAGGAAGGAAGGAAGGAAGGAAGGAAGGAAGGAAGGAAATTTCATGATTAGGAACCTTATAAATACATTGCTAGTTTATTTAAGCATATTAATAAGAGAGACAAATATGGTAATTGATAAATCTGACTCTGATTACACTATAAAAATCTGTATGTTTTCTAGTTTTGGACTGCTTGCTTTCCCATCATTTGCCTTTGTAGTTTTGCTTCAACTTCTCTTAGTTAATGCAGTATGGAAATTACTGGGGAAATCCAAAATTCAAATCCCCACTCAGTTGTGAAACTTACAGAGTGACACTGGACCAGTCACATTCTCTCAACCTCACATATATCACAGAGTTATCAAGAGGATGACATGAGGGTGGGTAAAATATAAGTTGGTTAGAATGCATAGACTCTACATGTTGCACATTGACCATATAACAGTATCATTACGCAATGGCAAAATGGTACTTTGAAAATCACAAAAGTTTCAGAGCAAGAGGATTTTCTAGAAAAAATATGTTTTGAGTTCATTATGGAAATAAAGTCTATTATTATTATTATTATTATTATTATTATTCCCCACTTTATCACCCTAAAAGGAACTCAAAGCATTCGTATCCAATTTAAAATATACAAATATTAAAGCAAAATTAAACACAAACAGTATTTTTAAAATTCAGTTAAAATCCATCAAACATATTCAAAGTTAAAAACTATAGCATCCCCTGACTAGACCTTAAGCACCTTCAGCTTTAAATGCCTATTTAAATAAAAAGACGGGGCAATTCTGGCTACCCTGGGAAGAAAGGATTCCTGAGTCGAGAGGCAGCCACCGAGAAGAAAGGCCCACTCTCTCGTTCCCACCAACTGAGCTTGAGATGGAGGTGGGACTGAGAGAAGGGCTTCTCCTGAAGATTTCAGGTCCCGGGGAGGCTCGGGGATGTGGTCAGCCAAATACCTTGGACATGAACCATCTAGGCTTTTAGATGTCATATTCAGCACTTGCGCCTGGAATTGCGCCTGGAAACAGACTGGCAGTGGGGCTGCTGCAATGGGGGTGGGGGTGGGAGGGGGGAGTGTCTGCTTCCTTCAGCTCTCTGCAACTCTAGCACAGGGAGAAGCTTCACTATACCCCAGTATTAATTAAATAGAGATTTGCTTGACTGTATCTAGTAATATAATCCTTTCCCCCTCTTTTAAAGTATAACACCACCACAACAACAGGAGCAACCACACTCCTTGCTTGCATGTTGTTTCCTGGCAATTTATTTTCTAGGCAGTTTAACAGGTTCACCCTGCCCTTTACTGTTGGAATATCTGGATCTTTTCTATTCATAATAATAACTACATAGAATGATTTCATTTACTTTTAGAGCAAACCCAGATTTTGGAAACCTTTTTTTTACTACAGCTCCCAGAATACCAATGCTGCCTGGGAAAGTAATTTTTCTAAGCATCACCAGATCTAGACACCACAGATCACATACATTACAGAAAATATTCCAATAAACCCACTCTCCTTTCTTGCATTATTAAATTAAAAAAAAGAATCAGTCTTGCCCTTATAGACCAGGAAGTCAATGTCATATAAAACAAGAATAGATAGAATCTGGTCCTCTTGTCATTCAATCTATTTAGCTCAGCCCAGGGATTCCATGAAGTTGTGGAAGCCCCCTGCTATCTACTTTGTTGACTTCCACTCCTGCTGAGAGATCTCCATCTGGCTCCAAAGCACATAACTCTCTCCCCAAACTTTTACTAATTTAAGAGACTGTCCCATGGAAATCTAACTACTCAATTTATTATGGTGACAGGGCAGATGGCAATGGGTTTTTAAAGAGACTGTAGTGTTAGTGGTTGTAGAGTTCCATTATTTGTCACTTATTGATGGATTTTAGTGCTTGTTTTTGTGGGGGAGGAAAGATTTTGACACAGGCAATTAAACTTTGAGCCATCAGCACTTAGTGATGCATCAGAAGTCTGGTGTCGGCAATGTAATGTTGTCATCAAATAGCCTTTCATTAGAAGAGAAAATGTGGAGTTTTAATGGAGGTTTCAGGCAGATGTTTGGTAAAAGTTATGAATGAATAGTTTTCTAATAGCTTGAATCAGTGGGGTATTTCTTCACTTGTTAACTGAAACCCATTAGTGAAAATATATTATGCACAATCTAATATCAGCAGATGCAAGGATCTGCTGACTTTCAGTGAATGGTTTGATTTCTCTGATTGCCCTATAAAGAACTATATAACATGTGCTTAAAATCAAAGAGAAACCTCAGCAAAATGATTAAAGGAAGCAAGGTTCCCCAAGATTTCATTTTCTAGCAAAACAAAATTGTTCCCAAGGGTTGAAGAATAGTTTAGTTAAAGTGTACCTTGCTAAGACCTATCTTGATGCTTTTCTATTCTTCAACCCTTGAGAACAAGTTAAAAGCTTTTAATCATTTATTGTTCCTGAACAATATAGATGATTATGTATATCTATGTAGAAACATATATGTATATATGTAAAAATGTGTTGCATATGGACTAGAAACTGATAGTGTAGATATTATAATCCACACATATACTGTTTCCAGTGGAAGAAATTGTCAGCACTAGAGGTGTGCATGACTATATATATAAAAAAAACCTTGCACACATTTACGACTCTAAATCTTCCAAGTTTCACAACATATCACATATTCACTGATGTTTGGGATTTTTAAAAGGTTTTTATGAACAATAAAAAAAAACTTCAAGAAATTCCCCTTGAATTTCTATAAAATGATACAATAATAACCAGGGCATAATTCCCTCCAAGTTTCAGAAATATGTGCACATCCACTGATTTTTAGGAAATATTAATGAACATAAACTTAACAGTAGTATTTCACTGGAAGACTCCAGGCGCCATCCAGCCCAACCTCCTTCTGCCAGCAGGAAAAGCACAGTCAAAGCACAAAGAAGATGCCACCCAACATTCTTTTCAGTAAGGCCTTTGACAAGGTCCCCATGACCTTCTTGCAAACAAACTAGTCAAATGTGGGCTAGGCAATGCTAGTTTTAAGTGGATCTTTAATTGGTTAAGCAACTGAACCCAAGGAGTTATCACCAATGGTTCCTCTTTATCCTGAAAAGAAGTGAGTAGTAGAGTGCCACAGAATTAGATCCTGGGCCCAGTACTGTTCAAGATCTTTGTTAATGACTTAGATGAAGGTTTAGAGGGCATGCTTATCAAGACGACACCAAATTGGAGGGATAGCTAATTCTCTAGGATCAGAATTCAAAATGACCTTAGCAGATTAGAGAGCTGGACCAAAACTAACAAAATGATTGTCAGAAAGGACAAATATAAGATATGACACTTAGGCAGAAACAATGAAATGCAAAGATACAGGCTGGGTGACACCTAGCTTGACAACAGTACACGTGAAAAAGTCCTTGAAGTCTCTGTGGACAACGAGTTGAACATGAGTTGATCAAAGATCTGGAGACCATGCCCTATGAGGAGCATCTTAAAGAGCTGGGGATGTTTAGCCTGCAAAAGAGAAGGTTGAGAGGTGACATGATAGCCATGTATAAATATTTGAAAGGATGTCATAAGGAAGAGGGAGTAGGATTTGGAGGGGGTTGGACTAGATGGCCCATGTGATCTCTTAGTGCTATCAATCAAAAGACGTTATAGTTACTGTAATACAGCACTAGTCATGTTCCCCATATGTCAAATTTCAATGTCCACATTATAATAACACCTTCATCTGGCTAAACACATAGGCAAAAAAAATTCTAATACTCTTGTTCAGTCTTTATGCTCTCAACTGAGTTTCTGGGGTAAGAAAAAAAGGAAGACAGAATAAATGGTGAAAGAATGTTACAAACGGGACAGTTCCAAATGGAAGATGATTATATCTAGACCCCCTGTGCTGCTACAGTTCTTTTAAGGAGGTAGGAGGATTGCTCAATAAAACCCTCGACTGAAAGCTTCTATTATGTGCAAACAAGTTGTAGTACTGGGTAATTCCGACCTTTATTGTAGGGTTTTGTTATATGACAATGAGACTGGAAGTATAAACAAGTAAAGCAGTTCTTCTTTGTGCATCTCGTTTAAATTAGGGGAGCAATAAGGACCAGTGCCTTATTCCCAGAAAATTCCCTGTCTGCCCATTACTAGTATGATCTCACCAATCATGTTCCACTTATTCAAGCCGGTCCTTATGGCTGCCTTCTGAGTCTTCTGCAATTCTTCCCCCTTTCTTCCCTATTGATTTATGACCCATTGACTAGCATCTGTGGGTGGTTCGAAACATCTGGGGTTGCACTCCTTCCTTGTATGTCCTACACTCATTTTCTACACAATAGAACACAGATCAAAACAATAGAGCAGTGTCCAGAAGGGGGAAAAACAGGAACAATAATCAGGAAAAGAATCAAGGCGCTCTTGAACACGTTAATCATGACTCTTACTCAATTAGCTCCCCATCCCTTGTGAAAGAAAGTCTGGGATTGCTCTGGGGCCTTGTGTGTTATGCTTCAGAAAAGGGGGGTGGGGATCATAGGACTTTTTTTATCATGTTTCATTTGAGTAATATGATTCAGGTAATATAATTTCCCAATGGTTGATAAGCCTATCACAGCCAGCCGTAATTGTTCCAGTCTCCTGTTTGGAGAAACTGCAAACTGAAACATGATTTGCCCAACAAACTGTGGACAGGGTTGCTGTGAATTTTCCGGGCTCTATGGCTATGTTCCAGAAGCATTCTCTCTTGACATTTCGCACACATCTATGGCAGGCATCCTCAGAGGTTGAAAGGTCTGTTTGAAACTAGGCAAGTGATGTTTATATATCTGTAGAAGAAAGAACTCTTGTTTGCTTGAGGCAAGTGTGCATGTTGCAAATGGCTACCTTGATTAGCATCTAATGGCCTTGCAGTTTCAAATCCTGGCTGGTTGCTGCCTGGGGGAATCCTTTGTTGGGAGGTGTTAACTGGTCCCGATTGAGTCTTGCCTGGAATCCCCAGCACCCAAACACAAATCAAGAAACATAAAAGGCACTGCAGACTACTTCAACCAGAGAAGTCAGCTACAGCAGAGCACATGATGAACCAACCTGGACAGCATATTATTTGAGAACACAGAAATGATGGACCACTCTAACAACTACCATGTCAGACTACACAGAGAAGCCACTGAAATACACAAGCATGTGGATAATCTCAACAAAAAGGAGGAAACCATGAAAATAAACAAAATCTGACTACCAGTATTTAAAAACTCTAAAATCAGGACAGTAAATAACGAGCAACATTCAAAAAGCAGGGGAAACACCAGGAGAGATGCTTCTGGAACATGGCCATACAGCCTGGAAAACTCACAGCAGCCCAGTGATTCTGGCCTTGAATGCCTTCGACAACACAAACTATGGACACATGATTTTTAAGCATTTATGGGAAGTAAAGTGGAAATATGGTAAAATTAACCATTTCAATATGCTAACCATGAAATCCGAACTTCACTTGTTTGCAACAAAATTGTTTGCAGATTTCCAGATCTTACCTATATGGTTAGCCAAGTGTTATAACTTCCAAGAAAGCTCTATGACTAAAAGAAAGAAATGAAAAGCTTTAGTGCCACAGAATACAACAAAACAAGCAATTATTTGAGGTTCTATAGGCCAACTTAATTATTTTTGCTAGATATATTTTTTAAATCTAAGATTAGTATGTGGAGGTTATCTTAACAACCTGAGCAGTTAGGTTGGAAATTCTCTAGACTAGAAGGAATCGTGTCATTTCTATGCTTTTTAATTACCTAGCATTTAGCTGGCAGTTGACACCTCTTTGATGTTATATCATTACAGAGATCCTTTTCACCCATCTTTCTAGAAAATGATTAACATGTCTAGGCTTGGTGCTTAGAGAAAACTGGCATGATTGAATTTGTATAGAGGGCAGTCTCATTGTAACATCTGAAACCAACTTTTTAAATGTCTTTTTTCTTTACTATTTTGGAACTTTCCCTACATTTGCATGGAAGTAAAATAATGCTTTCTCCTATCTTGAATTGTGTTTAAATTTATCAGAAGAACCATTTAACAAAAAAAGCCAAACAATGGCAACTTTCAGTATTACCTACAGTATTTGAACTGTCTTAAAGGAGACCATTATATTACCCACATTGGAGTAGTCTAGACAGTTTCCGATGCATGGCTGAAAATTAAAACATCTTTGGGTGCAAAGCTTTTTACTTGCCTTCTGTAGGCAAAACAGCAAAAGCAACTCTCCACGTGAATGTTTAAAAATCCCTTTTCTCTCTCCTGTGCTTTTTAAGGCATTCCCTGCCACAGTCATAGAATTGCCAACTAGCAACATTTCTTTTTGGGGAATCAGCTTCCGTGTATTGGACCTCTCAAAAAGGAAGCAGGTGATGCCAAGCAGTGATTATTATTTCAAGGACTTGAGATAGTTACTGGTCTAAATGATCCACCAGGCAGAAGACCAGTAAATATTTATTTATTTAGTTACGATATTTCTATTCTGACTTTCTCAAGTCCGAAGACGACTCAAGGCAGTTTACAAATTGGCAGCAATTCGATGCCATAACAATCCACAATATACAATTAAAACATTTAAAACAGCTTTATAAAATAAAAATAAAATCAATACAATACAATACAAAAACTATTAAAAACATGTATAACCAATGTCTTCCTGTTAATCTCACTTTCCAGTAGCATCGTCTAAGCCATTCCATGTTTCAAACTTACATAATTCTGTTTTTGTCTATTGCACCACATTTCCAAAGGCTTGTTCAAAAAGCCAGGTTTTTACTTTTTTTCAAAAGGTCAGGAGGGAGTTCCACATGTTTTATTTTATTTATTTTTTGCACATTGCCTTGATGTATTCCAGAAAGGCAGTTTAGAAACACTGGAAGAAAATTAACCTGTATCCCAGAATGTTCAAGGATCCAGGTAAAGTGATTACAAGTATGATTTTAATGACATAAAAATAGGGGTCCTATTTAGTGCTTCATCTACACTGCCCAGTTAATTTGGGGCTGTCTGGAGCAGAAATTCAATCCCCTCTTCTTCCTGGTCATGCAGTGCTTCTAAAGATGTCAACATGGCATGCCAGCAATAGTCAGCAGCTCACATGAAGCTCTGTGCCCATGTGGGAATTGCAACAGCAGTGACACAATCCCGATCCATCATCCCCTTTTCACTATGCCTTTTTTCATGTCAGGAGTGACTTGAGAACCTGCAAGTCACTTCTGGTGAGAGAGAATTGGCCGTCTGCAAAGATGTTGTCCAGGGGGCACCCAGATGTTTTGATGTTTACCATCCTTGTGGAAGGCTTCTGTCGTGTGTCTGCATGGGGAGGTGGCACTAACATAGGGAGCTTATCCATGCTCTCCCCATATTCGAACCTGCGATCTGTCGGTCTTCAGTCCTGCCGGTACAAGGGTTTAACCCATTGCATCATCGGGGGCTCCTTCACTATGCTGATGAATGCAGAGAAAAGTGAATGGCAGCAGTGGGCCGTGTGGACAGAAGACTGGTCCAAATTGGCCTCAGTCTTGCTATTCTCATGGCAACAGAGCTGTGGGGCTGCTCCAACCCTCCCTGACTTTTCTTGAGGGGCTAAACTGGTTTAACCCATTTTACCCTACAATATAGCATATTATCATGGGAACATCCAGGATCCCACACACAGTGCTTACACATTATTAGGCGCTTATAGACAAGCCCTAGGAAACCATTTAACCAACAGACACAGTTCTCTTTTCCTTTCTTCTACACCC
Source organism: Anolis sagrei (assembly GCF_037176765.1). Taxonomy (NCBI): domain Eukaryota; kingdom Metazoa; phylum Chordata; class Lepidosauria; order Squamata; family Anolidae; genus Anolis; species Anolis sagrei. The sequence goes on along the minus strand of NC_090023.1, from coordinate 110,840,688 downwards.
CACTCTACTCCATTGCTACCACGTTTAATCAATTAGCATCTCATAGCCACTGAGCATGCTCCATATTAACTGGACTGTTTTTTCATCATCATCAATACGTCCCTTCTGTTTGTAGATAGTGTCATTTTGGCAATGATGTATACTTGCTAGATGAGTTTGTTCTTATTATAAACTATGGCATTACTGTAAGAGTGGGACAGTTTCTGGTGAATAGTAAATAAAGGTATTAAATGCATATTATTAAAAGACTTCACATAAATTGGACTATCTAATTACAGAAATCCTTGCATGATAGTGTATTTTTGTAAAGCTTCTGTAACACTACTGATGTTTATATTTCAGTAATTAGTATCCATTTTCCACTGTAGCTGGATAGTTCTGACTTTCTTTAAAATAAACACATCTGAAATTTATTTGTTGTACTAACTGAATAATAAAACAAGCTCAGTATCAATATTCACTTACTTATTGGCAACTACAGATTTAGCCTCTGCTTTAGCTTTGCGTAGAAAGCAGAGTTATAAGTTATTTAGCCACTAATTCCAAACTAATGTTTGGAAAGGAATAAATCCCTAAAGAATTAATATTTCATCGGTGGCAGAGTTTGCACACACAAGATTAAAAGAAACTCTTTTCAAAAGAGTGGAAAGTTTGTTTATTCAGAGGATAGGATGAATGAATATCCTCTCTCCCTTTTCTGAAGGGAAAGGGCTATGTCTGAACAAAATTGCCCTTCGCCCTTCTTGCATCCCAGGCCTTTGTCACAAATGTCTCCCTTGAAGAAGAACTGCTTATCCTGTTTCGCTTTGATGCTAGTTCAAAGAAGAGAAGGAAGATCCTATTTTAGCTCTTGTTAGCCTGAGTCTACTTGACTCTATGCTTTTCATATGGACTCCAGACTCTTCCTAAAAAGACGACCTTCAAAATATTAATTGGAAGGCTGTGGGGTTGTATCTTTTCCACTTCTTTTCGTGACATCTTAGCTAAGTGTCTCATCTCAGTGTTCAAAGTCACAGATATAACTCAAATCCATTTGTTTACCTAAGCGGGGCCATGTTTGACGGGATGCTGAAGGCTTATCAGTTGTTACACGGAGGTGCTGAGCACCTGGTGACCAAGAGTCAAACCAAAAGTGAAGTATGTCCCCCCAAAAAGGAAATGCTAAGATATTTATGATCAGAGTGTGGAAAAGACTTCAAACATTGTGATTTTCCTCCCCCACATCAACCCACCCTGAAGTGCAAAATGGCTTTTTTCAATTGTCAAGAACACCAACCTATATTTGAAGGAAAGTGTAAAACAGCTCATAAAACATTGAAAGATCTCCAAAATGAAACAATGCTCGCTTGCCTCATTTTTCATATGACTGGAGTTACCTACAACACTGTCTAAAGAGGTGAAACCCTGGCACTGAATGCACAGATTAAGATAACTTGGTGAAAACAAGCGTTACTTTTCAATGAACTGGAATGCTTTCTGTACAGTCTTCCTATAGTTTCACAAATAAAATAACAGATTTGGCAGAAACTCCTTCTTTGGAGCCTTTTAACCAGAGGTCTTGATCTGTCATTGGGTGAGGGTCGCAGCGGTCTCGGGAAGTAAGTGAAGGTACTTCAAGTCCCATCATCCATGGTCCACCCTCCTCCAAACTGCAGTAGGATGTAGAGTGGGTCATGGGGACTCTGTGTCCCAAGTTTGGTCTTTATAGGTCTTTGTTGGGGTCCACAGTGGTCTGTGGGAGCTGAAAGGTTTGAAAGTACTACAAATCCCATCATCCGTTGTCCGTCCTCCCCCAAACGGGGGGTTATGTGAGCCAAGTTTGATCTTGATCAGTCATTGGGTGAGGGTCGCAGCAGTCTTGGGAAGAGAGTGAAGGTACTTCAAGTCCCATCATCAATGGTCCACCCTCCTCCAAACTGCAGTAGGATGTAGAGTGGGTCATGGGGGGCACAGTGGTCTGTGGGAGCTGAAGGGTTTGAAAGTAATACAAATTTGAAAGTAATACAAATCCCATCATCGGTTGTCTGTCCTCCCAAAATCTCACCAGGACATAAAGGGGGGGGGGGTCATGGGGGTTATGTGTGCCAAGTTTGGTCTAGGTCCGTCACCTGTGCTGGTCATAGTGACCTATGAAAGTGGCAGCCAATCAGAAAGCTTCAAATACACCGCCCTCCCTCCGCATACAAACACTGACTTTTATTATTGTAAAGACGTATCAATGCCACCAAAAAAATGTAAAGACGTGCGTTAATCCCACCAAATGGGACCACCAAAAATGTGAGGAAGTATTAATTCTCCTAATGCCACCATTAACTGTAAGGAAGTTCCGAGACTGCTAAATTAAACTGCCACCAATATGTTTAGAGACGCTGGTCTTAAAGTCTCTGTTTATTCCTATTTGCGTTGTGAGGTAACTTTAGTAGAGTGGAATGCACCGAACGTAAAATCAATGGAGGAGGCAGGTTTAAAATACAAAGAGAACAAGTTTATTGTTAAACAAAGCGTAATTGTTGCAATATTGAGATGTTGAGCTTGGCATATGCTTGATGGTTACAATATGGCTTGGTTGAGATACATTCAGGCTTTAGATGTTACAATCTTATAAACTCCTTCTACAGTGAAGTGCTTTATTATTTCAGTGTTCCTTGTTGTGAATATTCTCACTGTTTGTCCTATACCGGATCAAACCACTGATCTCCAGTCTTACACTACTGGCGATCCTAAAACCCCCTCTGTTAGATTCTTTTTAACTCAAGCAATCTAACGAGGTTTCACCTTCAGCTCCCTTGCTGAAGAAATATTCACAAATACTAAGAACTAACTGAATTTACACCGCTTCACACCACAGAGCCCTAACTGACTCTGCCCTCTTCTCAGGGTCTCTTCCTCCTGACTAAACTACTTTTCCAGAGTCCTATCTGACTCTGCTCCTCCTCTCAGGGTCTCATCCTCCTGACTGAAAATTAACTGTCACTTTCAAACCTTTTTCTCCTTAAGCTCCGCCCACCTCCTCTTCTGCCTTGTCACCATGGCAACCTATCTCTCACAGCTAGGCCATGGCAACCAATGTAAAACATAAATACAGTTTAAAACACATTATAATGAACACTTTATAATAAACATATCTCTACAATTATATACATGGATGCTGCCAGAAATGATAACAATGAATATTTTTGTACACAATGGTGGTCCTGATGCCAGTGGCATAAGGAATCTGCGTTGAGTTTTTGTCCTGACTTTAAGGAACTATCCAGAGGCTGAACCTATTTTGAAGGTTCAGCCTCAACTCTTTAATGTTCAGACTAAAATTCAGAACAGATTCAATGCCCCAATGGCTCATTGTATGGGTTATACCTTGTAATGCGTAATAGGAACAATGTGCTTTTTAAAGGTAACTTTCCAAGCTCAGGGTGAAAAGGACTAGTGAGAGGTTTCTGTCCAGACCTGCTTTTGCTTAGGCTATTATGACTACTAGAGTGACCAGAGTGAAAACTGGAGAAAGCTCCTGTACCTCTAAAGGTTACATAGAAGAGATAATTTCACCAAGTGTTCTATGACAAGCAAGCCTAGTGAAAAGCTCTCTTATATACAAACAATAAAGATACTGGAGATCTCTCTAGTTTTAACTCTGGGAAGCCTAAATTGTCTTCAGAGGAAGAAATGTTCACATCAGGATGTTTCCATTAGACACAGGGAGGCAGCTTGCTTCAAGTATCATATCTGGAAAGCCCTTTAATGGGCAGTAGATTATTTAGTTTAATAAAATTGTTTTTAAAGGTATTTGGAATTTCTGAATCTGATTCCAAAATGTGGTGGGCCCCACAACCTTCCTCCCCCTGGTGCTGGTGTGCTGAACGATCCCAGAATGTGGGTTGAATGCATTGCATGAACTCCATTGCAGTCAGAGGTCAGGAATCCTTAAAGTGACTGAAAATGCACAGGTGAAAGCAATCAGAAGTCAACTCTGCACCATGAAGAATCATTTGGGTCAGAGCAGCTCTGTACTTAGTTTTTCAGGCAGAGGCTCATGTTTCCCAGGTGTGTGACTTAGCGCAGATCTAAAATAGCAGTAGTAATCACTAGGCATTAACGTTCTCATAAAGGCAACCTTCACTAAGTGCTTGTAGATCTCAATGTACGTGCTCTAATCTGCTGGAGGTTGTGCTTGTCTGTACATTTCTGAGTCTCAGCATATAGCAACTTGAAGTCAGTTCAGGAAAATAAGTCCTTGTTGGAAGCAATAGCCCAACAATATACAAAGAAGGAGTTCCCCATCCATCTTTATCTGAATAATGCAACAATGTAATAATAATAATAATAATAATAATAATAATAATAATAATAATAATAATTCCTGTGAGTTTTCCAGGCTGTATGGCCATGTTCCAGGAAAATTCTCCCCTGATGTTTTGCGCACATCTATGGAAAGCATCCTCAGAAGTTGAGGGGTCTGTTGGAAACTAAATAAAGCATGGCAGAGCCCTCAACCACTGAGAATGCCTGCCATAGATGTGGGCAAAATGTAGGAGAGAATGCTTCTGTAACATGGCCATACAGCCACCCATTGATTCCAGCCATGAAAGCCTTTGACAACACATTATTTATTTATTTATTTATTTATTTATACCACATCCTCTCTCCCTGGAGGGACTCAGGGCATTTTTGCTTAGATGAAAATCCCAATGAATTAAACAATGTGCAGCTATTTTGATATAGAATTGCATTCTGGACCATTTATTTTAATCTGATACACTGTAAACTTATGCACTTGTATGAGAACCAGCATTGTATAGTGAACTGAACATTGGACCATAACTCTGGAGACCAAAGTTTCCAGAGTCATGGAGTGAGAGACCTCTTCTGAGCAAATCTTGCAGAGAAAACCCTGTGATAGTGTCTCCTTAGGGTCACCATCGATCAGAAATGACTTAAAACTGTAACGCAACATAAATACTCTTAAAAATGTACATGGCATGTACAATCTTAGAAGAAATATTCAACTTTTGCATCTTCAGAGGTATGAATTCATCTTTTATGATGGTACCTGGAAAGTCAAAAATCTAGATATAAGTCAGTCACTGTGCAATCCTATATTATATTTAATATTAGTTAATTTTAAATCATGCAATGTATCATACGATGTCATGGTGTTTTAAAATGAAAGTTGTTAGGTTGTGATTGTCATGGACAGTAATAATGCACATGATATTTAAGTGCTTGCTTGTCATAGTAAGCCAAGGATCTGCAGGAATCATAGGCTACCATGCACAAGCAACGTTCTCAAGCTCCTCTTTTCACTGCCAATATATATAATTTATTAATTTTGATGTACAAAACCTGCCAGAATCCCAGCCCGATGATTTATCTCTTCCTCCTCCTTCTGAAACTTTTTTTTACATTGAAGTGGGAGTATACTGAAAAATGTGCTTCAAAAGAGAACCCCTCTCATAAAAAAATGGCTGGACTACAAACTACATCATCTAGTTTGGTTATTTTTACATCCTTTACCAAACTGCATTGGGAAATATCTGCAGTTAGGGAAATGAAATGAAATCAGTCTGGTTGCTTTACAGATCATTGAGATGGATCCTGTGTTTGGATATGCTGAAAGTAATATTTCCTATTTCTCACATGTATGCCTGTTATCCTCAAGCAAGATGATAATAGAAGTATATTAATTCTTTTCCATTTGTTTGTTTAGCTTCCTAAGTTCCCAACCTGAAGGGCTGTTAAATAAATCTGTTTATGTGTTATCGTCATTACTTATGTTACCAAAAGAAGCTATAATAGATCTAGAGAGGATGCATCTATCTGTAGAATGAATGCAGTGTGACATCACTTTAACTGTCCTGGCTCAATGTTATCGGATCCTGGGAGTTGCAGTTTGGTGAAGCACAATCTCCCAGGATTCCATAGCATTGAACAGGGCAGTTAAAGTCATGTCACACTGCATTCATTCTACAGTGTAGATGCACACTGAGAAGACCCCAGTTCAATTCTCACCCGGGCCATGGGTTATTAGGTGATTTTGGGAAGCCACAAATAATTTCAACTCCCCTTATCTGCTGTGGGAAAATAATAACATTGACCTTTTTACATGGCACATGCAATGATTACTAATGCCAGCCCAAGACATTTTACCATATGAAAAAATAATAGGATGGTGCCACCGTACTTTATACCATGTATAAAATAAAATATGACTGGAATGGTTGTTAAGGTCACATCTTAAAAATACATTTTACATGTGTTTTGTTTAACTTACACATTCTACACATAATTCCCTCTCAAAATATGCAGTGTGTGTGTGTGTGTGTGTGTGTGTGTGTGTGGAGCCCCAGTGGTGCAGTGGGTTAAACCGCTGAACTGCTGAACTTGCTGACCAAAAGGTCAGCGGTTCAAATCCAGGGAGCGGGGTGAGCTCCTGCTGTTAGCCCCAGGTTCTGCCAACCTAGCAGTTCAAAAACATGCAAATGTAAGTAGATCAATAGGTATCACTCTGGCAGGAAGGTAATGGCGCGTCATGCAATCATGCCGGCCACATGACCTTGGAGGTGTCTGCGGACAACTCTTTAGCTTAGAAATGGAGATGAGCACCACCACGCAGAGTCAGACATGACTAGATTAATGTCAAAGGGAGACATATATCTTCATGATAAATACAAGAGAAATTATATAGTCTGAAGGAAGAGCCAGCATGGTGTAATGTATCAAGTGAGGGATTAGCGCTTTGGGAGACCAAAACTCTGCTCAGCCATAGATGATTTTGGGCAAGTCACACATTCTCAGGTTAAGGAAAAACCTCTCTGAACAAATCTTGCCAAGAAAATTCCATGGTAAGTTTGTCTTGGCATTAATATTAGTCAGAGAATCACAAAACAGTAACATCAGTTTGAAGGATAACTGTGTTCCAATCTTCTTCTTATTCCATAAAACACCATTCAAGTTGGCTTGGCTAAAGATGAAGACCAGAAGAAGTAGTCTCCAATCTCTAGCTGGTCTCCTCTAATCACGGAGAATGCGGGGAGTCTGAAGGTCTTGGGTAAACTGGAATGAAATAGAACAGATCAAGAGTGAAAAGGAGTATATTGACTGAATGGGAAAAGAAAAGGTTCAAAGTGGGAGAGGAAGAAGTGAACTTGTCCTTTCACATAACACAATTATAGCAGTATGATTCCATTATAACTGACACCACAATGTCCTATGGCATCCTGGGGTTTATAGTTTAGAAAGAATATTTAGACTTCACAGTTAGAGAGTTCTCAGTGCTTCCCCGAAATGCAAATCCCAAGGATTCCATGTGAGTTGAAGTAGAATCATAGCACTATAAATGTGTCATATGAAAGGGCCTAAGGAGAGGAAAGGAATAGAGAAGAGTTGTGAACATGATTAGCATGCCATCTGACACAAGGTGTTAACCTCCATATGTTTAAAGATGGTGTGACTGATTTTAAAGTGGATAAGTGTTTGAATGCATTTTGAAGTTTAATCGTTTTAATAACATAGATACTCACAGGAACACCTCAGCAAGTGAGAGTCTAAAAGTGGCAGGCTAAAACCCAGCACCTCAATCAGTTGCTGAGACTGGATGAGAAACTCCTTCCTGGACACACAGAAGAGTATACAACCTGGAAGGTGCTGAATAGGCTGTGCTCTGGCACCCAAAGATGCAGAGCTAAGAAATGAGGCTACAAAGTGGAGTCCATGACATGCGAGTGTGAAAAAAAGCAAACCACAGACCACCTATTACAATGCAACCTAAACCCTGCCACATGCACAATGGAGGACCTTCTCACAGCGACACTAGAGGCACTCTAAGTGGCCAACTTCTGGTCAAAGAACATTTAGCATAATACCAAGTTTTAAAAACTTTGTTTGTGTTTTGAGTGCATTTTAACTGTACCCTCAACTCACTTCTGACAATATTTATATGTATTGACACTGTTTCAGTGAGCATTGTTTTATATTTATTGTTAGATGCCTGAAATCCCTATATCAGGAGAAAGGCAGGATAAAAATAAATTAAATAATATTTTCTCCACTCAAGAGTTTTTTCTTCCTTTTCTGTCCTTGGTTTTGAAAGGTTCTACTGTAGGCACATGTCTAAGCTGTATATAAATCTATTTTATAATCCCATTATTTTTCCTCGATCCTAAATACATAATTAAGGTTTAATGTAAGGATCTGGTTGGGTGGGAGGACCATTTACGTATTTGTATGGATTAAATAGTCAAATGTTTGGGGGAAGGCAAAAGTAACACAAAAACAGACTGATCTTATTGTCCACTGAAGTAGCAGCCAAACACTCCATTGTACCGATGTCTATTTATTCACTGCAGGATCTCCTTCCCATCTAACTCTTTGATTTCCTCCTATATTTTATGTGTGCATGTTTTTTTTTTTTTGGTAATCCATCTATGAACAGACTCTCACTTGTGGCAGTCTTCAGGTAACAGCTTGCAGTAGGCTGGAATCAACCCATAAAAATACAATGTGTAATCTTGAGGACTTCCTGTACAGGAAGGCATAAGTTCAGACCAAACGGCACCAAGCAAACAATGTGACCTGCAATGACTTAGTGAGAATAAACAAACCAGGTGAAGAGTTAACTTTCTGCTAAGGATTTTCTCAGCAATTTCAAAAGGATTAAGAGTTAGGTCCACTGAAAGTAAAATTACAATTTGTTTCTACCAAAATTAAATAAACCTGTTTACTGAGGTGCTCAGGAAAGTGTTAGATTTGCTTCCCTTGGATAGAGAATCTGCAAAAATAATGTCCAACTCTTTTAACTTTGTAGTGTTTAATTGAAGCATTGCTGTCAGCCATGGAAGCTTAATGAAAGAAAAGATACATTTCTGTTGTGTTTTGTTTCCTGCATAGTAAATCTTTAGGTTACAGTTATGTAGTATTTGCCCTTACCCCAACTTTTAGCCAAATATTTAAGGACTGGTGTACTTAACATAAAATTTCATATTATGTTGCTTGCAAAACTGCTGTCGTGGGAAAGTACTTCTCTTCATTTTTCTGCTGCTCTCAGTTCCCCTTTTCCCTGCTCAGTAGATCTCCATTGAGTGTGATATGTAGAAACTCGCAGACCAAGCACTTTCTAAAAGAGGTTTCCCAATATAGCAAAGCCCCTGCAATCCCAATAGAAATTCAATGCTACATTTCATTTAAGAAATAGCTATGCTTTATCAAATGCCCCATTTAGTCTGTGTTCCAGACTTATGACCTCATCAGATGGGGATTTCCCCCCCATTCTAGCATGCTACTGGCATGCTGCCAGGACAGAGTCTGCTGGAGCTCATCATATGATGCAGGGCTACTTCTGCCTGGGATCCGTTGTGCTCCGTGCTGGCAGTGCACTAAGAGGGAGCCCTGAGGATACAGATTACTACCTGTATCCTCATTGAAGAAGCCAGGTGCAGCATGGGAGGAAGCCAGGGACAGGAAGGAAACATTGTGGGATGGCATAGTATGGGGATGAAGCTGGGTGCTGCTCCACGGTTTCACCCCCTGCCCCCCAGCTTCTGGACCTCATGGGCCATCTAGTTCAACCCCCTGTCATGCAGGGAAAGCATAATCAAAGTACTCCTGACAGATGTCCATCCAGCATCTGTTTAAAAGCCCTGCAAGGAAGGAGCTTCCACCACACTCCGAGGCAGATACTTGCACTCTGGTGTTTAGGTCTTCGGTTCCCAAACCTAAAGTATTCTGAACTTTAGTAGGGTATGCCTACTGGGGATGATGGAAGTGAAGGTTCAAAACAACTGGGGGGACATCAGGCTGGAGAAGGCTGAATGACAGGATTTAGAAATCTCTTAAGTTTTATTATCAGTTGATATATGGTAAGCTGCTAATTGCATTGGATACTCTCAAGTCTTCCAATACTTTCATCCACTTCCTTCCATCTAAAACATGATTCTGTATATGTCAATCATATTTCTATCATCTCTCTTTCCTGTGTAGGGGGCATTCCAACATATCGATTGCAACTTGCCTGCATGTGAATATTATTCTCCCCTACAATTTAACCTTTTTAAAATCCATGAAATAGGTAGAGCATGTAGTCATGAGCTCCATCTGCCAAATTTGAATTGCTTCACCTGAGGATGACACTAGAAAACACTTAATTTTTAAAATCCCTCTTTGGCCATTATACATGTTGCTGTGTGTAGAGGCGTAATTGCAAATGTGCTGCTGAATACCTGCAACCCAGTTGTTATTTTCAATCATGCTTGATTTCTTCCATGTGCTGAGCTTGTTTTTACTTTCCCACTGAACGGTTGCCTTATTCTCCTCTTCCCTCCCTCTTTAATTTTGTCAACTGCAACTCCTGGTGCTATTTTATTAAAAAATACGTTTTTCTTAAAAAAGACAAACCTTTAGTAAGAAAGTTTTCACGATGATTTTAAAATCATCTGCTGTTTTGTACAGGGGTGCTGTTTTGATTTGCATTGCATTTAAACCTATATGCATTGGTCTCATTTTGGGCCTGGGCCCTGCATTTGATCTTGATATTTATCATTTTGTGCACAATTTTCCCTTAATATTTTCCAGAATAAAGGTGTCTTTTCTCCCCAGTCAAAAAAAAAAAACCATTCTGAAATTCATGGAGTTTCCATAAGTCAACAGGTGGAGGCAGGCACACACACTGAAGAAGTCAGATTGGGGGAGTAACCCCTTGATTTTTTAACTGGCTTTCAACCCAAGTCTTATATCAGTCATATCTAAATCAGTAATATATCAGCTTCCTCTATCAGTTAACCTTCCAGTTGGGTGTAGCTTGGCTGCCTCTGGCCTAAATCTAGTTGTTGACCCCAGCCCAAGTAGAACTGCTTGAATCAATGTATTAAATAGTGTGTGAACCATTATGTAAATCCTATTGATTCAATAGGTCTGCTCTAGTTAGAGCTAACAATTCGGTCTATATTGTCTATATCCATCTTGTTGCCACACACTTTCACCTTCCTATCAGCTTGATAGCCAAGATCAATCTGTGAAAGGAAATATGAAGTAGAGCTGGGATGCAACCATACCTATCTTTGCCAAGTTTGAGAAAGAACAAGAAAAGGATTTCAGGAGTGCTGTCCCTAATTAATTCACATTATATGTAATATGGTAGTAGAGACATGCTATCCACTTCACTTTCATGGCTAAATGTTCAGCATTAGTGAAACAAGGGCTATGCATACATTTTGAATGCCTTAGCACAATAATGGATTGGAATGAGGCCAATAAATTGATACTGAATCCAGGTGAGAGCTACTATTGTTGATAGTGATTTGTTTTTGTTAAACTGGTTTCAGATGAGATTTCCTTCCCTCTCCTTTCAGTGGGGCCAGAAGTCCTGCTATGCCCACTGGGACTTATCCTGGATTACCCCATCCACAACTACTTAGGACTTCATTACACTAGAGCATGGATCCACTTTAAATCCTGTAGCTGCCTCCTGGAGAATTCTGGGGTTTGTAGTTTAGTGAGGCCCAGGACCTCTCCGACTGAGTAGTTTAAAGGCACCTCCCTAAAGTACAAGCCCCTGAATTTTGTAGGAGGCAGCAACCTGGTTTAAAGTAGATTCATGCTCTGGTGTGATAGTCTAAAATGACTATCCACTTTCAGTTTAACCTATGATAGCACACATGGCTATAGACTAACATGGATCTATGTGGAACTGAATTGTGGAACGGCTTAGATGATGTTTTTGGACAATGAGATGAACAGTGAAGGCATTGGTCTTATATATTTTATTACATGTTTTTATAAATTTGTTTTCAATGTTTTAAATTATATATTGTATATTGTTACGGCATCAGATGGCTGCTGGGTTGTAAACTAAAAATAAATAAATAAATGACAATATACTATAACAAACCACATGGGGGCAGTATGCCTTATTATGAAGAGGCGTTCTTTTATCTGGGACCATAAAAATGTTTAGGAAAAGTGAATCAGGTTCCTAAAATCAATCTAAGTGAATATGGATTTTTTTTTAAAAAAAGGTTTAATCTCAAGAAAATTAGACTTCCCACTAAATAAGTCTCCTTGTTGAAATTTCCTCAATACATTGACTTCCTCTCCAGGACAAAGTTTACTTTTCCAAGTTATCTCAAAAGAGTTGACTTGCCAGTTTTCCTGTTGGTATTTTTTCCTCTCTTTATATAGATTGAATGTTGTAAACAAGCTCTTTCTGTATAACGCTTTTGGTTTTAAGGGAGATAGATTGCTTCAAATGTACCATGATGGAATACTTGCCTCAAACAAATTAACTTTGAAATTAACTCCCAAGAAGGAATGTTATTTCTAGAAACCAAGGAGGGCTCTCCCTTTTTTCTCTGTCTCAGGCTGCCTTTACAAACCAGCATCCCAATGGTTTAGAAAAACAGAAAACAATTTCCACAGTTCATTCACACAACCAGTGAAATGTGAAATAGGCTAGGTTAAAAACCTGGACCTCCTTTGTGTCACATGGTAGAAGACTTCACATAGAGCTCTTTTTGAAAGAGATAAGCACCAATGCATTCCCAGAGTAATAGTGTTTATATCCCCCCACCCACCCCCATGTCACATTTTTGAGAAATACAAGAGAGAAAGTGTGCATGTTGACAATATTTTTCCCACCCCTTTCCTTTCCCTTCCAGGATGTCAATGATTTTTTTTCAATAGAGGAAGACTGCTTTCTTCTGCTGTGACCAGTGATTATCAGACATTAGTAAGAAAAAACATCTCACCGCTCTCAGTACATACCTGCTTCCCAGAGCACTGTAAATCTACACCCAAGATCAGAGATGGATGCCACTGTTACTGTGATGGGAAGCACAATTGTATGCTTTTTTCTGACCTCAGAATTGCAGTGACTTGAATATAGTAATAGAATACAGGAAATTGAGCTCTACACAGATTAGAATGATAATAGAAAATACAACTTAATTAATGTTCTTTCAGAAAAAGAACTGCTGTCCCTATACATTCCTTCAGTGACATTTCATACCAAGGCATGGTATTGGGCCCATAACAACGAATTTCCTACAACAGGAAAAAGAAATGCACCATCCCTGACAAAAGGCAGTGTTTGGAGTTTGTGGGCAAAATAATTAATCACAGTCTATGGGAAGTTGCAGGATGGTTTTCCTTATCTTTTTAACCAATGAGTCTACTTCAGTGCCATTGCCTTCAGGACAGTTTCTTTCAGCACTCTGCTTGGCTTGCATCTCACCCCAATTCCCTGATACTTTTTAAAGTGCTCCAAAAACAGAGGTTGCAATAACTTCTAAAAGCACAACAATATTTGGTGGGCATTACCTGAATCATTTTATTTTTTTCTGTCAAACTAGAAACCAGTATTTTGATTTCCAATAGCTAGTTGATAATTTCTGTTTCAGACTCTTGTTGATTGCTCATGGTGCCCCCCTTCTCTTTTTGAATCCAGCAAAAAAGTCAGGCTCATGGACCTCTGCATTCTTACATTTTGCATTCTTGTCCATTATGTCAGTATCAGAAAATGAGGATTCAGTGCTAATTTGAAGCAATGTGGCATCAGGTATTGAGTTTATGCTTGGGAAAACATGCTCTAATTATGAATAGTGTAGTTAACACGGACTGGGCAACAGGGGAAAGTGTTGAGACAAGCTTGGGAAGAGTCTGAAACATTCTTTTACAATTAGTGCAACAGGGCTAGGGGACAGGTAGTGCTCCAGATATTTTGTGCTGCAACTTCCAGTATCCCTACTGGCAATGTTGACTCAGAATGATGAGAGCTGTAGTCCAACAACATGGCTGATGCACAATTTTCCCATTTTCACCATATGGCATCATGATAATGGTTTCCTTATGTCAGAACACCCAAATGGGGTTCTTCTGGCATAATGAAACTCCCACAAACTTTCAAGCATTTACTGTTTCTGAGTGCCCTTCCACACAGCTCTATATCCCCAGAATATCAAGGCAAGAAATTCCATGTTATCTGAGTGTGGACTCAGATAACCCAGTTCAAAGCAGATATTGTGGGATTTTCTGGTTTGATATTCTGGGATATAGAGCTGTGTGGAAATTTAATCCAGCATTGCAGGTTTGTGTCCAGGAAATCATAGCTTAATTTTACTGATGTCTGCCATCCTAGCTAGTTTGGAAAATGCACATGACTACCAAGTAGATACACATGACATTTTGGAAAATACTTGGTTAATTTAAACCTAGGGCCCTTCCCCACAGCCATATAGCCCAGAATATCAAGGCAGAAAAATCCCACAATATCTCCATTGTACTGGGTTATCTGGGTCCACACTGCCATATATTCCAGTTCAAAGCAGATAATGTGGGATTTTATTCAACTGTGTAGAAGGGGCCCTAGAAGTAGGAATGAAAAACTCAGTAATACTGAGAATCTGCAGAAAATACCGTGGGATGAAAAAGAATAGTATGGCACTCCAAAATTAAAATGTAAAAGGAACAAAACTTGGGACCTTTAGAGTCTTTTGTTTCCTTCTCAAGAGTAGTTTATATTTTCTTTGTATTAGACTGGGAAATACAAGCAGAATAACAAAGGGATGGGGAATTTGCAATGCAAATTTCGTTATGGCCCTGAGTTCAATGAGTGTCTTTAATTTATTAGCTTATGCCTGGAAAACATGTTCTAATTATGAATAATGTTGACATCTGTATCTGTATCTCTCACCAGTGTATCTGTTGTTATTCAATTCAATATTTATTTTACCTGTCAAGTTCATATGGTGATGAATAGCTGGCTTCCCCACACTCTGGCATTATTGAGATCAAGGTTTTTTTGGGAAGCAATTTGAAGATTGAAACTATTTACATTTACCTGAGAACAAGTCTCCCTAAATCCAGTAATGAGGATGTACTTAAGGTGTGCTTAAGCACAAGGTCCTGTGCGTGGGGGCATCTTTCTGTTAAAAATAATTATATAGGATGGATTTTGCTTATGTGCTGATAATCTAACTTTGAAAGGACTCTGTTTCAGAGTGATTCCAGACATAATGATTGAGTTGATCATCTATGGGAGTGTGCCACAAAGCATTCAGTGCAGGGCTACCAGGCCATCCTCCTTCAGGGCCCAAGGAAGGGACCTCAAAACTTCACTAGCACAGGGCCCCATTGATCCTCAATCCAGCATTGCCTGTAATTATACATGATATCTTACTGAACAGTGGCTAAAATTATTACAGATTTCTCCACCAACAATACTTAAGTGCAAATATGCCATCTGGTGGTAATATCAGCATGACTTACCTGAATCCCCCCCGCTAGGTACATTTTCATCCCAGTGACAGCCTATAGAGCAAGTGTACATTGGCTTTGCGCTATTTTAAAACAGTTAAATTAAAGGTGGAAAACTCATAACATCTTCCAGATGTTTGTGTATTGCAGTTCCCATTATGCCTTACAACATCTGGAGAGCCACAAGTTCCGATTTTTGAGTTAAACAAACATTTACCTTAGTTAAAGATAAGTAAAGTCAGGAGGAGATGGGGAGAGGGTCATATAATTTTGCCTTGAGGGTCGCATGCAGGCTTAAGATGCCTGAAGCAGGAACTGACTGAGTCAATGTCTTTGTCATAATAAAAGAACGCAGGCTGACATTCATGCTTTCTTCTCTTCCCTATGTGATATCTTTCCCCAGTGCCATGCTAATTTCTATATAATACATTTCTCTCTGTTTTCCTACCAATATGCACTCCTTTCCCGCCTAAGGAATTTGACTGGCAGCCCCCTACCAAAGTGAGAAAACAGGTTTCAAAGACAGACCTAAGGAAAATTGTTTCTCCTTCTCTCACCAGACATTTGTTGCTTCAGGTGTTATAGGAAAAACAAACCTTTCAACTGGGCTTGTTCTTAGTACAGGTTATTATTAAGATTCACAAGGCAGATCTGATAGTGCCTTTCCGAACAGAGCAAGGAGCTTCATCCATTTATTGAAGCACTCTCTGTGAAGGGATTATATTTCACTTTGCTTGAAAGATCTGGAGAGCACTTATTATTTTGTTTGCAGAAACACTGTGGAGCACATGAAAGCCCGGGTGAAGGGAATCCTCAGGTTCATTCGTTGCTAGTTGCTGACTGTTTTTTTTTTTTAAAGGTCCATTTGAACAGCTTGCATGATTGAATTACAATGCTGAATGTAGATATCTTAATTTTATTTTCCTTTTCTTGCTTTGGGAAATTATGTGCCTTGGCAAAATTGCATTTGTGGTGCAGAACAAAACTGGGAGTTCTTCAATAGAGAACTTTAGAATTACTTGTGCTGTTGTTTTGCACCTTCAAACTGATTGGAACCTATAGCAATCCAATCATAATGTTTTATTCCCAAGATTTATTAAAGGGAAGTTTACCATGGTCCTCCTCTAAGGCAAAAAAATTGTCTTGCCCAAGGATTCCTGGTGGGTTTTTATGACCAAGCAGAGATTAAAGCCCTGCTCTCCCAGGGTCCTATGCAACACTAGACCACTATATCACTCTGGTTCTCTTTCTTCTACTCTAGTCCCAAGCATTTTCCTTATAACAATTAATTTTGTTCCTGTTATTCACTAAGTTGAAGCAGATTTTCTGGCTCAGTCTATTGTATTTGGAGGGGCTTAAATACCCCAAAGGCATCAGATTCTGTCTAATCTTGGAAGCCCTGCAGGATAAATTCTAGTTAGTACTGGGATGGGAGAGCACTAATAAATACCAGGTGCTCTTCGTGAAATTTCAGAGGAAGGTGCTAGCAAAACAGCCTCTCAGTATGCCTTGATTGAGAAATCAAGGCATACTCATGGGGTTGTCATAAATTGAAAGGTGATTTGAAGGCATGGACACACATTAATTGCATCTAGTTTGGCCCTTTCACTTTGTCTGCAATTTGTTATAATTTTCTGTTTATATTCATATTAGAACACAGGTAGAAATTATGGGATCCTCCCGATGTAGTTGAAAGGTAAATTCGAAGGGCCCTAGATAGCCTAGTCCAGAGTTTCTCAAACTGTGCCCCTCCAGATGTTTTGGATTTCAACTCCCACGATTCCAAATAGTTGGTAAGCTGGCTAGGATTTCTGGGAGCTGAAGTCCAAAACACCTGGAGGACCAGTGTTTGAGAAACACTGGTCTAATTAACAGTTGCATTGCATTTTTAACAAACAAACAAATACAGTTTGCAAGCTTGGTAGTTGATTAAATGTCCTTTGACCAGTATCTGGCCACTTGGAGTGCCTCTGGTGTTGCTGCAAGAAGGTCCTCCATTGTGCATGTGGCAGTGCTCAGGTTACATTGCAGCAGGTGGTCTGTGGTTTGCTCTTCTCCACACTCGCATGTCATGGTTTCCACTTTGTAGCCCCATTTCTTGGTTCTGCATCTCATGGTGCAAGAGCGCAGTCTGTTCAGTGCCTTCCAAGTCGCCCAGTTTTCTGTGTGCCCAGGGTGTAGTCTCTCATTTGGTATCAGCCAGGTTCTGGGTTTGAGCCTGCCACTTTTGGACTCTCGCTTGCTGAGGTGTTCCAGCGAGTGTCTCTGTAGATCTTAGAAAACTATTTCTTGATTTAAGTCGTTAACGTGCTGGCTGATATCCAAACAGGGGATGAGCTGGAGATGTCACTGCCTTGGTCCTTTCACTATTGGTTGCTACTTCCCGGCGGATGTCAGGTGGTGCAATACTGGCTAAACAGTGCAATTTCTCCAGTGGTGAAGGGTGCAGACACCCCATGATAATGTGGCATGTCTCATTAAGAGCCACATCTACTGTTTTAGCATGGTGACATGTGTTCCACACTGGGCATGCATACTCAGCAGCAGAGTAGCATCGCGCGAGGGCAGATGTCTTCAGAGTGTCTGGTTGTGATCCCCAGGTTGTGTCAGTCAGCTTTCGTATGGTATTATTTCTAGCGCCCACTTCTGCTTGATATTCAGGCAGTGCTTCTTGTAGGTCAGGGCATGGTCCAGAGTGACTCCCAGATATTTGGGTGTGCTGCAATGCTCCAGTGGTATTCCTTCCCAGGTAATCCTCAGAGCTCGGGATGCTTGTCTGTTCTTAAGGTGAAAAGCACATGTCTGTGTTTTAAATGGATTAGGGATCAGCTGGTTTTCCCTGTAATAGGTCGTAAGAGTACCCAAAGCTTCAGAGTGCTTCTGTTCAACCACATGGTAGAAGCCCATGAAAAAAAATCCATTCAAAGCAAAGCATTCATGTCTTTCTTTGATTTTAATGTCAATGTTAGAAACATGCTGAAATGTCTCCCATAACATCCACAGAAAATTTGGCTAGTAATGGGGACCTTACTAGAACTGGCAGGTACCCTCCAATGCCAATTTCTGCTGTTGATCCTGTCATCTATAATGCCATCCCCAGGCACTTGTCAGGTTGGGCCAGAAATCTTTGATTACTTTACATCAGAGCCAAAGCTATGTACATATACTTGAGTATGAAATGAATAAAGTTAAACTGGGACTGTAGAACAGAGTTTAAAAGAAGAAGAAAAAACCAATCCCGTGAGTAGTACGTCCAGTACATTTACATCTCATTGATTTGTGTATTTATGTATGCCTTATTTTGTATCTGGTGATAGTTAAAGATTGTTTATGAAAAGGGTTTAGAAATGTGAATCCAAATAAGGGTCCCAAAGAGGCCAGGATAATTATTTTTGCTTGTTAGACCAAATCATTATCTTCTTCCTGTCCCTGTAGGAGGCTTCTTCTGCCAATGACTATGTTGACTGGGGAAATGAGAGAATATGAAATCCAACACATCTGGAGACCATAAGGCTGGGAAGGATGCCTTCGATGAGTTCATATTTAAGATCTGGAATGGTCTTGTTACAAAATGGATACCAAAATTCTTCAGATGTTATACATTTTGGCTACATAATTTACTAATTGCTCATCAGATTCACATTACTATCTTTCTCTTTTTCATTGCTCTCTTCTTTATATTTTATTTGTGAAAGTCACAGAATGACATTAATTTTTCTAAATGAATTGCTAGACACTCATACAGTTTTAAACTACCACAATAGAGAATGGCAGGTGGGCAGAACTAGCTATATATAATGAAAGGTGTGTTGATACTGCTGCATTACTCTTGCAAGTCAACCACAACATACTATCAGAACAATTCTGTCAATGAATATCGAGCTCTGAAATCATATTTATTGGAAAGGCTAGTGATAAAGGATCACAATTATAAATGAAAACCAGATACCACCACATTCACAATAATGTCCAGTAGAGTTCTCTCCCAGCTATGGGCCAAGGTAAATAGATGAGACTTAACTGAAAATCTGCAATGAGGGAAGCTGGAAAAAATCAAAATGAACAAAATTGAGGTATTCCAACAGAGACTATTACTCATTAGTAAAATACTGGTAGCACATGCAGGCCATTACAAAAAGACCACCTTTCATCTCAAAGTGCAGGCAAATTGGTATGAGTGAAGGTAATCTTTCTTGTATGTAATTGCATCATATGAGCAGAGACAGCACAATAGTATTAGGGGTTAGGGATGCAGGACTCTTTTGAATGTGGAAAAAACTATAGAAAAAAACTTTCAGCTGACCATAAAATTGCATTGGAAGACCCAGAGTTTCCTAGAGAAATATTGCGTCTAGGAATCTCTAGGTTATCCAGGGTAACTCTATGATCAACCTGTGTTGGAAGCTGACTATACAGATGCATTAGTGGATCTAAAGATTCCTAGAGAGAATAAAACAAAATATGTGAATAATCAAATCCATGACAGTTAAATCCCCAAATGTGGAGAGCTGACTGTAACTTAATTATTAGACGAACCAGTGCATTTCCCTCAGTCTCTGAGTTCATCTACATGGGCCACAAACTCTGTACCAGGCCAAAAGTCACTCCTGGACACCCAGATAACCTTCAGAGACTTTAGTTATCCTGATTTTTCTCCATGTAAGCAGAAATTGGAGAATGCACTGGAGCTTCTCCAAACTCTGGAATAGTACAGCACTTTGGACTGGGTTCTGTTTTACAGCCTTACCACACTGGGTCTTTAATCCAGGCAGCCCCGTTCTTCTGCTGTCTGCAGAATTCTGGGAAATGTAGTTTGGGAAGGTGAGGACCTCTGTAGCTGAGTATTCAAAAGCCCTGAGTTTAGGTACCTGTGTAAATGTTCCCTCAGATGAACAAGCTGAATACTTTAATAAGATACCTTAGACTCTTAGGGTGATGAACTGGGGCTTCAAAGAGCCAAGTTCTAGTCTCCACTGAGCACCAAACTTTCTGTGTGGTCTTGAGGTAGTGTATCTTTTGACCTCATCACTTTGCTCCTGTCCTAGGATGCTACCAAGCCACAGCCAGGATGGAGCCCTCTGGAGCACATTGCATGACATAGGGCTACTTCTGGCAGGACTCCATCCTGGCTCTGATCCGGTAGCATTTTCGGATGGTACCCTGAGAACACGGGTGACTACTCGTGTTCTTATTCAAGAAGCTGGGGAGAGCACAGGATAAAGCCAGGGCTGACAGGAAATGCTGATGATGCAGGTGCAGCCCAATGATTTCCTCTACTGCCTCACTGATTCCCCTGCTATCCCCCAACTTATGGACCTACTTCTGATGAGGTACTGACCTAACTCACAGAGTTATTGTGATAAAGTGTGTGGGTAGGTATATATACTGCCTTGCACTCACTGGAGAAAAATAGAATATCAATGTAATTGGAAATTAATAAATGAGCCAATAAATAAGATTTCTGTCAGATGAGATAGCCCCGGAAGGCACACATTGCAAATGAAAATCTCACAGAACAATTAATGTTGCCCATTTGCATGGGTAATATGTTAAAAATGGACAAGGAAACACATGGAGCTTGAAAAAGTTACTTTTTGGCACTGCAAAGCATTCTGGGAGCAGTTATGCAAAGAAAAGGCTTTTAAGCTGTAGATGTGTTCTTTGGCCTAAAGCCTGTAGGTAACCCTAAAAAGAAGAAACCCATAGATGAAAGTAAGTGAACAACTATGTAAATGTAACTTTTATTGATTCAATGTGGCTTCTTTACTTGTAGCACACAGTTGGATTGAGGCCTTTAACCAAAGTTGCACTTAGCTATTTTTCCCTATAGAGGGTCATTAGCAGAGCTTGTCCTTTCTTTACCCTTGTGTTAATTAAATCTTTCTCATTTGTGTCAGCAGCAGCAGCAGAAGCAGAAGGTTTTCTAGAGGAAAGCCCTCCAGATAAGAAAGCAGGCAGGCGGCAGAACCAAAAAGGCTGAGGAACAGGAAGAGCAGTAGGGGGTCTCTCATTCTCACTCACCCTTCACTACAGGAGCCCAAGTAACTTTGTCTTTAAAATGTCACTTTTATTAACTTCTAACCCATCACACCTTCTTGTGCACTAACTTTATCCAGTGAAGCGGGATGTGCTCTATGCTTGGCCCCTCCAACCTCTATTTTAGCAAACTGAATGCAACACAAAAAGTTCACAGGGGAAGCAGTTGGGGAGATGGTGTTAGTGGATAAGGTCAGAAAGAGCTTTTAACTCGTCTTAACATTACAGTCTTTACCCATTTTGACTTCTTTCTGTCCATTTAGGCTTTTTGCTTGTTCATTCATCCATGAGTAGAAAAAGGAGGCGAGCCGCACATGCTAAATGGTGTGTAAAGATTTGCACGGGTGTTGCAACATCAAGAACTTAGCTACAGTTTTCTCCATACACCTAAGTCATTTTTCTGAACAAAAATGTGTATGTACATGCAACAGAGAAGGGTGGTCTTGTAAAAGTCAACTAGAATCTTTTGGAAAGTTGGGCTAGCAAACTAAAAGTTTAACTGCTGCATTTACATTGTTTTTTTTAAAAAAATAAACAGACATTTAAACAAACAGAAAGGGATTACCTTTCACATCTTCCAGAGAGAGTCAGATAAAATTAGGTTGTGAAGAGGAGGGTTCAGTTACTGGCCAATATAGCCTAAGAAATCCTACTGTCAAATAATGGATGCACTATGTACGACAGTTTCTCTCTACCCTCCACCCACAGCCAGATATTATTTACTTATTATTTAGAATATTTTTATGTTTCCTTTCACTGGGCCAGTTGGCCCAATCAAAGTACCCAGATAGTATAATTATATAGCAAAATATTCAAATCCAGTAAAATAGAGCTATTGGCAAGACACCTACTCATTTTTATGTTCTTGGCCATATGGACCTATTGATATGATGTATCATACAAGAGATACAAGTATTTTATTTAAAAATCCAACCATTTAAATAAAGTTTTTAAGAACCTCTATCATTAAAACACTATCAAAGGCCAACTCCAATTTTAAGAACCCAAAGCCATACAAAACAGTGTAGCATTGGCTTCACACTGAAAATATATGTGACTTCTGATATGAGGTCTCTAGCACATCTCGAAAATCAGTATCTATGGAAAGATTTCCCATGAGTTTAAATAGCCTCTTCATGCAGATGTTCAAGATTAATCTTCAAAAACGAATTCCATTAGCAAAGATATAGTAAGCCGTTATCTTGGTGAAAGAAGTATTTTCTTTCTCCCCTCAATGTGATGCTGATATGTGACCCCCTGACATTGTCAAGTAACCTAATTTGATTGGCTATATGGTTCTATGATGTTATCACATTTACTATATGATTCCTAATTGGCTGGAAGCATATGCATCAGTATAAATTCTTAAAATGGAGTGGATAACTCGGTTCTGAATAGACAGAAATTCCTCTCAAAGAGATCACTAAGATAAGACTTTCACCCCGGTTTGTTCTTTTTATTGCCCATTGAAAGGCCATTGCAGCATGACTAGACTAGCCTTTGGGTGGGGCGGGGCTGGGCGGGGCAGGGCAGGGGGGGGGGGCAAAGGACGCAGGGTATACATTCATCCACAGCTTGGAAAAAACCCTTCAAAAATAGAATCCAAAAAGCAAATGTTGATTTTGCCATTATATTTAAGGGACACAAAATTACTATGCCATTGTATAAAATGGGACTTGAGCATCCATGGATTTTGGTATCCATGGGAGTCCTGGAACCAAAACCCAGTGTATACCAAGGGCCCACTATGATTAAAAAACTGATTTGACCAGAATATTAGTTTCCACAAGTCTGTGTTCATTCAATAGTTTTTATGATATAATATTCTTCTCCCCCTTCACCTTTTTCCCTTCACTTTATTACTCTCTGTGTATTTGGATAGAAAACATAAACTCCCACAAAATACAAGCATAGCTTGGCCTATGAAAAATTGGTAACATTTTTTTTCAAGTTGACTCAATAAAGATTTAGGTGAACTCTCATAAAATCTAGCATTAAGTTCAAAGTTTCCCCATACTGGCCAAAGGTCAAGTAATTACATGATTTCAGGGAAAGTGTAGTTTATATCTAAAAAATTTAGTTTCCAATTTTATAGTTTAATCTCTGCTGAACCAGAAGCACTTTGTCATCAATATATTTATTTAATATACCAAAGGACTGCAAAAGTAAAACTGATGTGATGGTGTTCAGGTGAATAATAATCATTTTCTATAAAAGTTATGGATTTTACTTGCTGGTATGCTGTACAGAAAATAATTCAAGAACACTTTTTTGGTTTGGGATATAAAATTTGATAGGTAAAATTTTTTGCCTATAAGTCACATCTACATGGCTTTTCGGTTTTTATTTTTATTTGGGATCATTGGTTGCAGTCTTTTGTAGGCAATACAAAAGAATAAAGACATTTGTAAATTACATATTGGACAACCAAAAGGGTCCCAGTGTCTGCAAAACAAGAGAAGAGTCATAGATGTATCTTCTGCCTCACTGCGCCCCAAATCCCAAATCTCCTTTCCAAACACAGACTTTCATTAGGTTCAGCTACATCATAAAGTAACAAGTTTTGTCCTAGACTTTTTACCCAAAGCTTCCTTTGGGCAGATTAACCCCTTTGTATTCACTAGTGGGCCTGGATTAACCCCTATGAAGCTCTGTTTTGTTTCTCTTGATTACATTTATCCTGGTGTCTCTTATTGTCTCCTCTTTTCATCAGACAAAATAGTACAAAGTGTAATCCCCAATCAGTTTTGTTTCAGTTCAGGGATGTCTGCTCCTGTTTCATCCATGGAGCCTGATTTGTGTTATAAATCAAACACTCCATTTAAATAAATAACCACACAAAGGCAAATTGATAAATTGGACAGCATGGTAAGTAGCAGTGCAAAGGAAGCTTTTCACTTCTCATTAGGCTTTTTGGTCATTTTTCTACTATTTTCTAATATTCTTGCCCCTATTTTATACCATGCAGTAATAAATTTGAAAGTCCTGCAGATCTTACAAGGTTCAATATGAAGGTTTTTTGTGTAATTTGGAATAATATTTGCAATTTGGGAGTAATATTTACATAATAATCCAAATGCACCTGAGGAAGCAGACACTATGCAGCCAACTTTGTTTTCATAGGGCCCAATTACATGGGCCACAAAATCCAGAGCTAGTCCAAACCATGGCTATTTTGAACCAATCCCAGATTCTGTCAGAGTGTTTACACATAACTACTCCCAAACTGAAGTAGTGGCAAACGCGGAGTCCTTACTGTCCAGTAGGGCCAAACATGGTTCAGGTCTTTTCATTGCCACTATAGCAGCTACCGAGGTCCAGAAAGCTCCTGGCCTATGCTCAGCACTTTTGCTGAGGTCATCAAAGGTAGCCTTTTGAACTGGAGTGGGGAAATGAGAGGAGTGATTCTCCCTCCCCTCTCAAATCAGCTTGGCATTTTGGTGACATCACAAAGGTGCCAAGCAATGACCATGAGCTGTTTGAAGCTTTGTTTATTTCTACCATCTCTCTTTCCTTGTGCCATGGAGCATGGGCAAAGCAGGATAGTGTTGTGAATAGCTCTGACAGCAAGGATGAGGAAATGCTGTTTGTAGGGTCAGTGTTTGAGCTTGAGCCCAGTAGTGCCCAGCAGATTCCCCAGCCAAGTTTGGAGGAAGAGCTGATGGAGGAAGCTACCACTTCTCAACCTGCAGAGCAAATGCAAGCAAGCTCATCTGAACAGACAGAAGGAAGGGTTAAGTGTTCCAGCCCACTTGGAACTGCGAAGGGAGAATGCTCAGGTTTGCAGGTTCTCTATGTTAGCAGAGAATTATTTATTTATTTATTTACTTTATGTCTACCCTGCTCTTCTCACCCCAGAGGGACTCAGAGAGGCTTACAGTTTGGCCACTTCAGTGCCATATTGTAATTCACAGTGTAAAATTTGAGGGTTATCCAGAAAGTAAGATTACAAGGCACATAGCTCTCATTGGGAATTTTCTCGGGGAAAGTTGGTATCATTGCCATGTAGCAGGAAGCTAGCGGAAGCTCATCGACTGCGTTGTGGTGAAGGTTAGAGATTAGCGTCCTCATTTTGTTTCCCTCCAAGTTGAAGTTCACGCTGTAATACTCTACCTAAACACTAAGGGCACGAACACTGCTGCGATTCATCGTGAAATCATTTCAGTTTATGGACTTACTTACTTAGGCAGTCCCTTGTTGGACGAGTAGGATAGTCTTCCAGGATCAGTATTCTTGTGGATTCGTAGGTGACTGTGGAGCCCTATTCTTGGCCTGCATCTT
Organism: Anolis sagrei; assembly: GCF_037176765.1. Lineage (NCBI taxonomy): Eukaryota > Metazoa > Chordata > Lepidosauria > Squamata > Anolidae > Anolis > Anolis sagrei. The sequence continues at coordinate 110,815,131 of NC_090023.1, read as the reverse complement.
CTCCCACAGTGAGGGCATTGGTTTCCAGGTGGAAGGCGGTCTTGGTCGGGGTTGGTTTGACGCGTCTTCCTCTTGGCACGTTTCTCTCTTTCACCCTCCATTCATGCCTCTTCAAATTCTGCAGCACTGTTGGTCACAGCTGACCTCCAGCTGGAGCGCTCAAGGACCAGGGCTTCCCAGTTCTCAGTGTCTATGCCAGAGATTTTAAGGTTGGCTTTAAGGCCATCTTTAAATCTCTTTTCCTGTCCACCAACATTCCGTTTTCCGTTCTTGAGTTCTTCGGGTCTCCTGAAGCAGCACTCCTGAAGTGCTGCTATGTCGATGTTAAAGCGTCCCAGCTCCCTTGCAATGATGGCAGTTCTGCGTTTAGGGCGTTCACTGTCAGCGTTGACCATCAGTGTCTGTATGTTCCATGTACCAAAGTTCATTTTTTTTTTGGCCGCAGGGTGGTGACCCCATTGGATGCGGCAGTCTAGTCAGCGATAAGAGAGGCGGACTATGTTTAGGGCACCTTTTCTAGTCCCTTCCCTGTGTGGGGTGAGCAGAGTGGGTCCTAAAAAGGGCTGCTCAGTCATGGCTGCCTCAGACCTTGAGGTAGAACGAATGAGTCCGTATCCACCGCCCATGTGCCAGTCTGTGACTAGGAGATTCCAGATTTCACAGTTCTGCCCCCGTCGCCACTCGCTGATCGCCATGGGACTTTTTTTGGTTTGTTTTTATTTTCTTCAGAAGACGCCTGTGTGTGAGTTTTTTAATGTGTGGAGGTCAGTGCACAACTGATCAACACACAGTATTCACAGAGTGAAGTTCCACTGGTGGTGTAGTTTAACACAATGACTGTGGCTTCTCAACCTGTTGCAGCCTTCTTCAACCTTCACAGCCGTTGTAACATGTACCATGTTATCCTCCACCTGCCATTGAGGTCTTCGGGTCTTCAGACTGTGCTTGGTCTAGAACCTCCTCTGGGAGTGCACAACTCCAGTTGTTGTGCCCGCAGGTTCATTGGAACACGCAAGCCCCCTCACCATGACAAGGTGATAGTCCATTGAGGGGGGCCAGTTTATGAAGAGGACATAATGTCAAGACAGCATGTGACAAGATGGGTACAGAATATATTGTGAGACCATGAAGAAACTTTGTAAAGCCATCCAAAACAAATGTTGTGGGATGCTGATGGCAGGAGTCTGTCTCCTTCATGACAATGCGCTTTCACACTCTGCTCATGCCACACAAGAGTTGTTGACTTCATTTGGCTGGGATACTTTAAGCCACCCCTCTCACAGCCCTGATTTCACACCCAGTGACTATAATCTGTTTACTAAATTAAAGAAACACCTTGGTGAAAAACACTTTTCTAACGAGGAGGAGGTGAAAATCAAAGTGACGTACTGGCTGAAAAAGGCAGAGGGAAACTTCTATGACACAGGCATCAAAAATTCATCCCACAGATAACAAATATATTGAACTGAATTGTGATTATGTGGAAAAATAATGTAATACATATACTACAAACCGTGTAAGTTCTATTAAAATATATTCATTTTTTTAAAAAATCTCATAACCTTATTTTCTGTATCTCCCTTGCAGATATGGGATTAAAGTGGTATTGGATGGAGTTGAGTTTTCTCTGAAGGATCAAGGGTACAGAATGAATGAAGCAAACAGAATGAACACTGCTAACATGAGAAATTTTGTTTGAATATACCTCCAGTAAGAACCAAGGAAAATCATGTCACAAGTGAGGCCAAAATGGAACACGGATAATCCTATCAAGAGTTTATTGAGGCTTTCTTTTTAAGATCTTAAACCAGGGCATGAGAGCCTAGTCAGGATTAGTCATGACCTTTCATTTGAATAGTGGGCCTGAAATAAAATTAAGTAAGTACTAACAGATCTGATATGGACTGATATCAATTCTAAACTTAGATAGATCAATTAATATGTGGACAGTAGGTTTCCAGCAAGCTGAAGGCATTTGATAAGCATTGCATGATGCATCTATTTGAGCTTCTTTTCTTCAAAGTGCACAAACCAAAATTATACTGTATGAGGAAGCAATAAACACATTGGATGTTTAATAATTTTGGGCTGCAAAATTTGAGTTATTGAAAAAAGTTAACTTTTAAGCATTTAAGCATGCACCTGGATTGTGCTGCAGCTGGTTGAGTGTCAGCTGCGTTAAGATCACTCTGACCAAAAGGTCATGAGTTCAAAGCCAGTCCGGGTTGAAGTGGGCTTCCAACCAATTGTGTAGCCTGTTGTCATCCTTTGCAACCCGAAAGACAGTTGCATCTGTCAAGTAGGAAAATTAGGTACCACCTATGTGTGGGGAGGCTAAATTAACAAATATATGAGGCCATAAAAAAGACTCCAGCAAAGCACTCCAGCGAAAGTATGCGGGGAATGTAAAAGTACTTCATCAGTGTTGCAGATGGACGATGAAAGCGACAGCTCCCCTGGTGGCCAGAAAAAGTTAAATAGCCTCTGTGTATGTCTGTATACATTGTATATCAAATTGGCATTGAATGTTTGCCATATATGTGTACATTGTAATCCGCCCTGAGTCCCCTGCGGGGTGAGAAGGGTGGAATATAAATACTGTAAATAAATAAATAAATAAATAAATAAATTTCACATGTTCAATGCACTTTAATTGCAGCATCTCAGTAAACATGATGGCAGTTTAGTAAACTTTAGTAAACTGCCATGATTTTTAATGTATCATATAGTACTTTTTCTTATACCCTATCTTTCTTCCAGTGAGCACAGAGTGCTCTACATGGAGATCAGCAGCCAAAAGTGATTCAGTAAGTTTCATGGCTCAATGAGGATCTGAACCAGGATCTTCCAAGTTCCAGCCCAATTATCTACCCAATGAATAACACCAACTTGCATTTTGTAGATGAGATAAAAAGACTTAAGACTGAGGATCTGAGCTGCCAACTAGGAGGCAAACCAGCATTGAAACAGATGGTTTCTATCACATGACTCCATGTGCATCCTGTAGTCAGTCTGCCTCCTCCCCATGATAAACCTGTCCCCCACTATTGATGGGAAAACCCATCAATTGCCACAGATCATGCCATGTTCTACCACTGACCTTGTGCAATGAGACCATTCTGCTTCTGTGCCAGCATACCAGCATTGAAGTGACATCAGAAAATGGAATTTTCCTCCTCTCCCACTCTCTTCCCTCCTCCTCTTCACTATTCCCTAGACAGCATGTCTTTGATTTAAAGTTTTATTTGTAATTTTTAAAAAGAAGTCTAGCTGAAATTACAAAATTGGTATTTTAAAAAATGTTTTAAAACAAAATGGAGCAACAGAAGGATGGGGGGAGAGGAAAAATTATGAGGCATGTGAAAGTCTGACTGTGGGATCATGAATCAGAGTTGTATAAATGCAGAGGTACAATAGTGAGGGGTCCTCATCCCAGTATGTTGCTGCTATCCGTGATTGCATGATTGCTATGGAATAGCAGCATTGTGTGGTAAGATCCTATATATGCTAAGTTCTGAATAATGTTCCCCCACTTTGACCAGTCAGTCATGCTGTTTTCAGCCATGCACTGTCTGGCTGTCATTGTGCTTGTTCAGTCATAGTGTCAAACATTCCATTCATTACTGCTGGACTGAGCTGAACTGGCCTCAGCGTGGTGGATCACAGGTTGTGCAGGATAGTAAAATACAAAATGGCTGAAATAGTGACATGTTGTTCCTTAACCTGTAGTTAGATTGTTCAGAAACTGAGCAGGTAACAAATAGCTGAAGCTCACAGATTCTTACCCTGTTCAAGTATTTCATGTGTTAGTGTTCTCCATATGCTAAGGATGGGAGCATTCACCCTCTTGTTTTGTCCATTGTTGATTTTGTCATGTGAAAGTGGATATAATAGTCTCTCCAAATCATTTCTTTTGCATGAGGAGAATTGTGATGGAGGTAGCAAGGCTAGCCTGCTTTCCTTCTCGGGTGTGGAATACATTTACTTTCCAAATGCCCAACTAGGGGTGCATGTTGTTTGACTCGTGCTGCTGCTCATGGAGATCAGTGCAGATGTGTTTCTTTTTTAAATTTTTTTTTATTGATTTGTGGTGCATACAGAAAACAAAACCGACACCAAAGGAAAACCGAAATAAGTAAAAAGTAAAAAAAAAAGAGAAAAAAAACAGAAAAAAAGAAAAAAAGAAATACAAAAGAGTATGCCAGTTAGCAGAATGGTATACAGTCAGCGCTCATTAAACATATAAAAAATCAGCTTTGACTGTACAGTTATAATACATTAACATTTATTGTCCCTCTAACCCCACACCCGTGAACCCAACCCCTGTGACCTCCGACACCACTCCGTATGGATCACATAACTAACCCGCAACTACCCACGTATCTTCTTTCACTGAATCCCCTTTATGGCAATCTTCAAATCTACTTTTGTCTTCTTTTCAAGATATCCAATTGCCAACCGCCATTTTTCAACAAATTCTTCATTATTTCCACCTCTACTACTATTTGTCAGTTTAGCCATTTGGATATAGTCTACAGATGTGTTTCTAATAAGTTAGGCCAACCCAACCATTTGGCAGAGTCAGGTAACCACCACAGGCTACTCTTTTATGTGGTGACATGAAAGAGCAGCAAATTGCTCAGTTTTTACTTTGTTAATGTTATATTTTTACTGCTAGGCACAGAGATGGGTGCTTGTGGGATTTTCTGCCTCATAGGCTAAAATAAGACTTTGCTAACTTTAGTTATTATGCAGTTTGATTTGTCCACACAGTGGGGGTACCATTTTCTATTCTTCCTTGGGTAGAAAAATGTTTTCAGCTGGTTTTGCTAATAGATAGCCCATATGGGCAGCATTCACAGCCATGCATTAGTAAGTATGTGAGTAGATGTGATCCAGAACATATCATATACCTTCCAATATCCAGGGATGAACATTGGTACATATATGGTCATACAAGGGCAGACCATGGTCAAGATGGCAAAGTCCTTAATACGGAAGAATATATAAGCCAGGAGAGATTGCAGCCATTGGCTTTTACCTGAGTCTGCAAGGAAGTGCAAACTTACATCTCCTCCCTTCTTCTCCACCCTGCTTAGTTAATCGAGTGAAACATACTTTTGCCTTTTGAACTCACTTTGAAATAATTGATACAAGCTGAGGACCAAGAAGGAAGGTTGATAGAGGGGAGAGAATCTGGGAATTTAAAAAAGTTGCTGAACAATTTGCTGGAGAATTTTCCCCTCTTCGGCCATGAAGCCCACTGGCTCCCATCCCACGATGTAGATCTATTTTTGGCAAGACTCTGTGGTGCAAGCAAAGAGAGAATGCCATAAGGCACTGCAACACGGGACGCTTTCTATGTTGCATAAATATCAACGGGGGAAAAGCCAGATAGAAGATGCTTTCCCCCATGGGATAGAGTAAGGTGTAATCCAGGTGATGAGGGTTTTGGGGCAATAAGTTCCCCATACCCCATGCCGGGCCCCACTTGATTCACCATGAGCCATGGCAAATCCATTACTTAAAGGGCCAGTTTTAGCACAGCAGATTACTCCAACTGCAGCTGCAGTAAATCTTGCCAACCAAAAGGTTGACAGTTTCAAGCCAGGTCAGGGTGAGCTCCTGACCTTCAGCCCAGCTCCCCTGCCCACTGGTAGTCTGTTAGGAATTGTGGGAGTTGAAGTCCAAAACAACACCTGGAAGGCCAAAGTTTGCCCATGTCTGAACTAACCCAAGACAAGGCCACTATAGGGCAGATCCATTTCTACACCAACCTAAGTGGTCAGTGTAGAAATGACCTAGATCTTCCAGCATGACTTTATGGCCAACTTCCACTGGAAGTTAACCATAAATTGCACTGGAGAACGTACAGATTACTAGAGAGGTGTTGCATCTAGGAATATCTAGATCGTCCAGTGTAACACTGTGAAAATTGACCATATAGTCAGTTTGGAGGCCCTAGAGACTCCCACAGAGGTTTTTTTTTTTTTAAATTAAAATCCATAAATAATCCCATCTACAGAAGACAAACCCAGAAAAGTGAAGGGTATTTTCATATGGTAATTCAGGGCAGAAAAATTCTGATATGCACAAGGTAACAGGAAAATAAAAATAAAACCAAACAAATAATACCAATGTTGATAAATAAAAACATCATAACCTTTCATAATTAAAACCCATATCTATCACCTTATTTTGCTTAATTGTGTGGCCAGACCCTGATTCCACTTCTAAAGGTAATTGTCTAAGTTTCATGTTTATAGGGAGATATATGAAGGAAATTACCATCATTCATTGAATCAAAGACATACTTGTTTTTCCCCATTGAAGGGGCTTCAAAATGGGATGCACTTTAGGTTTGATGGCACCTTAAATTCATCAGGTTTTGGGTTTTTTTGTTTGTTCGTTTGTTTGTTTTTTGCAAAACTGTCTATCTTTGAGGGGGAGGAAAACTTCCAGCCCCAAATAGCTCTGCCAAGCCTCATCGTTTTGTCTTCAGCCTCAAACAGACAGCCATTTACCAGTATTTTTGTTATGCTTCTACTGCCTCCCCAACAGGACCACAGACTTAATAAAATAGACTCACGCAGACAAGATGATTGTGGGTTTCTTCACACTTCCTCCTCACCTCCTCACCTTACATAAAAGATTGGACTACAAATCCACATTGTAACAAAAAAAATGGTATTGTGCATACAGAGAAAATTCATATGTGTGTGTGTGTGTATAATATTAAAAATGAGATGAGTCTTACATTCAGTGGTGCCTTTGATTTGGTGAAATACAGTATCTACTTTGTTCCCCATTGTATTATCACTTTAAATACTTTACTGGCTCAAGAATGCTCAAACGCAGACACAAAATACATATAGTACAGTCTGATAGGCAAGGTGGCCCAATTAATAGGAAGAAGAAGATGGCAACTGCTGATTTGCAGTGTCATGAACATTTAAGCAAATTGTTCACTTTTCTTAACCAACAAAGTTTTATTTCAAATGGTATACATTTTTTTTTAAAAAAACCCATTTGACTATGCACACAAACCTAAACAATTACTATTTGGAAATAAGGCCCAATTATTTCATTTGTATATGCTCCCCTAGTAAGTTTGTTTTCAGTGAAGCCTCACCTTGCATCTTGTTCAGCAGGACTAGAACCATTGCTGCAATATTAGTTTTTCTAGCTTGTTTTGTTGGCTTTCACAGGTCATTAAGAGTACCAATATGCTGAACCTCTGTGGCAGAGATTTAGGAAAATAAATAATGCTTCTAACAGGATATTAAGCCATCTCAAGGATATGTATTGAATAGTTTCGCTCGTAACTTCACAGTCTTTCAAAAAGCTTCTGTTCCAATTAGGCCGAACCATCTTTTTATGGCAAATGAGAGGGTAAAGGCCAGTTGAACTTGACCAAGTTCTTTGGGCAATAAAGCTGATTGTTCCAGAGATATCAATTTGTCTTGTACACCATGCTGGTTGTTTGGGCAGAGAAAAATGTATAACAAAGAAAGAAGAAAGGAGCTTTTTTGCTTTGACCTTAGAGCACAGTCCGGCGCCACAAAAGACAGCAAAGAGATTGGTGAAGCTGTACTGAAAGACATCTTAAGAAACCCGTCTGTACCACCTTGGGATATAGTGCTGGAAGAAAAGTAATATATAAATAAAATATAGATCAAACAAATAGAATATCAAAGCAAATATTATTTATACCTTGGATCCTTCTCAACTAAAATTCAAACACTTCCTGTAGAGAGACTACTTCTGCATTAACAAGTAAGAGGAAATACATTGCCATTTTGCACAAGAATTCTCTAACACTACATTTCTACAGACTGCACTGATGAAATTATATCATAAATGCTTCATTCTAAACTGTGGTGCTTATAGCCAATAGAAGAGGTCCTTTCCTTGTGCAAATTGCATTTGTTTTAAAAGAAAGATAGAGGGGGAAAACAAAAAGGTCAAAAGAAAGACGGACTGTTGGATGAGGACTCTGGGTAAGTTTTGGGACTGAGAGAGACAGAAAAATGCTTAATGACTCATGTGCGGCTGGCAAGACCAAGCCTGAAAGCTGACTTGACAGATCCAAGTAGTGAAGAATGCAACTTGTCCATCGTCATTGTCCTCCATCCTCTCTCTTAATGATCTGAGGAATTTTGGAGAAAACAACAACAATCAGGTAACAAATAACTGAAACAAATATTCAAACATGTAAACCATTACATATTGAAAGATAGTATTGAGATAGATATGGTCAACAATTTGAACATGCTAATTACATGTATAACTTGCTAAGAAAATGAGCTATATGCCAGTCTTCAGGTCTCTCTAGTGACCTATAATTTCATATAGCAAAAAGAACCATGAATTAGTCTTATGAGGAAATAATTTGATTTAAAAGAATATTCTATTCTTAGCAGCACAATCTCCAGGCTTGAGAAAGCCAAATACCATGGACAAATACCATGGAGGTTTTTTCTTCTCATCATGAGCCCTGTTAAGCAGCAGTTTTCTAAGCACTGTTCAACTGTGTGCCACTTCAGAGACTGCTGAACTGCAGCTTCCAACTTTTCTCACCACTAACTGCATTGATTAGAGCTGCTGGGATTTTCCACCCAATAACCTATATTAGAACACTATACTGTATATCGGGCATCCTCAAGCTGTGGCCCTCCAGCTGTTTTTGGCCTCCAGCTCCCAGAAGCCCTAGCCAGCTTGTTCAATGGTTCTGGGAGTTGGAGGCCCAATCAATTGGAGGCCCGCAATTTGAGGATGCCTGCTTTATCCACCCCTTATTTTTTTAATATATGTATAATTTCTTAAGGTACATGGCTAAGTTCCTGTGAGATCACTGCCGGGTGTGTGTATGTTAAAAGAAAAAGACTCACACTAGTTAATTACAATCCACAGGCAGAGTAATTGGGATAATTAAGGTCAACAAGTTTTGGGCCACTCCCAGAGCGCTATAACTGGGGAGAGTTTGTTGTATGAATGTTTGTTCCTGAGCTTACTCGGCATAAGCTCCTGGCTTACAGCCTATTTGATGTTGGCAAGTTTATCTTCCATGCTTGTCTCCATGAACAAGAAATTAAGATTAGAAGAAGGCATATTTTCTGATGGAAAGCATTGCATGAATAAATTCAAGGACTATACATGAGTGTGATACTCCAGATGAACTGTGACTGTCTTATTTCTAGGAAGTTTGTGTTAAAATTGCTGTTTTCTTGTTTTGCATTTCTTCTACTTGTGTTGCTCATTTTGAATAAATAAAGGACCAAGCTTCTGCTGATTTGCACACATTGTCAAGCCATAACATAATTCAGTGTAGAGTCACTGTAGAGCACTGTGGAAACTTAATATGGCAACTAAGCTAGTTACCTGGGCCTGAATAGAGCACCCCAAAAAAGTTAATTGAGAAATTCTAGTAGTCATTGGATGTAAACCCTCCCATGGGACCAAAGAATGGCTCTAGAAGGTTTTCACCACTTGTTACTGGAATGGTTATAGGAGTGTAGCAAATAGGCCAGACTTAAAACTGATGGAAGGGATATATAGAATGAAAAATAAAATGGGCAGTATCCGAGTCCAACACCATGAAGTATCTACTGGGGAATAGCAGAAAGTCCATCCAACAGTGATTAGAAACCCCAAATTGAGGGGTGAATTTTGAGTCAATTGCCCTGGATAGATTCTGAAAGTGAGAAGGAGCCGTAGAAGCTCCATCCAACAGTAAACCTCCATAATGTCACCCATTATCATGCAAGAACAGTATAACTTCTGTATCTGCAGAATCAATATACACATTTTCACTCATCCATGTTTCACTTGATACTTTGGGCTTACAAGCAACACTGTCTATGTGCTACCTCTGTTGTTCATTCCATTGAAAATAATGGCTTCACCATTATCCAAGGTTTTACATATCCATGTGAAATAAGGGAACATAACCCATGTTTATATGAGGGTTGTACAGTCATACACCTATTCCCTCTCCCCCTCATAAACCAAATAGAGTGAGATGAGTGGTGAAAAGAAGCAGCATCTGGTTAAATCATGACTGGATAAATAATAAGATGTTGGCATCAGCAGGCTCATGGTAATAACCATGCATTTCAAAAAGAGAGAAGAGAGGATGCCTGCCATAGATGTGGATGAAACGTCAGGAGAGAATGCTTTTGGAACATGGCCATACAGCCTGAAAAACTCACAGCAACCCAGAGGGAAGAGACTTGATGGCGAGGAGGAGATAGAGAAGTCATCACTGCTACTAGAAAAGGGTGTGTTTTATTATTAGTAAAGGTTCCATTAAGGGACCCCAAAATCTAGAAGTTGCCCTTTCTAAAGTAGACTTTGGTATGTTACAATCATAAACAAACTCACCTTCATTTTGGGGTTTCAAGTGTACTGAAAGAGCAAATCATCCCTGAGTGACCTGATGCTTTCCAAAGGGCAATGCTGTCCCATGCCATATCGTGATGAACACTAAGGTTAAAAGGGTTGATGTGCTCCATTGAGCCTTGCAGCCAAAGCAGGGGGAGGGCATGCTTGTCTTAATGAGAACAAGGTAAAGTCTTTGAATTGTTTTTTCAGTCCCACTGGAAAGTTTGTCACCTATGACAAACTGAAGAATTAAATAATGTTGCTGAAAATGCTTAGGAAAGCTAACATGTCATTCTTCTTTCATTGCTGTAATGAGAAGTTCAGAGTGGGCAAATATTGTGTTTCTTGTAAATTTTCTCCAAGACTTTGCATGTCCCCACAAGGTTATAGAGGTTCTGAGTGCTGTAGCTCTTATAAGAAATGGGTCGTTGATTTCTAGATTCATAGAGTTTGAAGGGGCCTCATGAGCCAGTGAGTCCAACTATTGGTTAATGTGAGATCTCCAGCTGGTTCAAACAGTGGTTACCTTGGAGCCCAAGTATGCAATCCAAGGAAGGATTAAATATGGAAACACAGTAAGGTGTTTGCAAGGACCTTAGGGTTGGAAATACCAGGCCAGTTTGGAGAGGGGCTTCATCATGTCATGGTGGAACTTGGATAGGGTTGCCATAAATTGAAGTCAACTTAACAGGATGAAATCAGTTCCTCAGAAAATGCAAATCAGTGTGCAAACACTCAAAGTACTCCACTGAGTGCACATGTGCATCCCAGAGGGGATTTTTTTTAAAAAAAAATAATAATCCTGCATTCATTATGAATGTCAACTCTCAGATACTACAGATTCTGGAACTAGTTCAAAGCCAACCTCTGTGTTTTGTGCAATTCCCTGTGAGAGATAATAAATATATGGTAACAAAAGGGGCAATTCAGTTTTGAAGCATTTGTAACTTTTTTTCTTTTAATCTGGCAATTATGAAATTGCATTGTGTTCACTTCTCATTTCCAGTTGCTTTTAGTCATTTCCCTACTGCAGTGCAGTTGATTGTCAATTGTGGACATTTCACTAAGGTGAATAAACATGTTTCTAAGGGCATCTAATTTCTGAAGTATAGATTTTATCTTCCCCCAAACCCCTGGGGATGATATTTTTAAAACAAAAAGAAATCCTAAAAGGACTTCCTGGGGGTTAATCCAGTTCAGGGTCATATCATTTCTTTTTAGATTCCACCTTAAGAGAGTTTGGAGTTAACAATGGGTTTTGCTGTCTGTGAACAGAAGAAAATCCTGTAGCTTTAGTGTGAACAATGAGTGGAATTTCAGTGCAGCTTGACTGTTTGCTTAGTACAATAGAAGTTGGTACAAACTGGACTTGCAAGTGTCAAGTAGACAGTGTGGGAAAATCTGTATTACCGCAACTGAGTCAACAAAGTTCTGAATGCATGAATGCTGACTTAACTGTAACTACAAAAACTATCTGGTCAGCTTCAATAAAGGCTGAAAGGAGAAGCAGCTTCAGAAGGAGTTAAAGACAGCAAAGAGTGCCCTGACAGCTATGGGATGAACAAAGTAGGCATTCAAATGATTAGAAATAACACACAATATGCAATCAAATTTTCTTTGTTGAAGTCAGAGGCAAGTCTGTAATTCAGTAATTGAATATGAACTAAAGACCAGGGAAGAGATTTCTGTCCTTTGAGTAATTACATTAATGTGTTGTGAAGGTTAAAACAAACAGTGATTAGAGAACAAAAGAGATGCCTGGTCAATCTTCATGTGGCTATAAATTAAACACTTAAGTGTGTTGGACAAACCATCTCTGAAAGTGACAAGAATTCAATTAGACCAGGCAAGTTTGGGTTAACAAATAAGGTTTAATGCCTCCAGTTTCCTGATCAATTTTTGATTAAGGGAAGCAATCTTATTTACCCCCTGCCTCAAAGCAACAGGATCTGGAGTGTTTCTAGCTACGACACTGTCTCTTTCAAAACATGAATAAATTCCCTGAACTGGAGGTGGGGGGATGATTGTCTGATATATCCAAGAATTGGGCTTTATGTTTTGTTGACTGATAATGTCATAAGAACTCATGGGAAATGTTCACCTTTGTACAATCAAGCAGCTTCCTTTGCCATGTATCAACATGAAAAATTCAAAATCTTGGCACCTGTCCAAATTATTGCAAAAGACAGCCTCTGCTGATGTCCAATATGAGAGTCACAATTTACTTTACATAACAAACAATATTAATTTGCACATATCATGGTACAGTTGTTTTAATAAAGCAATAGCTCTCGCTGTTTTGCACATTTTATTCCATATCAAAGAAAATAATGTTTTCAGCTGAGGGTGCACCAACACTGTAGAATTAATTTAATCATGGGAATTGCAGTTTTAGAAGATTTCTAAACCTTTTCTGTCAAGGAATTCTGGTGCCAAACTAAACTACAAATCCCATAATTCTATAGCATTGAACCATGGCAGTTAAAATGGTGTCAAACTGTCTTAATTCTACATGTAGACTTACCCAAAGTGGGGACTTTCCCTCCATATAGTGTAATTGAGCTCAAAACTGTGAGATATGTGCAGGAAGCATCTTAATATGAATGGTATCCATGTTTGAGGACCATTCCCACCAAATAAATATGCCTATGTTACTTACACAGTGTTGGGAACCAGCTTGGTAATAATCATGATATTTCAAAGATAGCATGTTTATTCTCAGGACCTCGTTTATCTAAAGTAGGCATCAGAAACCTATATGTTTGTTGGACTACAATTCATCCATCTTCTCTCACAATTGGCTATGCAGTCTAGGCCTGATTAGATTTCCCACTTCAACGATATTTGAAAGATCACAGAAGGCCTAATAATGTCTTTATAAGGAATGCTTTGGAAATAGAATTTTGGTGGAAACCAATATCCTAGTTCTTCCTCAGCCTGCTTATGGTCATGCAGTGCTGTATTCCCTCCATACTGGTGAGCTATACTATATACTAGTGTGCCTCAGGGAAGTGAATCTATCTGCATGAGATGCACTACATAAAATATGAGTTTGAAACATCAGAAAATTTCAAAGTCAGGATGCTAGCAAAGTGATGAATTTGTCTTCTTCAGTTAAAAATTGCAAACATCTTAGGCTAATTAGTTGATGGAGACCTGGCTTCAAAAGTGATTTCACTGAATTATATTGCAGGTTTGCCACCTCCCGTAATATAATATTTTTTGGTAACCTTAAAGCAGGCCCGTAGCCAGGATTTCGTTTCGGGGGGGGCTAAAAAATTTTCAGGGGGGGGTTCGGGGGGGGTGAGTTTCGGGGGGGGGCTGAGTCTGAGTGAAAGAGGGTCTAGCCTAGCAAACCTTTTGTATCATTACCCCAATACCCCCATACATATGGGATATATTGAGTATGGTGATCAAATCATGATATTAATAAACATAACAGTTTAAATAATGCACCAGTAAGGCCTTTTTGCGAACCACCATGAGAATTTTGGGGGGAGGGGCTGAAGCCCCCCGAGCCCCCCCCCTGGCTACATGCCTGCCTTGAAGTATATCTTGGTTCTCAGTCCAATTGCTTGTTCCAACTATAGTAGACCCTTTGAATCAATTGCTGACTGACAAGTTACCACTTATGGAAATCCAGTTGATTGGATTTTTCTATGCTATTAAAGGCAGATAATTCAATTTCACTATAGAATAAATGTAGTTTGATACCATTTAAAATTGCATCACTCAATGTCATGGAATTCTGGGAGTTGCAGTTTGGTAAGGCACTACCACTCTTTGGCAGAGAAGACTAAAGACCTTGGAAAATTACATCTCCCAGAATTCCACAGCATTGAGCCATGGTAGTTAAAATGGCATTAATTCTAGGTTTTTTAAGTCTTCAAGACATTTAAAAATTATCTGTCCTATCCCATAATGACTATGTATGGATTAGGACAGATAATAAGACAAATATAACTATTGATTCTGTTTCACTTTCATATTTCATTTTTCATAGTTCACTCTTTTCATCAAAGGTCATGTTTTTATAAAGAGAGCTCAAAGTAAGTTATATTCTTAGGTATTTTCAGTCATGTAACATCTTGCGTGAAGTTTATTTATTTTTATTCATTTTTAAAATGTATGTTCTCATTTACTCTGTTCATTATGTCATATTTCTGTCTTAGTGTACCAAGTGCCTCACTTGGTGAAAATTTGCTGAATTTACCTTCGGGAGCCGAACAAAAACAAAACAGTGGAGTATCAACACTCAGGAATGCGATGTGTTGGCAGTATGAAATGAAAACCATTTGCTTAGATGCCAGTACTTTGTTTTAAACAAAACCTTTTTTTTTTTGCAACTGTTTGTTTTTAGTTTCAGAAGTCATGTCACCAAACATTGCGCCAATGGCCCAGGAAAGCTCTGAGTTTCATACATCAATCCTAGTTGTCTCAGTTGCGGTAATTTGCTTACCAGCTCAGTCAGCACCTGCAAACTTGCCGCAGGTATTATTACACAGGCTGGTAGCTGGATGATGACATGAATCATATCAAGATATCATCATGTTTATGAAATATTGACATATTCATTGTGGTTTCTGCCTTCTGGTGAAGGTGAAATAACAAATAAATCCCCGGCTGTGCTTCACAGTAAACAGGTTCTGTTTTTGCCCATAGCACAAAGAATGGGAAAATGAGATTTAAAAGATAGCAAACATTTGTTAGAAATTACATACTACTATCTCTGTGTTGTAATCGCTGGGTTTTACCCAATGGTATCGTGGCCACATCAGAAAATGTTGCAAGAAATACTACCAATTTTTTTGTCAATTTTTCAAGCCTCTTTATGGTAAGTATCCAACAGCCTTTCCTGCCACAGAAAATGATATTGTGTTTATGGATAGCTTGTATACTATGCAAAAGAGGATTTGGCATGGTTTCTGATTCTGCGGCAGTTTCTGGTTGCAGATTTGTTCTCAGGCCCTATCTACACGGCACTATAATTCAGTCTGAAACTGCACTATATGCTCAGTGTAGACTCATATAATGCAGTTCAATGCAGTTAAACTGCATTATATTTGTCTGTCTACACTTTCATACTGCATTATATGTCAATGTAGTTGTTTCTGAGGGGGCCTCAGAAGACCAACTGCACACTGGATTGCATGTCTAAGGACCGCAACATACAAACTTTTGTTTGCTTAAATAAAATAAGGGAACAGAACCTTGATAACATTTTCTTTCCTCAGTAGCTTTGTTAATGTTACTTTGGATTTAGGCCAAAGTATCTCCTCCACCCACTTAAATAGGAGTTCCTGAAAGCCGGAAGACCTATACAGCAAAAGGAGATACAGACAACTCTTGCAACAGCTTCACTGGCTGCCAGCTCATTTCTGGGCATAATTCAAAGTGCAGGTTTTGACCTATAATGCCTGATAAGGCTTGTTTGAAGACCAACTTTCTCTTTATGAGCCTATTAGAACATTGTGATAATCTGGAGCAGGCCTTCCCATTGTCCCGTCACTCTCAAGCATGTTTGGTGGAAACAAGGGAGAGGGCCTTTTTAGTGGCTGCTCCTAGACCTTGGCACTCACTCTCTAGAGAGGTCAGGATGACCCTGTCCAGCTCACCTTTCATCAGCAGGTCAAAACATTCCTCTGCCATCAGGCATTTCTAAAATGAGGGTTAGGTGTAATCGGATTAGCTATATTTGGGATTTTAAGGCAGTTGTATATTTTAAATAATTTAATGTTTAATGAATATATTTAAAATAATTTAATGTTTAATGGTTTTATATCACAGCGTGATTGCATGTTATAATTGCAAGTTATATATTTATCTTTGAATGTATCTGCATTGTTTTTATTAGCATAGTTTTATATTTATTGTTAGCCACCTTGAGTTCCTATATCGGGAGAAAGGCAGGATAAAAACAAATAATAAAATAATCATAAAAAGACAAAGTCCTTACTGCACATAGATCACTATGAATCATGTAGACTGTCCATACATCAATACATTAATATCCCTTATGCATCTCCAAAGGAAGTATAACCAATAATTGAGATATGATTAAAGGAAATAAGATAAGCAACACCAAAACTTCAATAGTTTGGGTTTATACGTATTCCCCTCTATCAGTTCTTGTAGTTAGAGCACTCTATAACATTTTCTGCTACATAAAAACCTACTCAATCATATGATTTTATTTTGGAGAAAAAACACAAGCTCATTACATCATAGATTGGCAAGTGTCTGTGGGTAATTTTCTCTTTATTCTTTTTTCTTCTTCACTGAGTTATGCCAGCATGCAAATAAAGGCTTCTGAATGGTTGATATTTGTCTTTGGACTTCTTTTGTCTGCCAGTCCAAAGTGTCCTTTGGCAGAACTCCATTTAATTTTAGATTTCTCTAGGAGAAAAAAAACCCCCTACACTTTCTTACTTTCTCTGTACTCTCACAAATGGTAAAATTAATGCCACAGTTGGCTTTTGAAATGCACTATTATAATTTCCTCCTGGGTGAGACTCTTTCTTCTTTTTATTCTTTTGGATATTTAGACAGTTGTCATAAAAGTCAGATTTCTTTAATAGAAATAATGTCCTCCCTAAAATCTTCCAGTGTGTAAAATTCTTATGTTTGAGTTTGGACAACCATCTGTGTGATCTAGGAATGTAAATTCTTCACTGTTTCTTTCTCTCATGCAATAACAAATAATTATGCAGGAGAAAACATATTCCTCTTCAATATTCTCCCTATATTCAAACATCCAAAATTTTGTGGAGATATTCGTCTGTGAAAGAAAACCCATGGGTTTTCTTTGATGGAAAAAAAAACTTCAATGCAGATTAATGGTATTGAACTTGATTATATGGCAGTATAGAGTCAAATAATCCAGTTAAATTCAGTTAAACTGAATTCTGAAACTGCATTATAAGTGACTAATAAATATATACAGTAACAAGCAACTACTCAGCAGAAGAGACAAAATTTGAAACTAGGTAGCTATGCAATAGTTGTCTAGAGCGAGTTGTTTTACAGGCTTGTCATATATGTTGTGAGTTTTTAAATGCTTGTCATATTGAAATGCTTGTCATAAATGCTTGATTAGTAGACATATTCCTTGAATCTCATATAGGTATGAGCAAATAGAGGAGTTAATGGTCAGGATTCATCAACAGAATTATTTTGCATATCAATAGAGTAGGCATGGGAAGCAGATCTGAAACAAGGATGCAAAATCCCATGACAGCAGTCACCTTGATTTAAGAATGGAACCTAGAATTCACTAAGGTAGTAAGGAATGATAACCTAATTTTATCATTTCATGACTATGTATTCTCTAGTTCAAATAATATGTGGGGATTGTGAAAGCCTCCACCCTCGTCACATGAGGCTAGGGCCCCGTCCGAGGACACTTCCAGGACAGGCAGGATGAAGCACTCCAGAGCCCATTACATGATGAAGGGATACTTCTGGTGGGACTCTGTCCTGGAAGCATCTTAGGATGGAGCCCTGAGAAGATGGGTGGTGACCCATGTTCTCATTAGGTAAGCCAGGGACAGCAATGAGGGAAACCAGGCAACAACAGTTTCCCCATGTGATGAGGAAGGGGGCGATGTGGGAGATGCAGGGCATGGGACAATGGTTTATCCCACTGTCCACTGGATTTGCCCCACTGCCCTACAGATGCCCCCACTGTCCTTTGGGTTGAGGATGTTAATGTGTTGAGGTCCTTAGCTGATTGCAGGGGCTGCTACTTGGGAATGGGAGACATTGCTAGGGAACTATGATTGTTAAGTATTTCTAACTGCCATCTAGAATTCCTAAAAAACATATGAATACTGATCTACTGCAGCGAATGAAACATATATGTTTCTGAACATTATTTAATTAACAGAACATTTGGTACCAAATAAATGACATAAAAAGAATAGGGATACATTCTTAAACTCAAAAAAGAAACATTTTTGCAGACTCTCCAAATAAACCATATGTGTGTGTGGAAATGAGGAAAAAAACAGATAACTGTAAATATTGCACTTAAAACTATTTTGAATCATCTAGAGATTATTTGAAGACTTATTCAAAAAGAATTTTAGCTATGTCTCTTCCTTTCACATGCTCGGGTAATCTAGTAAGGTAGGCTTGTCTCTTCTCACTGTTTCTTTCTGTCTTTCTGTTCACACAAGCTCAGGAGATGATTGTGGGGGCAACTGCTGTTTACTTGCCTATTGTGGGCATGCATGCATGGCTGCAGCAGATACGTTAGAATGGAATCCTGTTTCTGCCCAGCTTTGTTTATTGCACTATTTACTGCATAAATGCTGTGATAATCTACTAAAAATATCTATTGTTTCACCTGCCCTCAATCACCATTTTTCCAATACCTATGCTGCCAAAAATTCTTTTAACAAAATGGAGCACAAGAAAGAAGGGAGTGTCTGAATAGTTTTAATAAGACCTTGTAAAAGTCTCTTTGTTAGAGGCTTTGTTAACTGAATTATGCCTCTACATTTTAAAGCATGGTCCATTGTAACTAGATGAATGAAACAATTTGCAATAATTCCAGTATCGGATAAGCTTGCTGGGTCATCTAGGTATGTCAGTACTTTTCAATGGTATTCTTTATTCTCATAGCTTGTAATGAAGAATACAGCAGTCCATGCACACTCTACCACTTTCATAGCCCTTGATTATATGAAATGAATGTTTACTGCACACGTACCTTGTTATTGTTCACTCTTCCCAGCAACAGATTTAATCAGGAATATACTAATAAATAAATGTCATCATATTCTTAGAATGTTTTCAGTGTGGGAGTTCATAATGACTCTTTGCCTATTTCTATACCAGGCATAAAGCATTATTTCCAAAAGGACATTCCAGTCTTTCAGCTGTTTCTATGTTCCCATAATTCCAGTGGTTCTTCACTGACAGACCTTCCTCAATGAGTGTGTATAGCTATACCTCCCATAATCCCCAGCCAGAATGTCCAATGTCTAGGAATTTGGGAAGTTATAGTCCTAAATATTTAGAGGTTACCATGTTAAATAAGTCTGGCATAGGCTAGGAAGCTTAACAGATTCCAAACATACACCTACTAAATTTCGTAAGATGATGCTGTATGTTTTGTTGTTATTTTCATTTTAACCATACCCTGATGTACTAAAGTGTGTTATCAGCTGCAGGGGACTGGGCTCATTTATGTACAACAGGCCCTCCACTTTTGCAAATGCAAATGGAAAAATCACTATGGAATTTGACCATAGAATGAAGCTAAATGACATCGAGATTCCTAGAAAGAACATCTTAATCACATTCATTAACATCTTAATCACATCCCATAATCAAATCCACAAAAGTTGTATCTACAAATATGGAGTATTAAATTTCAGCTTCTTTTGAATACAGTATCTAAGATCTTGGTGGAGAGATGCTCATCCGTGATGGGCTGATATGAAATATTTACTTTGTGGCATGTTTTATTTTCTAGTAGCAGACCTATTAATTTAGTGTGACGTACCCTTGCTTTGTCTACCACATTTTCCCTTATTCCTTTTAAAATCTGCAAATAAGCATGTAATAAATTTATGGGAGCCAGAAGCTTCGAGAGGGCTCAAAGTCCAATGACATTCTATATCTTTTTTCCCCTTTGGGGCAGAACAGCCCCAAATCCTGCATTTATGTATGTATGTATGTATGTATGTACGAGGGGTATTTTTTAAGTATGGTCCGTTTTGTTGTAGACACTAGTAGTTCGCGCGCATACCGCGACGAGCATGTGCGTCGTGTACCGGCATGCCTTGGGAACAACAGTGCTCAGTTTCCTCTCTGTAGCTAACCTGTACGGTTCTGTTCTGTGCTTTAAAAATGTTTAAGACTATCAACTCACCCTCCACACGTGAAGTTCGCTCAGTGATATGGTTTTTGTTAGCAAGGAACCTGCCTGCTGCAGAAATTTATTGACAGATTTGTGAAGTGTACGGTGATACTGTTATGAGTGAAAGCAAAGTGTGTAAGTGGGTACGACAATTCAAAGATGGCCGTGACAACGTCCATGATGAGGACCGCTCCGGTCGCCCTTCTTTTATTACAGACGATTTGGTGGCTTCAGTTGAAGTGAGGATTTGTGAAGAGGGTATTTTAAAATTGGTTCAGAGGTATGATAAGTGTTTGAACACACTTGGCAACTATGTCGAAAAATAGAAAGTATGTACTTTCTGAAAATAAATTTACTTTTTTGAAATAAACTTTCATTGTGTATTTATGTTCAAACGGACCTTACTTAAAAAATACCCCTTGTATGTATGTATTTGATGTTTAACCTAGAATGAGGTGAAAGAGTTGGGATTAGTTGAGATTCAGTATGGAACAAAATGTCACAAATTTACAAATCAAATACTGCGTGTGCGCATCTGGGATTCTAGGGCAAACATATCAAGAAGCTGCCTTGGCAAGATTTGTCAGAAAGCAATATGTTTCAGGGATCACTTCTATGAGGTTGCCATGTTGATGCATAGACCAGCTAGGTATAAGCCTCAGAGAAATCGGGGAAATTTAACTCAGATAAATCCTTGAACTGTTGCCTTGTACCATCTAATTAACTCCACATGTAATCTTTTAATCAGATAAAATTAATATGGATTTATGAATAATTAACTTCTTTTTAATGGAGTAGTTCCTTGTCAACAGTATTTTCTTTTTAAAAATCTTTGTTAGGGTAAAAACAACACATAGGAAGAAAACTTCCTGACTACAAAAATTTAAAGTCAATTGTAAAGAAACATAATATGGTATAAAAGAAAAAAAATGAAGGCACCTTCCACACAGCTATATAAAATCCACATTGAACTGGATTATATGGCAGTGTTGACTCAGATAATCCAGTTCAAAGTCGATATTGTGTATTATCAGCCTTGATATTCTGGTTTATATGGCTGTGTGGAAGGGCCCTAATACTTATAAATGGAATAAACACATGACTTCCAGTTTTACAATTAATGATGATCATCCTCAGGAATATCTACTTCCTTCAAGTACATATCTTAATTACCTTCTATATTATAAGAAAAATTCTTTCTTTTTTTTCAAATATGTGGCTGTGGCTGGCAGGCTGGCACACAGTTTGGCTGATTATACACATATGTATGCATATGTGTTGTCAAAGGCTTTCATGGCCAGAATCACTGGGTTGCTGTAAGTTTTCTGGGCTGTATGGCCATGTTCCAGAAGCATTCTCTCCTGATGTTTCGCCTGCATTTATGGCAGGCATCCTCAGAGGTTGTGAGGTCTGTTCTGACAACCTCTGAGGATGCCTGCCATAGAGATAGATGGAATGTCAGGAGAGAATGCTTCTGGAACATGGCCATACAGCCCAGAAAACCTACAGCAACCCTATGTATGCATACATTATAATGTTATGCATACATTATAATGTCACCTTTGAATGTTGTATCTGTGCTTTTAAACTGCCGACTTTTCATTTGGAGCATGAAACATTTGTCTTCTGCATTTTATTCAGTTCTATACTTCTTGCTTGCTTGCATTTATCTAACTCATTTACACACCATCACGTCTGGGGACAGGATCAACGATCTTGCCTTACCGATATAACCATTCAGGGCAGGTCCAGACAGCTTGAAATGCATTATACAAACCAGGGGATATTTGCCTTGTTCACATGGGATTTTGTGTTTATTTTTTTACTCAAAAAATGTGTTCAAGCGTGAAAGCTCACCTTATCTAAAAAATCAACAGAAGGCCAAAACATTAGCTCATAACAAATCTCTATGACTAATGTGCGATTTGAATGTTCATGACTGGGTTGAGGTTTTGGCTGGTGTGGGCAAATTGGAAATTATTCCCAGCATTCTTTTTAAAAAGTTGGCTTCTTTCCCTAAAACACATACTAACTTTTTCTAGTATGCTTTTGCCTATTTCCTAGGAAAAAAAGCAAATGATCAAGAAAGGGTATCAGGTCTGTAATTGTCATCCAACGCAGAAATATGATGGGGATTTCAAAATAGATTCAAAATAGAATAGACATTAAGTCCAGCCATGTCTGATGCTGCGGGTTGGTACTCATCTTCTTTTCTAAGCCAAAGAGCCGCCATTTTCCGTAAACACCTCCAAGGTCATGTAGCCGGCATGACTGCAAGGAGTGCTGTTACCTTCCTGCCAGAGCAGTACCTATTGATCTACTCACATTTGCATGTGTTCGAACTGCTAGGTTGACAGAAACTGAGGCTGACAGTGGAAACTCACATTGCTCCCTGGACTTGAACATGCAACCTTTTGGTCAACAAGTTTAGCAGTTCAGTGGTTTAACCCACTGTGTCACCAGGGGCTCCTCAAAGTAGAACATGAGGAATTAAAGATCGAACTGCTAAGACTTTTGCACAAGCCAGTTAAGGTAGTTCCAGTGGGTGCAGTGCCTAAAGACCTTGGCCTGCACTTAAAGACTTGACATATAGTAATGAAATTAGAAATGTTTCCCCGTCACCCTTCCTGTCTCCCTCCCCATACCATAAAGATATGGTCTCGAATACATCAATTTCTTTTTAGTATGCTTTGTTTTGGTTATATACTCCAAGAAGGGATATATATCTCTACCTAGAGAATGTATTCCACAGGACTTCAGACAGTTTTAATAAATAGGATGACCTCCATATCTATTTTTTGCTTTAATATATGTAATAATAATGACTCCTTCTGTGTTCAGTTCACACAGTGGTCTATATTAAAAGTAAACACTTTATCCTTATGTGTTTTTAATATGCAGTATCCCAGTGACAGGTCATTCGTTTCTGATAGTGTGGGGTTCCATGGAGATATTCTTGATTATTTTCAGTTGTACCCCATGTTAATAATTTATATAAGGAAAGTTTAGTCCAAATTTTATTTGTTAGAGACCATTCTAACAGCTTTTCAAAATATATTTCTAAGAAAGTGTGCAAAACATGACAAAACAGTTCAAAATATGACAAAATACTTTAATAAAAGATCACAATTAACATTTACAAAAGTCACCTTTGGAATATTTCCTTCCCAATCCTCATTGTTATGCCAAAATGTGTTGATTATAGACATTTAATTGAAAACATACCTTCAGCTGTATTTGGCATTAAACTCCTCTGTAGGATAAATACATCTGAAATGAAATAAATCTCAGGCAGGCCTATTACCCATGAGACACTGCTCTTAGCTCTGAACACAGGTTTTGTTTATTTAAATTAGGCTGGTCACCTACTGTTCTGTCAAACCTTTTACCTTTTTCATTTTTTTCATGTCAAAGGCTCTTGCCTTTGATTCAATATTGAGTCTCATGGAATAGAGGAGAGCTGTGGCTGCCTGTTTTCAGCAGCAATACCAAGCGAAGCTACTGGAGTGCTCAGTAAGCAGGATATGTCAAAGGACATATGTCTGATGGAGATGGGATATGAGTAACTCATGTGGAGCACTACAGTGTTTTCAATGCAGTTATGGATACTGCCAATAAGCCACATTCTACTTAAACATGGCGTCTCATTTATTAGACTGTTACAATGGTTGGATTTTTTAATACCCCCAAAGCTTCTCTTGTGCTCGTATAAGGCAGGGAATTTGGTGTGGTGCCGGTTCTGCTCAGTCTGGCAGGGATGTTCATTAACTGCAGTGATGCCTGCACACATGTTATGTGTCAATATTAAATTTTGGTGTTGCTCGAGAGGCTAGTCAAATCCTAGAAAGAGCTAGTAATGGAAAGGGAAAAAGCTGGATGCATACCACAAAAATGCACACTAGGGCAGATAGTTTGAACTAAAGCGATGGCTTGCTGGAAAGTTAAGTGCTCTTGTGAATTCCCTACAGTTCGGTTTCAGAGGAGTCTGTCCAAAAGAAACCCAGGGGTTTTTCCATTCTGCTGGCAGTTGTACAGGCCTTTATAATAATGAATTGTCAGGCTTTTCTCCCACTCTTTGGCACAAAGAATGTGCCTTCTCTCAGCGTCAGACATGACTGACATTTTCCTCCCACCACTTTATTATTTCTTATAAAATATTTTTGCTGCACTAACATGCTGGAGCTCCTGTTCTCCAGGCCGGCTCAAATTCTTCAGCCCTAGCGTCATGGTAATCAGGACAACAATAATAGCAAAAGGCTTTGATATACATCTGCGTGGTTAAAAGCCACACCACATATGAATGACAGGTCACAAAGGAGGGATTTGATGCATTCAATCAACACCAGGCTTTTTACCTTCCAATCTTGCCTTGAGAAGTAAAATGAAAATGAATAAAAATACGGGAATGGGGCGGCACAAAATACAAAATATCCATATCAGTTTTATGCCATTTGCTATTGAATCCTGGCACAAAGACCAACCATAACCCTCACCTTCTCTCCTTCTCTCTCTCTTTCATAGAATTGTACTCCAAAAAAGAGCATGTTTCATACTGCCCACTGAAAAAGTTATTCATTTATGTATTTAGAGCATTTATACTCCACCCTTCAACCAAAAAGTGGCTTATAAATGGTTAATTCGGGGATAATATCTAAGGGACTGTCCTCAGGCATACAATCTAATATCCCACTCACGTTATATTCCTTCGCTTTCCATATATAATAAGATTCTTGTGATGAAGGTTTTTGAAATCCCACTAAAGACATTGAGTAGCCTGAGGTACCAGATGGCACCACATTGTTCTTCTGCCCTGTGGAGTCCATTTCATAATATAAAGCAGAACTCTATGCTGTGAACTATACAAGGATGATCTTAAAAGCAGTCTTCCATTCCTGGGTTTGAGTTATTACTTTCTGTAATGTGAAATAACACACACTTCATGTCAAACATTGTCAAAAGCTGTAAATGTTATACCTTTCCCCTTTTCCACAATGGCAGGCAACAACGTGGGAAAGAGTTGCGGAAATGTTCAGCGAGATGACATCAGTATTTACTTATTTACATTTGTGTGCCTCCATAAAGTCCTATAGGCTAGTTATAATAACCAAGCATAAAAACAATTTAGATACCAAATAGAATATAATTACTGTAACATGGGAAGGTGTTATGAAATCTAATAGTACCTTTGAGCCTAAAGAGGGAGGAAGTAATTTCTTGCATATGACTTTATGGACTGAGTCCATAAAAGTTTGTTTGAGAAATTTCATCTCTGCAGTTAGTCTCAGGGGTGTTTCTGGATGCCTTGATGCCTTTTAAAGATTAGCACAACTATCTCTTTGAATATTTACTGTAAGAAGGAAAATATAATACAATAATTAATGTAAAATTATGGAAAATTTCATAACATAACTCAGGATAGCTGTCCGTATGCCTCACAGACTGAGAGAGATTATGAGTATGATTTTGAAAAGCATCTCTGTGTTGCTCATAAGATATAGATCACATCTATGTTTCAGCTGCTACAACTCCTCCAGATTATAAATCTGCTTTCTCTCTCCACAATTCCCTAGTCTTTACTCCTGTGCTTGATGTATCACTTGCTCTCTGGCCGCTAGTAACTTTGCTCTTTCCTGTTTGTCTTTCCTGTATATGCTCATGTATAAGTCTATAATATTATTATTATTATTATTATTATTATTATTATTAACTTTATTTGTACCCCGCTAGCATCTCCCGCAGGACTCGATGCGGCTTACACGGGCCGAAGCCACAAAACACAATATAATAGAAAACATAACACAACAATAAACAAGCAAATCAAACAATTAAGCAAAATAACCACAATGACAATACAACAAGACACTATTAAAACTGGTTCGGCCAGCGCAATGGGGTACAGGGTTAAAAGTGCTGAGATGGCAGGAGGAACGTGGGATTAAGTGCGGTGTGCAGCAACATTAGTTGTGCTAAAGTGCATCTAGGACTTGGGATGGGGATTCCTAATCTGCGAAGGCACATCGGAACAGCCAAGTTTTTAGGTTCCTTCTGAAAACTGCCAGAGTAGGGGCCTGACGAAGCTCTTTTGGAAGGGCATTCCAAAGTCGGGGGGCCGCCACAGAGAAGGCCCTGTCTCGCGTCCCCACCAAGCGCGCTTGCGACGTAGGTGGGATCACGAGCAGGGCCTCCCCAGATGACCGGAGTGAGCGTGTGGGTTCGTAGATGGAAATGCGGTCACGCAGGTAGGGTGGTCCCAAACCGTTCAGGGCTTTGTAGGTGAGCACCTGCACCTTGAATTGGGCTCGGAAAATAAATGGCAGCCAGTGGAGCTCCTTGAACAAGAGGGTTGACCTCTCTTGATAATGAGCTCCAGTTAGCATCCTGGCTGCTGCCCGCTGGACCAATTGTAGTTTCCGAGCCGTCTTCAAGGGCAGCCCCACGTAGAGCGCATTGCAGTAGTCCATTCTAGAGGTGACCAAGGCGTGGACCACCCCGGCCAGATCTGCCTTCACGATTGTAGTTTCCGAGCCGTCTTCAAGGGCAGCCCCACGTAGAGCGCATTGCAGTAGTCCATTCTAGAGGTGACCAAGGCGTGGACCACCCCGGCCAGATCTGCCTTCACGAGGTACGGTCGCAGCTGGCGCACAAGTCTCAGTTGTGCAAAGGCCCTCCCGGATACCGCCGACACCTGAGCCTCAAGTGTAAGCGAAGAATCCAGGAGGACACCCAAACTGCGGACCTGTGGCTTCATGGGGAGTGTAACCCCGTCCAACACAGGTTGCCACCCTATACCCCGATCCGGTTTACGATCGACCAGGAGGACCTCTGTCTTGTCGGGATTGATCTTCAGCTTGTTCTTCCTCATCCAGATCGACACAGCGGCCAGGCACTCGTCCAGCACCCGAGAAGCCTCCTTGGAATTAGGTGGAAAGGAGTAGTAGAGTTGTGCGTCATCCGCATAGAGATGGCACCCAACTCCAAAACTCCGGATGACCTCTCCCAGCGGTTTCATGTAGATGTTGAAGAGCATGGGCGACAAGATAGATCCTTGCGGGACCCCACAGGTCAAAGGCCAGGGGTCCGAGCAGGCGTCTCCCAGCTTCACCATCTGGGTGCGTCCCCCCAGGAAGGACCGGAGCCACGACAGAACCGTGCCCCCAAGGCCCATCCCGGAGAGACGACCCAGAAGGATACCATGATCGATGGTATCGAAAGCCGCTGAGATGTCCAGGAGAACCAACAGGGTCACACTCCCCCTGTCCAGCTCTCTGCGGAGGTCATCCACCAAGGCGACCAAGGTTGTCTCGGTGCCATGGCCAGGCCTGAAACCAGACTGTGCCTGATCTAGGTAGTTGGTATCGTCTAGGAAGCCCTGGAGCTGCGAGGCGACCACCCGCTCCAGCACCTTGCCCAGAAAGGGGAGGTTGGAGATCGGTCTGTAGTTACTCAGCACCGTGGAGTCAAGGGAAGCTTTTTTGAGGAGTGGACGAACCACTGCCTGTTTCAAACCAGATGGAAAAATCCCTTGCTCCAACGATGCATTGATAATCAATACAAACCAGTCAACCAACCCCTCCCTGGCTGATTTAATGAGCCAAGATGGGCATGGGTCTAGAGATGAGGTGGTCGCTCTCACAGCCCCAAGAATCTCCTCCACGGTTTCAGGAAGAACAAGCCTAAAAGAATCCCACAAAATTGGACAAGCAGGTACCTCCGTCACCTCTTCAGGCACTGCGATGGAATTGGAGTCGAGCTCGAGGCGTATCTGGGCGACTTTATCTGCAAAATGGTGTGCGAAATCGCGACACCGAGCTGCGGGGTCGTCAGGGACATCCTCCACCGCAGGTGGGTGGAGGAGTTCTCCCACGACCCGAAACAGCTCCGATGATCTATTTGCTGCAGATGCTATACGAGCAGTCGTGAATGACTTCCTGGCCGCCCGTATGGCCACGGAGTATGCCTTAAGAGAGGCTCTAGCCCGTGTTCGATCAGATACATCTCGAGATTTCCTCCATTTGCGCTCTAGCCCCCTTCTCGTGTGCTTCATCACAGCCAGCTCCTCGGTGAACCAAGGAGATGGCCTGTCACGACGCAACGAGATGGGGCGTTCGGGTGCGATCATATCTAACGCCCTGGCCATCTCCCCGTTATAGAGAGTTACCAAGGCGTCGATAGAATCGCCAGGCTCCAAGGCAGGAAGAACCCTAAGATTCCTCAGGAATCCATCCGGATCCATCAGTCTCCTAGGGCGGACCATCTTAATTTGTCCTCCACCCCTGCGGAGGTTTAGGGTCGCAGTAAGTCTAAATGTGATCAGATGATGGTCAGACCATGACACTGGAAGGATGTTTTGATCTTCCACTCTGATCAATTCGTTGTCCGCCACAAAGACAAGGTCGAGAGTGTGCCCAGCTTGATGCGTGGGGCCGGATATTATCTGTGACAGTCCTATGGCCGTCATGGTGGCCATAAAGTCCTGAGCTGCGCCAGATAAAGTGGTCTCGGCGTGGATGTTAAAGTCTCCCAGCACCACCAGGCGCTGGGAGACCAAGGCCGAATTAGAGACCACCTCCGCTAGCTCCGACAGGGAAACTACTGGGTCGCGGGGTGGGCGGTACACCAGCAGGAACCCCACACTGTCACGGCTCCCCACTTTCAAGTGGACACACTCAAACCCAGAAGCCTGTGGGACAGCGCATCTGATCACGGCGATGGATTGCCGAAAGACTACTGCGACCCCTCCTCCCCGCCCCCCTTGTCTGGCCTGCTGATGCACTCCAAAACCTGGTGGGCACAGCTGAGAGAGGTTTACTCCCCCCAGCTCGTCCAACCAGGTCTCGGTGATGCATGCCAGATCCGCCCTCTCATCCAGGATCAAGTCCTGGATGGCCGCGGTCTTACCATTAACGGATCTGGCATTAATCAGCAGGACCTTAAGACCGAGGGGACTGCCAAGGAGCCTACCACTACCTACCTTCTCCAGGGTCGCAAGGACTCTGTTGCGCTTCTCCCTGGGGTATCGGTGACCCGCAAATCTCCTCCCCCACACGACTTGGATGGCACCCCCTTCCTCCGGAACCCTCCCCCCCCTGCATGGCCGGGATCTGTAACTAGTCAGCTCTCAGAAGAAGGAGTCGGGCTGGGGAATAATCTCCCTTGGGCGTTGGGAAGGGATGTTTCTGATGATGAGGTAGATAATGAAACATCAAGGGAGCTGAGTGGACTGAATAAGGGAAGGGTTCTCGAGCGAAGGAGTGTGGCTGGTTGAGTGGGGGCGACCGGGACGGATGGAGTCTCAAAATTATATGAACCAGGAGGGGGGGCCCTAACCGGTGAGCTAGTTGTGGATGCACGGGGACCTGATGGGGAATGGCAAGAAGGAACCCCGGAGGCAAATAAGGGGCGTATCTGAGGGTCCACAACTACCCTCCTAATGGTAATGCCCCATTTCTTTAAATCATAGCGCTTTGCCATAAGCTCTCCAAGCCATGAGTTGTCTTCTGGTGTTATTTGAAGACGGGAGGAACGGTCCCGTAATAATAATAATAATAATAAACAATAAAACTTTATTTGTACCCCGCTACCATCTCCCCAAGGGACTCGGTGCGGCTTACATGAGGCCGAGCCCACAATACAACAATAAAAACAATAGCCACAGTAAAACAAACAATAAATAAAACTCATAAACAGAAAATAAGCAATAAACATTAACAATAACACATCGATGTTTAAAAACCTATGGCTGGGCCAAATGTAATAATTAAAATTTTAAAAATAATGTTGGGCATGACCAGGTGACATATAACTAGGATAGAAATTTTGAAGAGGGATGGAGCGTGCAGACAATCCTAGATCACTAATAAAGTGCGTTTAGGGACATATTGCTAGGAGTTTCCTTATTCTGGGAAGGCACACTGGAACAACCACGTTTTCAGGCTCCTCCTAAAGACTGCCAGAGTTGGGGCATGTCTGATGTCCTTGGGGAGTGAGTTCCAGAGTTGAGGGGCCACCACCGAGAAGGCCCTGTCTAGAAATTTAAAGTCTAGAAATTTTAGTCAAAATGGCAACCTGAAAAACCTACATGTAAATACTGTTCCTAAACTTATACACACACAACCATCTCTTTCTCTGAGTAAAGTGGTGAAAGGTCAGACCTTAGTCCATACCAGCAAAGTCTAAAAGAAGCACCAATTTTCTCTACCACAACCTCACTTTTTGGCATGTTTGAATGCCTGGGTGGGAAAATGGCAGCACCAAGAAAATAGAGGAGTTCAGAACTTCTTTTACACTCTACAGGGAAGGACTAACCTCTCATTTTTGGTCACTGTATTCAGAGAAAGGGTGCTTCCTTTTCAATAATTAATTATGTGCATTAAATTTTATTATGAAATCAAATATCCTCTTCTCCAAGTATAATAGTGAATAACAGGATGGGAAAATGATAGTGATGGTGGCAGCCAGGATAGCTGGAACCTGGAGGGTGCTCTGGTGCTTTCCCATTTCCACAAAATAATGCTCAACATATCTGTGTCATATCAAAATACAGTAGTTTGGCCCCCAAGCCTACCCATGACTTATACAGGAAGTGCAGTTATACATAAATATTCAGGGCAATTCTTTCCTCATTTGCATTACATCTGGCAGAACTGGAAAAGGTATTCTTTGGGGACTAGATGTGCTCAGACAATGTTTCAAGTCTCTTTTGTGGTCACACATCAGATGGTCTTTGCTTCCTGTAGACACCATCATTATTCATGAATTGGATATGGGATAACAGCAGACATTTGGGCTGTGCACGGCCACAAGCGTTTGCATGAAAATAATTTTTCCTTAAAAAGTCACGACTCCTTATTGGCATTTTGTTAACCTCTAGGCATATTTAGGTGGCTTCTTAATGTGTTCAGATTAACATGTATTGGCTTGCTTTCCTTTATGAGTCAATCACTTGGTCTATGCAGGCAGCAGCCTGAAACAGTAAAAGGCTGAAGTAATAAAACTGAACACACTGTTTCAGAATGCAGGTGAAGACATCACATTCAAATGATTAAATATTCCCTTCAAATAGAAAGTCAGCATAGCAAATAAAAGGCTAGGCTAAAACATTCCCAGTGGTTAATGATCTTATTTATTTGATCTTTAGCCCTCATTTCCTTTATTGAAATGCTCAGAGTACTTCAATAAAAGCATAGAGGCGAAGGCATAGATTGCAAATATTTTAAATCACAAATTACAAAAACCAGAAAATATATAAATATCTACAAAGATTCTCAAAAAAGCACTACAGACAACAGCAGAAAAAAAATCAAAATCAAACATGTGCTAATTTCCTGAAATTGCACAAATATTTGTTTGAAATAGATTTTTGAAATACATATAAGGCAAGTGGATCCCTAACAGAATAACCTAGCTAATTTTACAACTGCAGATATCTGTTTTCGAAAGAAAGCACTCAAAAACATTACTTCAAAGAGTTATAGGCCATTCCTTTTACTTCAGCATTCAGCCCATCTCATTCCTATGCCACTCCAGGACTTTTCAAGGCTCAGCCTCTTTCAATTAAAGAGAAGGCACTATTTGTATTAGCGGTCTTAAAATGGCAAAGGTTTAGATAAGAAGCTAAATCCAACTACATACTTTGTTTATCTATAGAGCTAACAGTAGATGCTGGAAAAATGGGAATTGCATTATCTAGATCAGGCATCCTCAAACTCCAACCTTCCTGCTGTTTTGGCCTCCAATTCCCAGAAGCTCTATCAGCTTGTTCAATGGTCAGGAATTTTTGGAGTTAGAGGTTGAAACAGCTGGAGGAGGGGAGTTTGAGGATGCCTGATCTAGAACTTGAGAATTATCACCACTGCTTCAATCAAACCCAGAGCCTCCCAAGCTCCATTCTTATTATTATTTTGGAATGCAGGGAAATGCATACTTCCTTACCTACAGAATATATTCCAGAGGATCTTCGACATTCTTAATAAATAGAATAACGCATCTAACAATAATGTCTCCTCTGGGTTGCTGTAGGTTTTTCGTGCTATATGGCCATGTTCTAGAAACATTTTCTCCTGACATTTTGCCTGCATCTATCACAGGCATCCTCAGATGCAGGCCAAACATCAGGAGATAATGCTTTTAGAACATGGCCATACAGTTCAAAAAACCTACAACAACCCAGTGATTCTGGCCATGATAGCCTTCAACAATACAATGTATCCTCTGTTTTCAATTAAATTTGATTAATTATTACTTGACTAGTTCATGACAGGAGGTTGAACTTGGATTTTTATATATATCACATTTCTAGACTATCTTTGAGCTTTAACAAGGGCCCCAAAAGTGGTTTACAATACTTTAAAAGTTGAAAGAAGCAGCATTAAAATGATTTCAATTATTTTAACAGAAATGAATCAGCAATTAAGAACTCAAGGAAGCTAAAGACAAATGAAATATCATATCACATTGGAAAACTTTTTAGATCTGAATAAACTAAAAGCCATTAGACATGGAGATAGTCTTAATATCTTTTAAGGTTAACTACCATGCTTTGCAGGTTCCAGCTGTAATATTTCACCTCTGATAACTTGCTCTCGCATGCATATCATTGCTTGAAACTGCAGTCATGAAGTGATGAACACCGACATGTAAGCCAGCTGTTAGATGCAAGTAATGTATGAAAAAAATGCCATCAGTCGATCATGTTGTTCTTCCATGCCCAGACATCTAGCATAATGAGGTTTACTTCTTGAAGCACTGATGACAACTCCCAACATTTCTCACTACCCTGGTTTTATTGTTATCACCTTTGCAAGGTTAAAGGGTCACGTTGCTTCTAATAGATACAGAGCATAAAATGTCACAACTCCTTTCTTTTTGACATTAATTGTGTCATCACTTGCTCCACTATTACTGTATTGAAGAGATGACACCTGACCTACAGCAACAACCTTCCCTTCTTTATATCATTTACTCTGGCAGTCTGTAAAGAGAAGTGCAGAGCTTTACTTCCTAAAAGCTGCTAGATTTGTACCCTTTTTTATCCTGACCTCTTGTAAAATAATGAGCTTATCTCCAACCAAGAAGACATTGATTAACTGGTAGTGCTATTAAGGTGAAAGAAGAAATGCCTGGGTTACGATTGCAAGATAGCAGAAGCCCTTTTCCAAAGCACATTGTGACCTTGAATAAATATCAAAATATTTTGTGTGATAATGATTCAAACAAATATCAATTGTAGATCCTTAGGAAAATGGAGAAAACTCCATTAGCAGAAAGCAGATTTCCTCAGCTTCAAGCCAAGAGCCAAAAGTTGTATTAAAAAAATGTTAATAACTGTACAAAAACTACTCACTGGAGAAATGTCTTGTGTGTATAAAATACAACAAGACATTTTGGGATTAGAATTCAAATATTTGTGTACCTTTCTAACAAGAAACAGTTCTGTAGAAACTGAAATAAACTAAGGCATTTATTTTTTTTCATGGGTTTTCACAGACCAGAATCCACTTTGTCAGTGTTTTCTTTAGCCAATCATGGCATGTTATGCATAAAGAAAATCTGCTGGCTGTATACTTATAACATCTGTCTGCTAGCATGGCATCTGGTTGGGATGTAGCATACGTCTGATACGTGCTTGCTTGTCAGTTCATGGATTAGGACAACAGCTACCCAGGGCAACTACATGGGTTAGTGCTGTTCTGGGGAGTCTGGGTCAGTTTTGTCATATTAAATGGAAATTTTGCAAAATTTCAAAATATAGTTAGGACTTTGAATTTGTCAGACTATGGAAGGGAACACAGAGTGTAAAATTAGAAAAGCAAATGAAAGGAAGCAACAGGGTAGGCAAGAAACAGAAGAGAAGCAGAGATGAATGTGAGATTATTCTTATCATTCTCAAGGGCAGGTTAATACAAACTTCAGGATGCTGTATCATTCTCACAAAATCAGCAATGCTGCAACTAATCAATCTGAAGAAGATCAACAAGAAAGAGATTGAAAAGCACCTTGCTCTGAACAAGTTGAAGAAATACAAAAGACATCTAAAAACCCTGAGAGATAAAGCCAATTCTATATCCAAGGCAATTCAGTAAGCCATGAGAGAGCACTTCTTGATAAAGAGGGTGCACAGCAGCAGAAAATAAAACCAACCCACCAAAGTGTGCACACGGTTCCTGAATTCACCTCAGGTTAGCAGGAGCACAAATTTGGGAAATTAAGAGACTTACAAGCTTACCAAAATGTTTCAGTTATAACTATTATAAAAACAGAATGCTTTGTAGATTGCTTTTGCTTTAAGGACCAAATACTATAAAAATCAGATAACATGTTATCGCACAAATTTTTATTGTTCTTGTGGAGTCAAGAATGTCCACTACCAGAGCTTGGAATAATTAAATTTTTGAAATATGAATATAACTCCCAGAATCCCTCAGCCAACTTGGCCAGTTGTAAGCTAGCCAGAAGATTCTGGAAGTTATATTTCAAAAACATAAACAGTTACATCCTTTGCCAACCAACTCAGTCTAGGTCAGTGGTTCTCAACCTGTGGGTCCCCAGATGTTTTGGCCTTCAACTTCCATAAATCCTTAGAACTGGTAAACTGGCTGGGATTTCTGGGAGTTGTAGGCCAAAACACCTGGGAACCCACAGGTTGAGAACCACTGCAGTTGATCTGTAAAGGGTGGGCCTCTCACAGTTGACCTGAGAACTGCCCTGCCTAAAATAGGGCATCTTTTCCCCTTTGCATTTCATCTTCAAAACAGGGCAGAATAACATGGCAATCCTACACACAACAATCTATTGACTTCAGATGCACTGAATTGCCCGTGCATGTACAATTGGCTGTATTTGCCAATTAAAGACCAATTTTCTTCCAAGTTTCTCTACAGGGCTAGTTTAGCTACTGAATGCACCATGTGAAAGACAATCTAAATTAAATGAAAACTGTGTGATTTGAATTCTTTTGGAAACAGAGAATGATGACTTGCTTAATTGTGTATCTGTAAATGTTCAAGAAAGGAATTCGACTGTCAGTCAGTATCTTGTACAATATTTCAAGCAGAGTTGTCACATCATAATAGAACTGTCAGAGCCCATTTATATCACTCATGTGAGCCTTGCTTATAATATGTTTGTTTAATATGATTGACAGGAGTGATGTGCAATCTAATTCTAACTATCCCATTGGCTTTAGCAAAACAGGATTGAGAATTGTTTTAGAGCACTTTTGTTAAAGCATTTATACCTCCATTTTGGAAAAGAATGTGTTTCTCATTTAGGCATAAATATATATTTCTAAAATGTAACTGATTAAGTTGGTAGAAATATTTTTGTGAATGCTGATATTTTATTATCTAGAAAGATGCAGATAGGGTAAGGAAATGGTAACTTAGACATACTCAGCTTCCTTCAAAGGAGGTAAAATTATTTGGTTGTTGTAGTTATTGTTGTTGTTAATATCATTATTGAAAACCTTTGTCTGCAATAAGAATAGCGATTGGATCAGCTATTGTTATTTGAAGCAGAATATCTGCTATTATGATAAGTGGGCTGTAAGCAAAAGTAGGCTCTGTTCAGTGCACAGCCTTTTGTTTTCAGGCATAACGGAGGGATGCTCTGACCACAGTAGAGCATATCCTAATGAGAACAAGTTGCCTCCGTTAGGGATTCCCAAATGCCTCCAGTCCTTTCCATTTTATCCTGAAATATGAGCTGTCAAGTTCCCACCAAGTGGTTCCCACTGACCCCCTCTAGTAAAGAAGGAAAAAGAGATTGTTCCAGCCCTCTCCAACTTGGCCTGGGATCTCTTGACATTATAGATGTCTAGTCCTTCTCAGCTTCCTAGTTCCACTAAGACAACACTATTATCACTTACTAATTGGCTATTGAGAGCACTGAACTATTGCATGACCTTCCAATTACCAGTAAGCATGCCCACATTAGAGTTAAGCATTCCCTTTTTTGAAGCAGATAGTAATTCATCTGTCCCCTTTGTGCACCTGGAAATCTTTCTTCCATGTGCTGCTCCAGTTTTTGCTTATTGTAATTGCTTTTAGGACTCCCTTGCAGCTTCAAAAGAGTGATGCTGCTATCATGAATTCAGCCTGATTTACTTGGGAAACAGACTTTTTGCTGCAAATGCACGCAACATCTTCACCAATCTCCGTCCAGCAAAGCTTTCTTGTGGTTGAGGTAGGCCTGCTCTGTCAGTCATATTTTGGATTCACTCTCACTCTGTTTTGGATTCACTTCAATCCTTGACTCACTTGTGTTTTCAGAAAGATGATAAATACGAAAGGCTATACCTTTAT
Organism: Anolis sagrei; assembly: GCF_037176765.1. Classification (NCBI taxonomy): domain Eukaryota; kingdom Metazoa; phylum Chordata; class Lepidosauria; order Squamata; family Anolidae; genus Anolis; species Anolis sagrei. The sequence goes on along the minus strand of NC_090023.1, from coordinate 110,778,579 downwards.
TCCTCATTTATCTCTCCTGCCACTTTTTCTGTTTCTACTACTTCTTCCTTGTATTCTTGCTCCTAAAAAGGTGGAAAACTACCAACAAAATACACTCCTATAGAGTGTCCTCTGCTTTGAAGATCCCTATGTCTATGTCTGTGCTTATTCACTTGAGGAGAGCGAAGGTTTTGCTGTAGGCTGGGTTGACCCAGTTATTGCAGCACTGGTCTATTACTGTTGAACTTGCTTGTGGCCTCTGACCATTTGCTATAATTACATTCTTTTTCTTACTGTGCACCATTTATTGCTCTGAGAACCTGCAGGTCCAGTAGCTCCCTAGTGACTTACACTGTTTGCTTGCAGGCTCTGTACCGGATAGAATTTGTTTCACATTCTTACTTGTTCTCTACTCCAACTTTGTATGTTACCAAGAGTTTGTACAAATGTTCATGTCTTCATAGCAATGATTGGTTTTTTCCTCTAAGCACAACCATCCATTACAGACATGTTGCTAACTGAGTGGATAACTTTATGCACAGTTTTCCCTTTCAAAAAGGGTTTTTTTCATGTCAGGAGCGACTTAAGAAACTGCAAGTTGCTTCTGGTGTAAGAGAATTGGCCATCTGCAAGGACATTGCCCAGGGGGTGTCCAGATGGTTTTTTTTTTTGATGTTTTACCATCCTTGTGGGAGGCTTCTCTCATGTTCCCGCATGAGGAGCTGGAGCTGACAGAGGGAGTTCATCCGTGCTCTCCCCGCATTCGAACCTGTGACCTGTCGGTCTTCAGTCCTGCCAGCACACGGGTTTAACCCACTGCGCCACTGGGGGCTCCACTCAAAAAGGGCTACATAGCAGTTTGATATGTTTTCAATTCTTCTAGTACTGGACTTTTAAAGTATTCCAGCATGAAGAGTTTCATTGATATATGGTATTTCCCTAGCTATATCACTAGCTATTTCTGTATTATCACATGGATAGAATTTTCTACAGTGTTGCTTTATCAATAGAGTAAACATTCGGGTAGGATACTGGACATTTTCTGAAATGTGAAAAGTATAACTCTCAAATATTTCCATAATGAGAAATGTTCAGTTTTTACAAATTCTTTTATGCATCTAGAAAGCTTAGATTCAGGCACTCCTGACATAATTTGAAGAGGCATGCCTTTGTAATAAGAAACATAGTGGGTTTTTTAAAAAAACAAAACTAACAAAGGGTTTCCCAAATGAATGATTGTGTTGGAGATAAGTTTCATAAACTCTGGACTTATCTCAGTCCAAATGTTTTTTACTCATGTGTGTCTACGTGGACTCCCCCACTAGTTTCCTGTAGTTTTTTAAAAAAGCAGGCAAGCATCATGTTGGAAATGACTGCATTATATAGCTAATTAATTTAGTCGTTCTCACAGATTTAGGCTCAGGTTAATTAGGCTTGCTGCTTCATCAAGTATGTATGTATGCTCAGGTTGCAATTCTTCTTTAATGAAACAGCACCTACTCTGCATAAAACAAAAAGTTTTTTAGCGCATCTACAGGCACTCTAATGACTAATACCCTCCATCCCAATTAAGGTTGCCATCTGACCTGCTTTTTGCCAATCAACTCACTTTTTAATACTACTAGTGCCTCAATGTTGGGTAATGGGCAACTTTAAATATAAATGATTTAAGTCCATTAATGTATGCAAATGAGGAATAGCTCCTTTCTTCATTGAGAGGGGCCAACCATCATCTCGGCTCCCTATAGAACAGATGCCCACAAAACAGGATGTATCCAGCTAGGTTTCCCCAGTAAAAGCTGAAGTCTTAAAAGGTTTGTTCTACAAGTCTTCAAAAGCAGGGAGGGAATAACTCCTTTTGAGTGGTGATGCTGCTATGGAGTGCAACTGTTATATGGCTCTGTATATTTTATAGTAGACTACAAGGGTTTGTAAAAGCAAAGAATATAGGTTAGCATTAGGTATTTTATTTGGATCAATTAGATTTTGCTCTAAGTTTTATGTAGATGCTTTGTGTAGCACAGAAAAAGAAATACACTAAATGTTTTGTTGTTCCTTCTTTGAGCAGATTTTTCCTAGCAATACAGAATCCTGTTTCTCACTGCATGTGAAAAGGTAAAAAAAGAAAAGAAGAGAAAGCCATGACTAAAAGGGATTTTTATATGCCTTTTCTCAATCATACTCATTTACATATTCTGATGAAACAGCATGCCAGCTTCTTTTTGGAGCTAACTGTAGCTGCTTTACTCAGGGTTAAAAATATAGCACCACAGATATATAGTGTGTCATCAAAATCAAAACCTAATTGGGAATTGGTTCCTCTTCAGATGAAACATTTGGGGAATTCTGTGAGAAGCAAAACAAAATTTTAAAAGACATGCCGATTTTTCTTAGTGGCATCATGGTCATTCCAAAATCTCTAGTCAGTTTTATTCAAAATCAAATTCCTATGTGTATTTGAAGATTTTAGCTTAAGACAAATGTACCAGTAGTTTTTAATTGAATTGTTGCCAACTCTGTGAACTGCCCCAAGTCCCCTTTGGGGCCGAGAAGGGCGGTATACAAATACCGTAAATAAATAAATAACACCCCCAACCCACCCGCCGCCAGATTGCTGGGATTTGTGACAGTACTGAAAGGATATGTGTTATGCATATCATAAGATGGCTTTCTCTTGGTGATGAAAATATACAGTGAACCAAGTAGAGGACAAAAAGAAAATTTCTACAGCAATAACCAAGCTACCTCTATGAAGTTTAAAACTTGGTAAAATTGCAGTTACATGAATGATATAATCAAAACTGAGGAAGCAGAAAGAAGGGCTAAAGAAAGAAGGGGTTTTAAAGGTCCATTTGATCCTTAAAAAAAAAAGGTCAGATAGACAAAATGCTAATGAAATAACATTTCTTGTCCACAAACAAGCTGGGATAATTGGGACAGCCTGCATTTAATTTAGGAAGTACTCATACCTTGTTTAAGGGATTTGTCGTGTCCAACCCATTGGAATGATAATCCCAGGAAGGAAGAGTGATTTCCAAATGCAGAAACTTCCAGAATGTGGAACTTCATTTTTTCTTTCTAGCTTAACATGCACCCATACAAAATGTGGAGAACCATCTAATGTGTGCATTCTGAGCCATACATTCAGAGGAGACAAACTGAATGTAAACAGTATCAATGCCGGGTTGCTGTGAGTTTTCTCAGCTGTTTGACCATGTTCCAGAAGCATTCTTTTCTGACATTTTGCTCATATGTAAAGCAGGCATTCTCTGAAGTTGTGAGCTTCTTCCAGACTAGAATCAATCAGGGCCAGGTTACGCCTCCCAACAAAGGATCCCTAGGCAGCAACCAGCTAAGCTTTGAGCTGCAAGGCTATTAAATGCTAATCAAGGTGGCCAGTTGAAAAATTCACACCTCCCTCAAATAGACATGAGGTTTTTTCTCCCACCCTGGACATTCTACAGATATATAAACTTCATTTGCCTAGTTTCCAACAGACCTCACAAACTCCGAGGATGCCTGCCATAGATGTGGCTGAAACATCAGGAGAGAATGCTTCTGGAACATGGCCATACAGTCCGGAAAACTCACAACAACCCAGTGATCCCAGCCATGAAAGCCTTTGACAGCACAGTATCAATGCCATGTACAAAGAGTCATAAAACTAGGGGAGGAAAAGGGGAAAATTTTGAAAGACACGGGGGAATGGAGAAGAGATATGAGACTCAAAAGCACTTTGGCCGCTATGAACACCAACTCATATTACCATGAAGGGAGAAAATATGGGCAAAAAACTTAAGCACAACTTCCAAGAAAATTAAGAAAGTGGATAAGGAGAAGAGGTGCCTTTCATCAGTTGGGAGGACTCTAGTGCAGCTCTTATATTTTACACCTGCAGAGTAAAACTGCATAAACAAAGAAGTAAAACAGAGAAGGTTAAAAGGTGAATAAAAATTCACCTGGCAAATAGAATTAGTTTTTCCTTCCACCACTTTCCTTTATTCTCGCTGTCTCTCACACACTGCATCTTGAGATATAGACCTGTCAGAAATAAGGCATAGGGGATTGGGATGGTATAAGACAAGGAAGAAGGTTAACAGAGTTTTGGCACAATTCCCAGTATAATCATGGCATAATGAAAGCTAAGTCAAGGGAAGCTTTATGAATAGGAGCCAGGCAGACACACATATGTAAACACACACATACAGTTTCCCAGGTACAATCAGTGATATCAAGGACTGAATGTTCCTTTCTGGCCAAAACAAAGTACCAAATGTTTTTAGGGAAGCGGGAACAAAACCTATCTAATAAATAGTATTTAAACAGATCGGTCCCCTTGCTTTATTTAATCTTACTTCACAGAACACATATTTCAGCTTACTCCCTTTGCCACAGATGTTTGGGAATGCAGAAAATCATTTTAAACAGGAGAGACCAAAGGCTCTACTTGACATACCAAGATTTCTTTTTTCTTTTTCCCCGTTGAAGGTTTATGTTTGTAGGGGAAGTGCAAAAAAAAAAACAAAAAAAACCCACACCTTCAGTCAACAGTGTTTTGGTATCTGCTTCCCTCTTCTGGCAAGCAACTGAACTAACACTTAGAAATACAAGCTTTACTATGGCAGCATTAAGAAACCCCTGTGATATTTATGGGAGCACGATAATAAACCAACAGGCAACTTGAAGGCAACTTGAAAGCATCCTTCTTACAGGATGGTTTATCCCAGGAAGTATGATCAATGCAATCCCTTCCTGATGTTTTCCCATTAAGGGAGATGGGTATGTTTGATATGCTTCTGTTGTACAAGCAAATCAATTGTAACACTTTAAACTATGTCATTGGTTACTTGTTTCATATTGCTGTCTTTATGGAACTGTGGGCTTTTAAAAGACCTGGATTGTGTTTCTACACTAGAAGGATAAGATAGAATAACAGTTCCTCATGGAGAATAGCTTTGCAGATATTGCACATTGAGTCACACTTGCCTATAGCTTGATATGCATCTTCACAATACACAAGAAGGGCGTCTTAACACCTCTTCTACATAGCTAAATAAGCAAAAAGTTACATAAGGTGCATCATAATAAGAAAATTCTGGACACTGAGGCTATTAGTAGATCTGCATTAGTAAATTTAAATTTTAAAATTTTTAAAAATTAATGAAACAATTACGAAACAATAACGAATCGATTCGTTAATGGCGGACGCGACCGCGCAATACGCTAAAAAACCTCCAAATGGGACAGGGGGAACTTCTGAAGCTTCCCTCTCCCTCTGTTGTTGACTGTTGGTGTGATATTATAAATTTTTTTCACTAATTAAACAAAAAACAACTATAAAACTTGCCCCAGACATGCGGAAATAATAACGAAACGACCTCAAACCGATAACGAAACGAATACATAACGAATCCGAAGCATTTACGAAACGAATTTAAAAATTCGTTTCGTTTTTAAGTTGCTCCAGAATGGTTCGTTATCGCTTCGTTATAAAAAAAATAACGAATTTTTAATGAATTACGAATTAACGAAATGAAACCGCCCAGCCCTAATAATCACCTAATGCCTAAAGACCTTGGTCTGCACACAATCTGCACTGACAAAATTACCATCTGCCAGCTGCAGAAGGCCACCTTACTGGGATCAGCATGCATTATTCGCCAATACATCACACTTGGGAAGTATCCGACGTGTGATCCAGTTCAACAGCCAGCAGAGTGTCTGCTGTGGACTCATCTTGTTGTGTTTCAAATAATAATAATCACTTTATTTTTGTACCCCATCTTCATCTCCCAAAGGGACTTGGGGTGGCTTACTTAGGGACGATCCCGAACAGCATAATTAAATATGTAATGGCAACATAAAATAAAACAAAACAACAGCATTATAACAAAATTTTAAAAGCAAACATCAACCAACAACCAACCAGCCCTGCAATAATAATCAGTTACTGAGTACGGGTGGGAAGACTGGTGCAAAAATCATTGTGAGAATAGGGCTAATGGATAAAGTGCATAATTCATATGACAACAGTGGAGACAGAGGGCAGTATTAAAATAGAGCATTATAAATTTAAGTGCAGAACAATAGTAAAGTGCATGGGCAAGATTTTGGGTCCCAGTTGGGGCCAAGCTAACTGGAGGATTGTTTAGTCAAAGGCACAGTGGAACCACCATGCCTTTATATCTTTACAGAAGATGGACAGCATGGGTGCTGGTCTAATCTCTGGGGGAGGGAGTTCCAGAGTGGGGGCCACCACCGAGAAGGCCCTCTCTCTCGTCCCAACCAACCATGCCTAAGATGGGGTGGGAGCGAGAGACGATCTTAGAGATCGTAGCCAAAAATACTTTATAAACATGATACAGTATTGTGTTGCTGTGAGCTTTCCGCCTTGTATGGCCATGTACTAGAAACATTTTTGTCCTGTTGTTTTGCCCACATCTATGGCAGGCATCTTCAGAGGTTGTGAGGCCTGTTGGAAACTAGACAAGTGTGGTTTAGCTATCTGTGGAATGTCCAGGGTGGGAAAAAATACTCTTGTTTGCTTGTTACAATTGGCCACCTTGATTAGCATTGAATGGCCTTGCAGCTTCTAAGCCTCACTGTTGCCTGCCTGGGGGATCCTTTGTTGGGAGGTGTTAGCTGGCCCTAATTGTTTCTTGTCTGGAATTCCCCTGGTTTTTTAGCATTGTTCTTTATTTACTGCCCTGATTTCAGCGTTTTTATAATACTGGTAGCCAGATTTTGTTCATTTTCATGCTTTCCTCTTTTCTGTTGAAACTGTTCACATGCTTATGGATTTCAGTGGCTTCTCTGTGTAGCCTGACATGATGGTTTTTAGAGTGGTCCAGCAAATCTGTGTTCTGAAATAATATGCTGTGTCCAGGCTGAGCATTTATTTAGCATCAATCCTATACTGGGTGTTATATATCAAAAGGGTGTTTTGCTTAACCCATAAAAGTACATGGATATTTAAATATGCATTTTCATAGGCTGCTTGGTCTTCAAACCTGTCATATAAGCAGAAGAGTATGTCATCCTATAGTGGAGGATTGAGATAGTTCCCATTCCTCACAGTAAGGAATGGTGTTGGGTGTTAGGTAATTCATTTATATAAAACACCCATAGTTAAAAATTAAAGCTAATGGCAAAAACTCAGAAGTGTGCAGTTACCATAAGTTCTACTTAATAGACTCTATCCCTGTGACTAACAAATCATTTGCTGTAATCACCACATTTTAAGGCTGTGACTCCAAGCGCAGCTACTTGGGAGTGCGTCTTGTGATCTCAGTGTTTCAGAGCACAAAAGCTTTTCAATATGCATGTGTGCTTTTCTTTAGAATCCGTGCATGATGAAAATGTCTCAGCTTGTAGAGTTTGTTCATAGTTCCTGTCACGGCCAAAAGACCTGGGAGGTAGAAGTGAGTTTAAAAGTTTCAGTGAAATTATTGACTTCTGTGATGGAGGGAGCAAAAGAGAACAAAGAAGTAGTCCCAGTCCAAAAAAAAAAAAAAAAAGCTAAAGGAATTATATACTTGTTGATTTACCATTCAGTAATTGGTCCAATGAGTTTAGGGATATTGCATGGGAGAGGAAGTATAAATGACTTACATTTCCTCACATCAATTATAGATTTTACAAAAGGAGAAGAGATATAGGCATTCTTCATTTCTCCATTCAGGGAAACACATGTATTGATGCCTGAGAGAAGTTTATGTATGGTAATATAAAAACCTGCACAATGGACATTTTATGTTTTTTTCCTCCTTCCAGTGCTGCTGCTTTGTGTTTCACTCTTCCATGATCCAACTTCCCCATGACAAAAAGATAAGGAACAATGGAGGGCTTGTGACTGATGGACTGGGCTAGAGCAGCTTATATTTTTTTAGGTGAACATGTTTGGTCACTTGGAAATATTTTTTCTTGGAAAATGATCAAGTTGGTTTTTCATTTACACAGAAAAGTGCCCTTTAACTCAGTGTATCTTATTGAGGCAGTGATGTAAATCTTAATTGTGAGGCTACCATTTCTATTTGTTGTTGTGTGCCTGCTGGTGGTGCAGCGGGTTAAACTGCTGAGCTGTTGAACTTGCTGACTAAAAGGTTGGAGGTTCAAATCCAAGGAGTGGGGTGAGCTCCCCCTGTTAGTCCCAGCTTCTGCCAACCTAGTAGTTCAAAAACATGCAAATATGAATAGAACCATAGGTTCTGCTTCTGCAGGCAGCTAACGGTGCTCCATGCAGTCATGCTGGCCACATGACCTTGGAAGTGTCTACAGACAACATCGGCTCTTCAGTTTAGAAATAGAGATGAGCACCCCCCCCCCCCCCCCAGAGTTGGACACGACTGGACTTAATGTAATGTCAGGGGAAGCCTTTACCTTTACCTTGTGTGCCTACAAGACATTTTCAATTGATTCAGACCCTAAAATGGACCAATTTGGGGGAAAGGGTTTCTTGGCAAAATCTGTTCATATGGAGTTTGCTGAGCATATGCGACTTGTCCAAAATCACCCAATGGCTATATATGTCGGAAAAAGGATTCAAATCCTGGTCTCCCAGAAATTTAGGTCCCTTCTACACTGCTATATAAAATCCAAATTATCTGCTTTCAACTGGTTTATATGACAGTGTAGACTCATATAATCAAGTTCAAAGCAGATAATGTGTATCTGCTTTAAACCCCATCTACACTGACATATAATTCAATATCTGATCCCAGATTGTCTGCTTTGAACTAGATTGTATGTCAGTGTAGACTCAGGCCCCTTCCACACTGCCTCCATATCCCAGGATCTGATCCCAGATTGTCTTCTTATGCCAGACCCTTTCTACACTGCCATATAATCCAGATTATCAAAGCAGATAATCCACGTTATTTTATTTGAACTGGATTGTATGATGGCCCTTCCACACAGCCATATAACCCTGAATATCATGGCAGATAATCCACAATATTAGCTTTGAACTGGGTTATCTATGGTCCCTTCAACACAGCTGAACAAAATTTCACATTATCTGCTTTGAACTAGAATATATGGCAGTGTGGACTCAAATAACCCAGTTCAAAACAAATACCGTGGGACTTTCTGCCTTGATATTCTGGGTTATATGGCTGTGTTGGAAGGACCATGAGTCCACACTCCCATATAATCCAGTTCAGTGTGGATGTTATACAGCTGTGTGGAAGGGGCCAGAGGCTACACTGCTTTATAATCCAATTCAAAGCAGATAACCAAGATTTTATATGGCAGTGTAGGATATGCCCAGATTATCTGGCAATGGAGACTCATATAATCCAGTACAAAGCAAATAAGGCAGATTTTATATAGTAGTGATGAGGCCTAATATAATTCAGTTCAAAGCAGATAATCTGGATTATATGGCAGTGTAGATACAGCCTCAGTTTCTTGTTCCCAAAAACAACATATGTGATCTTCCAGCTCTTGTTGGACTGTCTTTCCCATTATCCCTAAACATTGGTTATATTGGCTTTAACTGAGTGAAATTAGAGGCAAACAACATCTGGAAGGCCTGAGAGTTCCCATCAGGGCCTTTAGTGAATTTCCACTTTCAAGTAAATTCACAGTGTTATATGTGAAGGCTTTGTGTAGCCGTTTCTACCTTCCTATCTTTCTACAATTCGTTACATGAATTCATGCAGCAGGTATCCGTATATTCCTGAACTCCAACTCCGAGCATTCTGCAACATTGGCTGTTCTGACTATGGCTACTGGGAGTTGCATTCCAACCATTTCAAAAGGGTATAAAGTTCCTACCGCTGCTCCAGCTGAACATTTTTAGTAAAGCATCAGCACAAATGTTAAGTTCTTTTGACTCATTAGGCCATTGCCTGAGGCAAATGAGATCATTTATCCACCAGCCTGGAAAAACCTTACTTATTTTTGCCCCTCTCTCTTCCCACTCCCGCCTTTTTCTTTACATTTGGGCATTATTGTTTGATTTACCAGCAGGATGAATTTCATGCTGAAAAGAAAACTTTTCCAGGCAGATAAGGCTCCCCATTCTTTCCCAAATCCAATGCTTTTTGTTTAAAAATTTTATTCACTTGTCAGTGCTGTTAATGCTTTGTATACACCGGCCATTGATTTCAGCAGCTGAAATGCTATTTTTCCTGTTTATCGTAATTTATTGTCTAATTGTTGGCTGCACTTTGCACTCTGACTACTTTTCCCACACAGCCTGCAGGAAACAGCTCTATGGCATCAGGCTTCCTCCCATTGATTCTTGTAGGGTCGAGGCGGGACCAACCCTCTCCTGTCTGCTTTGTAATGTGACGGCTTAAGAAACACGGCAAACTCTCCATTTGGAGACTTCCTTCCTAGTACCCACAGTGGCTCAGACAGTGGTCCAGGCCTGTCTGCTCCCGGTATAACTCTCCCATGTAACCCCTGGGAAAATCTTGCCCTTATCTTTGCTGGAAGCTGTCATTGCTCCTTTTGCATTTGTTTACCATGTTTATTCCCAGTCTCCTTGTGCCGCTTCTTCAAGGCCACAAAACAGAGTCCTGCCTTCAGAGCACTGTATTTATCAGGGCTTGCTTATCGCTTGGAAGGAAGGGAAGCATGATTTTAAATTATTTAGAAACATAAAAAATGACCTATCTTTTAGAAAACCTCTACCGGAAGCGACATGTTCAGCTATATCAGTTAATTCTTAACACTTGGCACTTTGAAAATCAAACTGTAATGTGTTGGGAAAGGAAACAGAAATGTACGATAAAGTCCATAATCTTGCACTGACAACTCTTCTTTTCCTTCAGCTTGTTTTTGGGGATTGTCAGGGATACTCCTGTCATCTTGCCAGAAAAGTGCTCAATCACACAAATAATGTTTGTACTTTGCACATTTGAAATGGTCAGCACACTTCCTGTACATCGCCTCAGGACTGACTGCAACGTGACACAAACCACAGTTAAAGCCTTAGCCCTGGAAACTTTTCACATGGCTCCCATCTCATTTACATGCTGACTTTTTCTAGGAAAGGACATAGAGGTATACGCAGCAACTGAGACAATAAAACCTTGCAAAGCTGTATGCCAGAGATGGCTGAAGTATGATCCATGGACTACATGTATCACCCTAAAACAACTTTTGCGGTCCTCCAGAACCTGCCCCATGTCTTTTTTATAAACATCTCCCAAATGGCCCAAAATGATATCTAGATAGTGTGACTGATATTTCCATCGGGTTTGGAGCTTCACCCTATTGTTGGCAGAAGTCAAAATGAAACTTTCCAAGATAAAAGGAAACTTCCTTTGGCTCAAAATGCCCTCTAGGGGTCCAGCAAAGCTCCAAAACATGCCCCCATGTCCCTTAGAAAGCATTTGAAAAGGAAATGATTTCTTGTGAGGTCTTCCAACCAAGGTGAATGAATTAGAGTTAATTCATTCACCTTAGGGCAGTTCCAGACAGGCCTTTATCCCAGAAGCATCAGTGTTTAAAAAACGCAGAAGTTCAGAAGTTCCTGGGGGCCCCTCTACACACATCCCAGAAAGCTCATGCTTTCTGTGATGGGTGTCCACATCTTCTCCTGGAACTTCACAGAACACCCGGACACTCTAACCCCCTCCCCAAAAAGCCCTTTAAAAAAGAAAAGTACTTCCCTGGCCTCCATTGGAGAGCTGCCACAGCTCTCCTCATGCATAGAAATGTCATGCCAGGAGAAGGGGGCAGGAGTAATTTTCCTCTTCCTCTCCTCCCCTTCTCCTGGTGCATCATTTTACATGTCAGGAGAGCTCTGGCAGCTCTTTAATGGAGGCTGGTAAGTACTTTTCTTTTTTAAAGAGCTTTTTGGGGTCTTTTGGGGAGGGGGTTAGTATTCTCAGAGTTTTCTGGGCTAATTTAGCCCGGAAAACCATGGGAATACTATCTGGACTGCAGACACTGGAAATAGTGGGTTTATTTCACGTCTTCTAAGAAGGTTCAGAATAAACCCACTATCAAATTAATTCATCACAAACCAGAGGTTTCCTGATTTGTGGCAGATTAATTTGGGTTTGTCCAGTAGACATCTGGACAGCCCCCTTTTTATTGCAGAAACTCCCACAATACAGTGGCTTTCTGGATGTGCCCCTAATTGTCCATACCTACTGTATAACCATGAGTTCTGAATAATACTGGCACATGTCCATCTTGAATGATAGGGATGTAGCTTCATGGAAATGTCATTATTAAGTATACTTGTTAATGTTTGAGGAATGCAGAAAATTGTTGTGTTTTTTTAAAGATGTCTAAATATGCTGGATTCTGGATGCTTTTGACTACAATTTCCAATAGGACCAGATATGATTAATCAGGGATTGCGGGGGTTGTAATCCAAAACATAGGTTCAAGGAGGCTCCATCTGTGATATCTATTAGTCAAACTGATGTTAGCCCACAACAACGAAGCAGGGCAATTTTCTCTCCCTTGATCAGCTGGCAGTTCAGTAGTCACCAGATTTCAATGTTAAGAACATCTGTCTCTTTTAGAGAGACACTATAAGAAACAAAGGGCAAATTTCTGTGTTATCTCACAGTGGGTAAGAAACTGCAGACACTTAAATCAGGAGAAGATAAAGTGAACAGAGACCACCATGGCTTCCTCTTTCAAAGGGCTTGTCTACACAAGCTAAAGCCCTCAGAGAGGTCCAAATGACACTACAGGATGTCTACACAGGGTCTTTTGGTCCTTAACCTGAGTAAATCAGGTTCAACTGTTGAGCTCCAGGCTTTAAAAAAAGGAAAATTCTTCAGAGTTTCAGCAAATATCCAGAGCAGCCCCACACTTTGGGAAAAATGTGGATGGCACAACCAGCTCTGACATGAACCGGTCTGATGTCCACACAGGCTAGGGCTACTATCCCCCTTTCCCTGTACTCATCACATATTGGACCCAGGTTGCCACCTTCACTGCTGAATGGCTACAAATCTCTGGGAGTGCTATTGGACATCATGGGCACCCTGTGATGTCATCAACAGAGATCCCTGTGTGGCCAGGGAGTAAGGAGGTGACCTTCCCTCTCATCATGATGGCAAGGGCCTACAATGACTAAGAGTTCCTCTGGAGCTATGTGGCCATCTGGTAGCAGCAATGGTAACAGGGAAAGTAAGGTGATCATACACCTAGTCAAATTTGTTTTGACCTGGCAGAACCTTGTAGACTTCACCCCATCATGGTTGGGCATATATTATATAGAAGCCTCCAAGCTATTTCTGTTCTGGACTGGAACAAACATAACTGCTCAGTGTAGATAAACCCGAAGTCAGTAGACCAGTAAAGGTAAAAGATAGTTCACATAGTAATATAGCTTACTATTGGGGAGAGTTTCCTTCTGTCTCAAGTATGAATGAAGAATGCATTTTTTCAGGGTTAATTTGCCTTTAATGGCAGAATTAACATTATACCCCTTTTCTCCTCCACCACCACATATTTATTTATTTATTTATTTATTTATTTATTTATTGCATTTATTGACCGCCCCTCTCAGCCCGAAGGCGACTCGGGCGGTGAACAGCAACAAAAAGACAGAATACAGTAAATCTAGACAATACATACCAGACAATACAACATAACATATACCTATACTAAAAATCTTTCCCCAAAAAAAGTGGGGGCTCAAGCAGCTCACAATTTAAAACAGCATTTAAAATAATCAAAAGGTGAATATTAAAATATAATTAAAGCAGTTACAATATTAAAGGTCACCACTCAATTTATTGTAATCCTCACAAATATGCAGGCATCTCAGTTAAAATGCCTCCATATTATTGGCAATCTCCAAAAGAGTGGAGCAGATCTTTCCATGTGGAACTGTGAATTCAATTAATTTATTTCTAATCTCTCATCACAAACGTTAAACTTTGAAGGCCTCTTTATCACCACATTCACTTACTTGCAGTGATGTTTGTTCACACCCAGGTGTCCCCAAAGATATCTTAATATCTCCTGCTTTTAAAAGAGTTTCATGTTTTAGGTTGCGAAAGCCAGTGTAGTGTAGTGGTTTAAATGTTGGACTATCATTCTGGAGGTAAGTGTTGGAATTCCTGTTTGGCCATGGGAATCCCTTAGGTGACCTTGGGCAAGTCACACTCTCTCAGTTTGAGGAGAGCAATGGCAACCTCACTCCAAATAAATCATGTCAAGAAGACCCTAAAATACGGTCACCATTATCCAGAATCCACACAAAGGCACATCTATAACTACAAATTGGAGACCTTATGAAATGTTTTATAATAAGAGAAGCAGATGTTTGGTTGAACTTGGAGAATGAAGTTTTATTGTTTACACTGAAAAAGAAAATGTATTTAATTTTACATCCAGAAGGACAGTAAAATTAAACATTCCCTTTCTCTCTGACATATATGAATTAGAGCCTCAGGATTTTTGGGCTCAAATGGAAATGCTACTGTTACTTAAATGCATTTAGAATCAGGAAACATAATAACCTGAGTTTTCTCTTAAAAAACAATAAAGCAAAGTTGTTGTTTTGCCCTTTTACCTAGACTGCACAAATGAAGGAAATACTGACTACTTGCAACTGACTGTATAAGGGTAAAATGCCAAAGTCAATTAAATGTAATTAGCAACACTTGTGAGGTCAGGAAAATATATTTGATTGAGAGCCAATGGGGTTTCTTAACTTTTTATTGTTATTTTAAATGAAAGCTTCAGTGTGTATCTGGCTGATAGCTGTTCAGACAGATCGGTTTCTATCTCTTCTGGGAGCCTCCAGGAGAAACATTCATTTTAGAGAAGATTACTCTGCTAACAAACAATAACCTGGATGGATTTTCTTTCCTCCTAGGAATTGCTACAATAAATATCATATTTTATAAATACAGTCTCAAAAAGGCTTCCTCGCCTCCTTATCCCCCCCCCCAATACTTTTTGAACTACAGGTTGCACTTGTCGTGTATTTTGAGAGTCTGTTTCTTTGAAAGTTAAGCTATGTCACTTTTTCATCACTACTTTTTGTTAATTGCCTTATTTTTCCCCTTCCTCCTTCCCATCAGAGCCAGTAACAAAAACACTCAAGAAAATAGAACAAGGAATTAATAATAACAATAACAATACACTTTATTTATATTCCACTTTATCTTCCTGGAGGGACTCAAAGTGGATTACAATACACATATGAAGTAAACATTTGATGCTTTTTTGCACACACAGTGAACAACGACATACAACACAGACAAAGGTAAAGGTTTCCCCTTTTTCCATCTCTGGCATCTGGGGGCAATGCCCAACTTCAGCCATGGGGAGGTGCTGTTGTTCCATTTTTCCATGCCGAGGAGCCTGTTGTCCATGGACCTCTCCGATTGTGTTGCCAGCATGTCTGCATTGGGGGTGCCGAATCTGGAAGTGATTTGAGTTCACTTCCAGATTGCAATACACTTTTGTACAGATTATTAAATGGTATTTCCAAGTCTCAATTCCTTTGCACTTTTGTGGCACTACAAGTGGCCTTTGTTGTAAATTATAACCAAAGATGAAGGGCACACATAATTTTTCATTCCTTTAATTGAGATACTCAGTAGATCTTGAAATTTAAAAGTTCAGATTAAAAAAAAAAAAAGGATTGAGGAGAATATACCAAAAATGATATCAAGACTGACTATAGGAAATATTCAACAGACACAATGGGGGATAAAAATAGAAAGCTTATGCTGGTTCCAAATCATTTATTCCTAATTTGGATGTACATTATTAGTAAAAAGGAGTTGACATACACAGTTTCACATTTAATTGTGCTTCTAGAGGTGGCATGTACATAAATGGGCATTTTCCTTAGATGTTAGGTATCCTGCAATATTTTTTCCATATAATTTTTATTGCAAAGATATATGAAACGGGGAAGGGCACAAGAGTGGATATAAAACAGGGACATTTTTAACGTCTCCCATCTTCGTCTTCTTCCATTGTTATCTAACACAAAAAAAGATTTCTATGATGTTAAAAGAGAAAAAAAAGGAATATGTATTTTCTAATCTAAAGCAGAAGGATAAAAAAGCAGGTGTACAGTATTTTGAAACAAAGAAGATAGAAAGCACCCTTCAATATGTTTATGCATACATATCTGCCAAAATGAGTTATTTAATTAATTAATTAATTAATTAATTCTATTTATGCCTTGCCTCCCTCCCCAAGGGGATTCAAGATGGCTAAAAGTCACACACTTTGATAAATTTAAAACAAAGCAAATACAAAAATTGAAGAAAAAAAAACATTAAACAGCACTGTGTATGTTAGGTTAAAATACAGTTATAATAAAATGAATAAAATTAAAATGCATTTTAACACACACAATACCACCCCCTCCCCCAATCCCACCCACAACCTCCCCAGCAATGTGCTTCTTATTCTTCTCCAAACGTCTGCCTGCAGAAAAAGTCTTGACCTGCTTGCGGAAGCCCTCCTGGTCTCTCTTGGGAGGAAGTTCCAGAATCTGGAACCAGCCACCAAAATGGCCCTCTCCTGTGTTCCCACCAAATGTACTTGAGCGGGTAGTAGGACAGAGAGAAGGCCTTCTCCAGTCAATTGTAGATGTCTTCTCCCAGGTTCATAGAAAGAGATATGGTCCTTCTGATAACCAGGGTCGGAGCTATATAGGGCTTTGTAGGTCAAAACCAGCTTTTTGAATTGTACCTGAAAATGTATTGGCAGCCAGCTGCTGCAACAAAGGAGCTGTTTGTTTGCTTGCTAGTAGTTGAAACTGACAGGCAGACAGAAAAGATGGAGTCCCTACCATCCAGCGGTGCCAAATGCAGTTCAGCACAACAGGGCAGCCACTCTAAAAGTCCCCTCCATCTTCCATGTTGCAACATGGGTCCTACCTGTTCACCTTCACATACTGCAATGTCAGCTGGAGAGATAGGGGACCTGGAAAGAGGAATGTCTCTCCTCTCCCTTTCCCTTCCCAGCATACCCTGTCACTCCAGCTAATGTTACAGGCCAGAGACCACCACATCACAGAAGCTGGGAGAAAGGGGACTACCATCCTGTTTCCCTGGCCTGGACCACCTAAGTTTTGGAAACACGGGATGGCAAGTGGCAGGCCCGTTGCCAGGATTTCGTTTCGGGGGGGGGGGCTGATTTTTTTTCAGGGGGGTTTTGGGGGGGCTGAGTTTCAGGGGGGGGGGCTGAGTCTGAGTGAAAGAGGGTCTGCCCTAGCAAACCTTTTGTATAATTACCCCAATACCCCCATGCATATGGGATATATTGAGTATGGTGATCAGATCATGATATGAATAAAAATAACAGTTTAAATAATGCACCAGTAAGGCCTTTTCGCAAACCACCATGAGAATTTGGGGGGGGGGGGGGCTGAAGCCCCTCAAGCCCCCCCCCCCTCGGCTACATGCCTGGCAAGTGGGGACAGTTGCAGCTGGTTCCAGGACTGAATAGGGGGGAGCTGTGATATAAGTAAAGACAATCACATAATGATTTCCTCCACTAGTTTATTTCATGCAAAAATGCAGTGTTAAATACTTTTCTAGAGAAATTGTAACTAGAGCAAGTTTGTTTAAAAAATGTCCTGCATCTTACTGTTAGTCCCAACTAGCTTAACACCATTGCATCAGTGGGGTTTATCAATACATTGACTATTCAATAATTGGTTTAATAGATCTGTTCTAGTTGAGACTAAATAACACAATTCAGAACCTTCAAGGCAGTTAAACCATTCAGTACAACCAAACTTTTAAAATCTGAATGATTAGGAAACATATTTTTAAATGTTTGGACTTCATTGTATCTTGCCAAATAAGAAAAAGAAAGCAATTATACTTTATTTGAAAGCACACCCAAAGGTTTAAATGATGTCCCTTGGCAAGAAAGTGAGATTTTCTGTCTCACTATCAAGAGGCTCAAACTGGACACAGAGATAGATTCTAAACTCTTGTATAGCTTGTATGCTTTCCAGCTTCTTACTACTGAATGACAGAAGGTATAAAAGCTTTGCTTGTCCAATAATGAGAATAACTAGCTCATCCCTGCTGGGTGTAAGGTCAAGTTAATTCAGTGTTGTGAAGAATGAAGGAGGCACTCTTGTCTGCTTAAAGCTTAAAACTTTATTTTACGCTGCAGGAGGATGAAGTCCATCCCTGAAGCACACCTAGGGACCTGCCCAGCTATATATCTTTGCCCGAATGCTCCCACATTCTCTTCATGATGGATCTTACAAGCATCAATGTTGTTTCTGAAGTTTTAAATTGTTTTCTGGTGCTCCTATCCTTACAAATTGTAACTCCTTGATCTGCTGTGTGTATTTAGGAAAATGTTCATTCTACCCTTCTGCAGCCTACTGAAACCCTTTTCTTCATTGTCTTGAACCTTTCTTTTCTTCTCCCGGAAGCCTTAGAAACCTGGGGTTTATGAGCAGAAACCTCCGAGCCTCCTCTGTGTTGTGTAAACCTTTACATATAGTGAGACTGTTTTTTTCAATTATTTTTATTCATTTTGAGAAGTTTTATTTTTTCTATTTCATTTGCTTATTATGTTTCAGACTTTCCTTTATGACTGAATGCAGTACTTGATGTTCCTTAAAGCAACTGTTGTGCATATTTTAACTTTTTGTGTGCTCAGTTTTTTAAAAAATATATATTTAAAAATACTTCCATATGAAATTGAGTCATAGAGACAAATCTGTTTAGAACAACTGCTGCCAAGATGTAAAGATCTTTTATATGAATATATTCTTATCAACATGCCTAGAGAGCACACCCAGTAAGAAAGAACAAGATGTTTTTGTGTCAAAATATGCAAGTGGTAAACCATTACATGTCTGGTTTGATGATTTCATTGCTGACATAGGGAAGCATCTACAATCTTTTTGTGCAAACAGGGAAGTTATGATAACCAACAACTGTGGGTGGCAACAGCCATTCACTGACAGAAGCAGAGAAGGTGACAATTTAATGTTTACTACCAATAGAGGTTGTCTATTGTTGTTGTCAACCCTCCTGTTCAAGGAGCTCCACTGGTTGCCATTCATTTTCCGGACCCAATTCAAGGTGCAGGTTCTTACCTACAAAGCCCTGAACGGTTTGGGACCCACCTACCTGCATGACCGCATCTCTGTATACGAACCCACACGATCTCTCCATTCATCTGGAGAGGTCCTGCTCGCGATCCCACCTGCATCAGAGGCGTGATTGGTGGGGATGAGAGAGAGGGCCTTTTGGGTGGTGGCCCCCCGACTCTGAAACTCATTTCCTAAGGACATCAGACAGGCCCCAACTCTGGCAGTCTTTAGGAGGAGTTTGAAGACATGGCTGTTCCAGTGTGCCTTCCCAGAATAATGATCCCATAGCACTTTGTCCTCTAAAGCACTTTACATTTTAGGTCTGCTTGTATGTTTTCCACAAATGCCCCATCACTTTTTCGCCCATGTTCCAGCATTATTTTCAATTGTAATGTTACATTTGGCCTTCCCATAGTTTTTAATCTTGTGGTCTTATTGTTAATGTTGCATTATTGTATTGTCCATGTTTATTTTAATTGCTTGTATTGTTGTATTTGGGCTTGGCCTCATGTAAGCCGCACCGGGTCCCTTGGGGAGATGGTAGCGGGGTACAAATAAAGTGTTATTATTATTATCTATTCAGAACTATGCGTTTCTCTTCAATACATGGATTACTCAACTTTTCTTGTTTCATTCCCTTTTAGATATTATCATGATTAGGGTCGGCACTTAATGTAATATAAAAATATAATAAGAAGAATATATTTTGTTACTGTGCTTTACATTTAGAGAAAGAAATGCATATTTAGTTATGTGATAATGGCTTTTAGTTGGATGATTACTCTAAAGACTAGGGTCCGTGCCCTCGCTCAGCCATGGAAACCCATGGGATGACCTTGGGCAAGCCACACTCTCACGTCTCTCACGTCAAGGCAAAGGCAAACCCCTTTGAACAAATCTTGCCAGGAAAACCCCATGATAGATTTGCCTTCAGGATGCCGTAAGTTGGAAACAACTTGAAAGCACACTGCTACTGTTTTTAATCTTTTTTGAAGTAAGTTGGTATTGGTTGTTATAGGGTGCACCAGAGCTTTGGAGGAGGGGAAGGGATTCACACTCCAAAGCTTGAATCCTAATGCATAACCAGGAAAAACAGATCCCACAGAGGCTTTCCATTCTTGGGGGGTGGGGTCAGGGTACAGGGAGGATAGGAAGGCACAGTTCTTAACCAGTCCTGGCTGAACCAACATTGGCATGACAGAGCTGTGTGTCCATGTGTAGACAAAATGCTGCTTGGAACCAGTATTTGATCCCGCACTGTCCCTGGCTTTCTCTATGAGAACATGGGTAGTCACCCTTTTTCTCAGAACGCACACTTAGCACACTGCCAAGATACAGCATGCATGGAGCTGGCATGGAGCCCCGCCAGAAGTAGCCCTGCATCATGTGATGGCCTCCTGCAGGTTCCATCCTGGCTGTGTCTAGGTAGCATCCTAGGAGAGGGCTAAAAGCCCATGTGATGAGGTCACAAGGGTACAGAATAGAATGGACTAAAATTGAAATAAACATGCAAGACTAATGTTGGTATTATTTTTTTATAATTAGATTGCTTACTTACAGAACTACAAAGTGCAGGAACAGATTCAAATGTATTTATTCTTGAAGACAACAGATGTTTGATTTTTAATCTGTTTATCTGTTAAGAGTGGAGTGGGAAAGGACTTCTGAATTACAGGGTAGGCTGAAAGAGTGTGACTTGCAGTGGGGATTCAGACTCTGGCTTCCAATGACATAGCCCAACACTCAAACCACTGTGCTACACTGGCTTTTGATAAACTGGGTCAAATTTAACAACATAAATTTCAACAGAGATAAAAGTAAGGTATGTATTTTAGAATGGAAAATCGGATTTACCAATAATGAATTACATCTGGTTTGACAGAAGTACATGTGAAAAATATAGATATCTTGGTAGGCTACAAACTTAACATGACACAACTATATGATACAACATCAAAAGAGGCTAGTTCTATATTAGGTGGCATCACTAGAATGACAGTGACCAGATGACGAGACATGGCCAGACCTCAATCTAGACAGCCCAGTTTAACAACAATAAGAATAAGGTGAAATGTGTCCAGAGGATAGCACTCAAGATAGTAAAAGATCTGGAAGTCTGACTGAGAAAGCTACAGTATTTTTAGTCTGGAAAAAGAAAGCTGGAATATAATAGCCAAGTAAAGGGCTGTCACTTAGGTGATGGATAAGGCTGTTTAGTGCTAATTTAGGTGGCAGGACCTGAACCAATGTGCAATTGCAAGAAAGAAGATTCTGACTAAACATTAAGAACTACCTGATGGGCAGTGGAGTATACCCCCCTCAAAAGGTGTTGGGCAATCTGTTATTGGAGATGTATAAGCATAGGTCTGATACCTCTCTCTTAGTGATTCTTTCACTAGCAGTTGGATTAGTGGCTCTTGGCATTCTTCCAACTCCATGGTTCTGCCATCTAGATATTGTGATGTTTGCTAGAGAAAACTTGGAGCAATGTTAGAGCTACATTGTGACTGATGTGCCTTCTCAATCAGTCACAATCTAATGCCCTTCTTTTACATTATAAAATGCAAGGATGTGCAGTTAAAGTAGGATTGTATTAGACCGAGAGTCAGAGATATTTTTCTTTCTTTATTTTACGTGGTCTATCATATCAAGGACAGTAAGTGCTAGGGCTCCTTGCATAGGCAGGCAAGAAGGACACCTGTTGAGAAGAGCAAAGAAAAGCACCACTAAGCAATGAGATCAAGGGCAGCTGTTGTTGCTTTTGGCATGGTTTGCTGGCCCCAAAATAAGCGTGTAATTCATTTACAGTCAAAATTTCAAGGCAACTTTAGACAATGTAATTTGCACATTAGAATCCATATCCCAAGCAGCCAATATTCCTTTTTGTGCATTCCAGTCTGCCTCCGAATATATAACAGTATTAAAAAATAATGCCTGGGAAACAAGAAGCTTTTAAGCGTCTATTCTTTGAAAAGAAATATGAACAATCTTCACTATAGTATTAAATGAGATTTATAAGAAGTAACTACAGTTAATTTTTAGTAAAATGTACATATCCTAGCAGAACTTTTGCACATTACAAAAGAAGGTGTGAGGAAGATTCAAAATGTATTAACAAATTTGTTCTCACCAAAAATTGCACTCATTCTAGAAGGAGCAAGAAGAGTACCATCAACTAGACATTTTCTCTGTTTAATCACCATCATTTTTGATTGAGTCACAGAAGAACAGGAAGAGGAGGAGGAGGAGGAGGAGGAGGATGAGGAGGAGGACGAGGAGGAGCCCAGAGCAGCTCAGGAGTCTGGGAGCCATGCGGAGGAGCGATGTCCTGGCCAATGAGGTGCTGGCCTATCTGAGCCAGGCCTTGAGGCACATGCAAGATATCTGGGACAAGGTCAGCCTCCCCAAGCACCAGTGCCTGGAATGTGTCCAGGTGGTCCAAAAGCACATCAAAGGCCTACTGGAGATTATGGTGGCAGAAGATGAAAGTCTAAAGAAATGGGTGCTCTGGAACATCGCTGTCTCCTGTAAGGAGCAGGCCACCCTTTTTCAAAGCTGCAAATGACCCCACTTGAGAACGAGGAGGTCGCCATCCTGCAGTGGGAGAAGAGAATGCACACCCAAGTTGAATTGATCCAGAAGTGGAAGCAGTGGTGATAGCAGGAGCTGAAGGCCCAGCAGGAGCAGAAGCAGGGCCTCTGCAACCTGCTTTGCCATGAGCCCTTTGCCACCACCAAGGAGCTGGAGACTGTGCACAGTCTGGCCCACATGGATGCCTTTCAGGGCCACCTGGTCATACTCATGGTAGAAAAGGAGCATCACTGGGCCAAGTTCCTGGAGGCAAAGTGGCAAATTGTGCTCTGCAAGGAGGCACTGGAGCAGAGTTCTGAGACCAGCTTTGAGCGGGACGTGGTCTGCATCAACAAGAAGGCCTTCTACTTCTCCGCTGAGAACATAACCACCCGCGAGGAGCTCCTGCAGCAACTGGAAGCACCGTGTGATCTGCGCTCCAGGGTCCTGGTGCTCTGGAACCACCTGCAGGTCCCCACAGTCCGTTTAACTTTTTTTCTCTCCTCTGTAGTTAGGGGCACAGAGACCTTTCTGGTGTTTGTTATCTCTTTTCTTTGGCAACCTGTCTAATTACTGGTTCTAGGTACAGAGGCCATATATCTTTCTGGACTATCTGCTCAGAAACTGTACTGTTTTCCTCTTTATTAATGACCAAAAAAGGGTTATCACATGTCATTCTTAGGCTGGATGTTATCATTAGAAAAAACTAGTGAAAATAGGATCCCCCCCCCCCCAAAAAAACCCCCAAACATTTGTACAATAGGCTCTTTGTGTCTGATGGGATTAGGTTCCAGGACAAAACCACAGCAAACATTCAAGGATATTTCGGTCCCATTACACACAATGGCATGGTAAAATAGTGTCCTTTATATAAAATAGCAAAATTTAAACCATGGATGGTTGAATCTGTGCATGTAGAATCTGTAGATACAGAGGACCAACAGTATCAGTTCAAAAGAGTGATGACACATCAGGAAACAAGCTATTCTCGTCACCAACCAACACAAGACTAGGATCTGAGAACTGCCCTCTTCCTTAGGATGTATCTATACTGTAGAATTAATGCAGTCTGAAACTTCTTTAACTGCTATGGCTCAATGCTATGGAATTCTGGGGATTATAGTTTGATGAGGCACTCTTTGGCAGATAAGGCTAAAGACCTTGTAAAACTCCTATGATTCCTTCGCACAGAGCCATAGCCATTCAAGTGATGTCAAAATGTATTAATACATGTAGATGCACTCACAGACAGGGGGAAATTGGGTCTTTACTTCCAATAGAAGTAGTTCTTCTCCTCCATCTGCACTCATAATCCGTTTCCATACAAGCAAGACACTGAAGAAATATAAAGTGATGACAAATCAGACCAGAAGAGGGTTTAACAATTTTACCATGGGATGGGGTGTTCAAAAGGAAACATCCTGTGGAGTGGAAGTGAGCTGGCAGAGGATGCATTGAAATGGTTTTGCTTTTTGTTCTGGGCTATTATTAATATTCCATAGGCAGTACCATGATGATAACCCAGAAACAAAACATCTGTTCCAGAAAGAATAGCCAAGGGAGGGAGGGGGAAAGAAACAATAGTTCTGGAGCTGTGGTTGAGTAATTGCAGCACCCAAAGACTAAGCCACTTCCCCTAATGTTCTCTTTGGCACCAGAAGCTGGTTATTTGGCTAACTGCAAAAGCAGATGTGTTGGCACCATGTGGAATGCTTTGGGGTCAGGTTTCTCTCTGTGTGTAGCTCACCTCTGCTGAAATGGTCTCTCTGAGTGATGTTGATCCCTTCCCCCCTCCCTCTGAGTACTCATTCATGCTAAAGAAGATTAGGTGCTTATAGATCTAATATTTGTATAAATCCATGCCAAGTAGGCTTTGTAAGCTATGTTTGTGGTTAAAATCCTAAACTCCAATGTATTTGTAAAGATTTTTTAAAATAACTTTTGTCATAGATTTTCAAAAGAAAAGACTGGGAAAGACCTTGGGTGATTTCAAATAGGTGAAGCTAATCCTCTGTAATTTTCCTAGAATTAAGTCTATATATTTATTGTAATTACATTTACTTGGAAGCAAGTTGCATTGAAATCAGTTGTAATTATTTCCAAATAAACACAGGGTCAAGTTACAGTTTTGTAGATTAATGATTTCTGTGGAGACCTGGTACCCTTGTTATTGAACTGGGAAATAGCCTTACTTTTTTCAATAGCTTGAAAACCATACATGCAGCTTGGTCAGCACCCACATAAATTGACCCCACAGAATGCAGAAATAGGAAAGTTAGTGGGAAAGGGTTAGGGTGTTTTGTCCGTCATTATAAATGGAATAATCTCAATATGTTACATGTGTATGTGAACTGTGGATAATAATTAATGATTGTAATAAGTTAAAGAAGATTATCACACAAGACCGTAAACACAATTTCTCTGCCACTATTACCCCACCCCTGTCCTTCTCTTCTCTTCTTTTCTCTCCCTGATCTCATTTCCTTAATCAAAAATGTTAGATAGAAATGACAAAGCATTTCTAATCATGTAAATAAATACTGTCTGATGAACCTGTGGTTGATTGATAGCACCTGGGTAATGACTGTGAATGTCATGATGCAATATCTAAGGGGATGTGGTAATGGCTAAGCCATAACCATGTGAGGGGTTATTGCAGAGGGGTTGCATCAGCGAGTGTCCCTTACTGATGACCTATCAGCAGGTGGCTATATAAGAAGGATGAAAGAATCCATCTTTCTCTCGCCTGTGTGACTCGATTGTGAGTATCTGCCTATGTGTTTGTTGCATGTGACTATCTGATTGTTCGGAAGTACAAAGAAAGTGGATCTGTATGTCCTGTTTGTACATTTTTATATATTGCAATAGTGAAGATTAAAGCTTCCAGATATTTTGGATGAAAATTTTCATCAGTGAGTTTATTGTACAATGTGTAGATAAGGTCAGATGCTGGCAGTTGGACTCTGCTGATAGATGGGCTGAAGCACATGTGTTTGCTGTGAAAGGACTGTTAGGTTTTTTTTCTTGCTTCTGGGACACTTGGTATCCAGTTTGCAGTGGTTTGGGGAGGTAATGATTTGGAAACTAAGAATCATTTCATGACCAGCAAATCCCACAACACAGTTTCTAACAAGGATCCACCAGAAGTTAAGCAAAGAATCATGCTGGACCTAGAAATGTCTTGGGAGAACCATTTTCTAGGAATGTAGCATTCCTTCACTATTCTATATTAAACATCCAACAAATGTAATTCATGAATAATTAAATACATGAATGCTTAACCCACAAATATGAAAGGATAGCTGTGTACCTTGCTTTTTTCTCCAACAACTTCCCTAATCTGGGTATTACCTGAACCAAACTATAAAATAATTGTTGTTTTTTTTTTTGTAAAAACAGCAAACAAACAAGAGGAGCAATTGGTTCCTTTCGGATTCTTGCATTTCTTTTTATTGTTTTTTTAAGCTGACTGATATGCATTTATATCTATAGATGCACTGAAAAGTAATGTAGGCAAACATTTCTCAAATGTTTATTTTTGGCTGATGTGAATAAGATAAATTATATTAAATTAACTCTCAAATACACAGAGGTATTAGATCAAATATACCGTATCTTGCAACCTAAAATGTACAAACATGTACAACCTCCAAATGTTCATATTTATTTCTCTTCCTTTCTGATTTCTCATATGGTTTTTAAATGTATCTATTTCTCTTTCCTCCTCTTGTTCTTTCTTCTCCTTCCTCAGCTTATATCAATTGTTTTAAATTGAGATATACAGCCTAAATACCCTCAAGCAGAATATCTCAAACTGTGCTCCTCCAGATGTTTTGGACTTCAGCTCCCATATTCCTAACAGCTGGTAAGCTGGCTGGGATTTCTGGGATCTGAAGTCCTAAACACCTGGAGGAGCACAGTTTGAGAAACACTGCCCTAAAGGCATTAGGTCTCAAGTGATCTGCGAAGCTAAACAGAATCAGCTCTGGGTTGTACTTGAATGTGAGATCACCAATGAATAACACATGCTGTATGCTATATTTCAAAGAAAGGAATTGGCCAAATCATCTCTGAATATTTGTTGCTTATGAAAACATTGAACTACCATTCTTCAAAAGGCAACTTAAAAACAAATATACACATACACACAAACAAACTTAGTTTAGGAGGCAACAAAGATGTATGACCTTATCCCACCCTAAATTTTCCCCATTTTCTGACCATTTTCTTACACTGGCATAATGGAGTCCCATGGAGGTCTTCCAATGATGCACAGCCACTTCTGGTGACTGTACATTGAAATCTCTCTTGCCAGTGTGTGAAGATGGTCAGAGGAGTCTGTTTTCAGGAGTCAGGGGTTCCCCCGACTCCTGATTGGAAACAGCGGAAGGAAGTGGAGGAAAGCCAAAAGAGGAGAGGGAAACGTTATGGGATTGATGGCAATCCCTGAAAACAGTTCTTGCAGAGGTAAGATGGATCTCAGCAGAGTAAGATGGCTTCCAGCTCTTCAAGATACTTTGCTCAACTTTCCTCCCTGCCCCCTTCCTACCCATGGGATACAAGAACAGTTGGTTTGGTACCTTGGAATGGAAAGCCTGTATTTTGTGACCATAGATTTCTTGCTGGGGTGAGCAAAAACAACATCATATATATATATATATATATATATATATATATATATATATATATAAAACACATATTTATTCAGAAACACTAGTATGTTCAGTAGTATGTAGGTAAATGTGTGCAATATTAAAGCCTAATGGAAATATTTTGAAGTCTTTGGAATTCTTTATGACAACCATGTTCTTCTTCAATTACGTTGCTGTTAACTGATTTCATTCCTTTTATCTCATCTAGCTAGAATTACTGTACATTGCATCCCCATTTAATGGTATTTAATTCTGTGAAATAGATTAACCTGAAAAGCTACAACGCAATTGGCTCAAGATGACCATATGACTGTTTTGTTATGGGGAATTTTGGATCTGTAAACCTGATCTGTAAATTCCATTGGGCAGCAGAGTGGGTATGAATACAAAGCTCATACTGTGGCCATAAATCTGGGAGAAATCTGTGAAGGAAATCCTCAGGAATGGCCATGTTTTAGCAAATGCTTCTCAAAATGTTCTGTTGATTTATGAGGATGAGATAAGCCTGAGAAACAATAAAACATTGCTGTTCCTGTAGGTATTATTTTATCATGCTATGCCAGCTGATGGAATGAAAACATGAGTTGTTGTTGTTTTAAATCATTGTTGATTTTTCCCTCTTCCATCTCTGCACAGTTCTTTTTGAAGTGAATGCATATTTGATATAACCTGAACTGAGTATGACCTGGTAGTGTCGATCTATACAGAACATTTCATTATATAATTTAGTGGACTTTCTTTTTATTAAAAAAAGGTGTCTGAAGTCGGTTTCCTTTTTTCTCCTGCAAATCTTGGGGTAACCTTTGGTCTTCCATGCTTTTAAATCACATTCTTAAGGGATTAAACTGTTATGACAAAAAGGGGAATGTTTAGATATTATGCTTTGCCACTAAAAATTTGTCAAATTAGAAACTGTGCATTTGATAATCTGAAGATCAAAGAAGCTTTCCAACAAAGCTTTATGTTTGCAATAATGTTTTCCCAACCTTTCCTGAACCTGAATTGTTTTGGATTATCTCACATTGGGTTCACTGAATGAACCTAGTCAAATGTGGGAAGAAAGGTTCCTGGCAAATATTTTAAACATTTCACATGTGTGGGGCATAGGTGGCAAGCCACAGCTATTAGTTATATAGAGAGGTGAAGCTGCTCTAAACAGTCTTTTAAACTATCATTTCAGAGATGTTTTGGGGGATTAATGGAAAGGAGCCATCTAAGCAACCATTTATCTTCCATTAAGCACCCTATTCACTTTCTTTAATCTGATGACCCCTGTGTTCCTGCAAAAAGTATATTTTTAGAGTCCTTGTATCTAACTGCCTTAAGTATAATTTCACTGCCGTGTGTAAAAAAGATATAATTTCCTTGCAACAATTTGCCAGAACATAATAGTTTTGTCTTTATTCATGTCAAAATCAAGTAATTATGTTTCTCAGTCACTAAGTAAGCAGCAATCATTTAGAGCTCCCATTGCCAGGCAATGTAAGAATCTGGGTTGTTGTAGGTTTTTTTGGGCTATATGGCCATGTTCTAGAAGCATTCTCTCCTGACATTTCACCTGCATCTATGGCAGGCATCCTCAGAGGTTGTGAGGTCACTACTTTTGACCATGAAAGCCTTTGACAATACAATGTAAGAATCTGCTCTCCAAATTCCTTTTATGACACTGCTGCAGTGGATGGCTGTATTCTTAACACATGTATGTGGAAGAATGTCACATTGATTTCAGCTGAACTTCCTTTCAAACTGTTTTTAAGGCTGCTGTCTTTGTCTTCATTAGTTGCTTGGTTGGCTGGTTGATAGATTGAACTTATTATATCTTTCTCCATCCAAGAAATTTTAGGTAGTTAAAAGCAATATGTTGCGTGTTTTTTTTTATTCCAACCAAAGCCAACATGTCTAAATGCTTCACACTGCTTGTGAAAGAGACAGGGGTTAACAAATATCCAGGGGAAAACATTCTACAATTGAAGGGGAGCTTCTAGAAGTGTCTCTGTGAATGCTCTTGCAGTTAAAACCATAGACTTGGAAGTGATAACTGGGACCATCCAATCCTATCCCTTGAGATGAGGGAAAACATAATCAAAGCACTCCTGAAAGATTCCCATCCAGCCTGTGTTTAAAAACCTCCAGAGAAGGAGATTCCATTCTAACATAGTGTATTCCACTGTCGAACTGTCAGGAAGTTTTTCTAATTTGGCTCATATGCAGTAAACATATGGGAAATCCATGACACTGTTTACATAGCATATAATTAAGGTGGAACAAAAGGGTTACCTTCTTTGGGTATGGCCATGGGTGCATCTACATTGTATAATTAATGCAGCTTCATTACACTTTAACTGCCATGGCTCAGTGCTGTGTAATTGTGAAAGTTGAAGTTTTATAAGGTCTCTAGCCTTCTTTGCCAAAGAATGCTGGTGCTTCATCAAACTTTTTTTTCATGAACTAAGTAAGTATGTTTACAATATGATTAATGAATTCTTTGCTTTCTTGAGGGTTACACATCACTGCAAATTCTCCTTTTTGGAGAAAAAAACCATCCTATTGGGAAAATATCAAAGAAACTCTGGATAGTACAGAAACAGCAATTTTTAAAATTTGGATTGAAGGGGACTCTGCTGGTACGGCTGTACCAGGAGCTTCAGCTTCATTTTCTTTCTATTGAGTGTTTGCATATATTCCAAGGTTCCATGCATTTTGCAGTAAGGTGGCTTCCCTTGGTTTGCAATTATAGGGCCAATGACCTGTCTATCATTAAGTTTTGGTTCCACCCCTTTTTCCAGGGCTCTGGGAGGGAAAGGGAACCATTTTTAGTTCTGTCTTATAGTGGAAAGCTTAGCTACAGGACGTGGATCAGCTCCATCTGTAGACAAGCTTCGTTTCTCACAGCATCCAGGGAAAACAGAAGCATCTGGGGGAAAAGGCTCCACATCTTTCATGGAAAAAATCCAAAAGAACTCCATCTGGAGAGTCTACAAAGCCTTGGCTGGAAGGTCTACTCGGGTAAGCAGAAGCAGTCGGAGCCGGGAGTAGGGCCCACACCAGCAAGCATAAAAAGTAGATTGCCTGAGAGGGGTTAAAAAGAGTTTTCCTCTTAAAGAAAAGAAACAGTTCACTAAGCCAGTTACCTGTCCATTTGGGCAAGTTAAGAAGCATTTGTTTAACTTGTTGAAGATCTGAGAAGTGTTTCTTTAAATTGTTGAAGATCAAAGCAATAATAAATAACTTTGTTAAACTTTTCAAGCATCTAAAGACTTTTGTATAGGAAAATCCTTAGGGCCTCTCGGCCAAGGCAACCCAGCTTCCTGCTTGGCACAAAGAGCACATCCTGTTCAAAAGACAATTATTATAGGCCCAGCGCGTGACAGCACAGGGACCATCCTTATAGAGTCAAAG